>NC_090354.1:25123220-25451554 GCF_035084215.1 Heptranchias perlo
ATATAAGATTCTGAGCGGGGCTTGACAGGGTAGATGCTGAGAGGCTGTTTCACCTGGCTGGAGAGTCTAGAACTAGAGGGCATAGTTTCAGGATAAGGGGTCGGAAATTTAAGACTGAGATTAGGAGGACTTTCTTCACTCAGAGGCTTGTGAATCTTTGGAATTCTCTACCCCAGAGGGCTGTGGATGCTCAGTCATTGAGTATATTCAAAGCAGAGATAGATACATAAGAACATAAGAAATAGGAGCAGGAGTAGGCCAATCGGCCCTTTCAGTTTCATGGTGCTCGGAGTAGGGGGAGTGTAGAGTCCAGATTCAATTTGCTCGGAGTAGAGGGGGGATAGAATGCAGATTCATGGTGCTCGGAGTCGGGGGTGGGGGGGGGGGGTGGGGAGAGTGCAGATTCAATAAGATCATGGCTGATCTGATCCTAACCTCAAATCTAAATTCATGTCCAATTTCCTGCCCGCTCCCCGTAACCGCTAATTCCCTTTACTTCTAGGAAACTGTCTATTTCTGTTTTAAATTTATTCAATGATGTAGCTTCCACAGCTTCCTGGGGCAGCAAATTCCACAGACCTACCACCCTCTGAGTGAAGAAGTTTCTCCTCATCTCAGTTTTGATAGATTTTTGGACTCTAGGGGAATCAAGGGATATTGGGATTGGGCAGGAAAGTAGAGTTGAGGTTGAAGATCAGCCATGATCTTATCGAATGGCAGAGCAGGCTCGAGGGGCTGTATGGCCTACTCCTATTTTTTATCTTCTTATGTTCTTCTGACACAGAAGCAAACAAACTTAGCCAAGTTGACAATGACGTCATGAGAGAAAGATACACCAGAATGCTCTTGTCTTATGGATCTTTATCCCTCCCTCATGCTTTTGCTCTTGTGTGTGTGTCTGCCCCATACTAACTAAACAGACTTGTTTGGTGGTACATGCTCGAAGGAGAGCTCACCTGGCTGAGGTACTGAGTAGAGGTCCTCCTGTAGGAATGGCATGACCATGACACCACTCGCAATGCGTGTCGGACTGAGCTGCTCAGTCACAGTAAACTCCCCCGAGGATGCAGTCAAACTGAAGAGCCGTACGGTGAAGTTGTACTTCCCGGGATCTGTAAGACGTAAAAGATAATAATCAACACTATGGAGCGAGACACCTGGATTATTAAATAACACCACTGTGACTGTTGCCAATGAGCTAGCAGCTTTCTGATGTCTCAGAGCACCCTAGAACTGTAAAAGTCCAGTCTGGCACCAGAAGGAAATATAATCAGTGTCCAGTGAATCTGGACTCTACACTCCCCCTACACCAAGCCCCATTGAATCTGGAGTCTACACTCCCCCTACACCAAGCCCCAGTGAATCTGGACTCTACACTCCCCCTACTCCGAGCCCAGTGAATCTGGACTCTACACTCCCCCTACACCAAGCCCCATTGAATCTGGACTCTACACTCCCCCTACACCGAGCCCAGTGAATCTGGACTCTACACTCCCCCTACTCCGAGCCCAGTGAATCTGGACTCTACACTCCCCCTACACCAAGCCCCATTGAATCTGGACTCTACACTCCCCCTACTCCGAGCCCAGTGAATCTGGACCCTACACTCCCCCTACTCCGAGCCCAGTGAATCTGGACCCTACACTCCCCCTACTCCGAGCCCAGTGTATCTGGACTCTACACTCCCCCTACACCAAGCCCCATTGAATCTGGACTCTACACTCCCCCTACACCAAGCCCCATTGAATCTGGACACTACACTCCCCCTTCTCCGAGCCCAGTGTATCCGGACCCTACACTCCCCCTACTCCGAGCACAGTGTATCTGGACTCTACACTCCCCTTACTCCGAGCCCATTGAATCTGGACTCTACACTCCCCCTTCTCCGAGCCCAGTGTATCTGGACTCTACACTCCCCCTTCTCCGAGCACAGTGTATCTGGACTCTACACTCCCCCTACTCCGAGCCCAGTGTGTCTGGACTCTACACTCCCCCTACTCCGAGCACAGTGTATCTGGACTCTACACTCCCCCTTCTCCGAGCCCAGTGAATCTGGACTCTACACTCCCCCTACACCAAGCCCCATTGAATCTGGACTCTACACTCCCCCTACTCCGAGCCCAGTGAATCTGGACTCTATTTTCCCCTACTCCGAGCACCGTGAATCTGCACTCTCCCCACCCCCCCCACCCCCAACTCCGAGCACCATGAATCTGCACTCTATCCCCACTCTACTCCGAGCAAATTGAATCTGGACTCTACACTCCCCCTACTCCGAGCACCAATGAATCTGGACTCTACATTCACCCTTACTCCGAGCACAGTGTGTCTGGACTCTACATTCCCCCTACTCCGAGCACAGTGAATCTGGACTCTACACTCCCCCTACTCCGAGCCCAGCTTCCGAGTTCTGTTACCTTGTAACATGCAGTCATACACTTTCCGATCCTGTTGTCCCAGCACATGCCAGAACTCTGGCAGTTCTGAGCCTTCCTCCAACTCACACACTGTTACATCTGTCCTGCTCCACAGACCCAGCTCCTGAGGAGGTCTAAGGAAAGAAAGAACTTGCATTTATACTGAGCCTAATCACGACTCTCGAAAGTCCCAAAGCACTTTGTATACAATGAATTACTTTGAAGCTCGGTCACTGTTGTTTGCTAGGAAAACTCAGCGGAAATTTCACAGCAAGATCCAGCAAACAGCAAAGAACTGAATGACCCACTTTGATGGTGTTGGTTGAGGGATAAATGTTGACCAGGACATTGGGAGAACTCCCTGCTCTTTGAGTAGTGCCTTGGCATCCTTCTAGTCAGAAGGGATCAACTAAGATCCCTTCTGACTGTTCTGGAAGCACCAGAACAGTCAGAAGGGATCTTAGTTGAACGTCTCGCCCGAAAGACAACACCTCTGACACTCCCTCAGTACCGTGCTGAAGAGTCAGCCTACTTTGTGTGCTTAATTCCTGGAGTGAGGTTAGGATCCACAACCTTCTGGCTCAGAGTTGAGAGAGTGCTATTAACTGAGCCAAGCTAATTTCAAACTGTTAATCACAGAACAGGATACAGAATCCATTAGGCCACAATTTCAGAACTGTAATCTTATTCGTTTCCAATTTCCTTCCATTCTTTTTCTCACCTCTCCTCAAGGTACCTATTGTTGAGCCCAAACTCGTTCTCACTTGGTGCATGGTCACTGCAGAGTAACCAGGAATAAGAATCTTGGTCATTTTTTCCTCTCAGTCCCAGGGGTGCTGCGGTTAATTGTAGCAACCGATCATTGCCCTGCTGAGGTGAAGCAGCTCAGGCCAGGGGTTGAACAGGACATCTTTTTGGTTTGTGAGATTCAGTTCAACACCGCGCGGTGAATTTACCCACTCAACCATTACGAGGGAACCTTTGATTTTGGTACAGAATTGCACGGAAAGTCTCAAGTGAATTGGTGAAAATGTATGTACAGTAGCTGCCACCACGCTAACAAAACTGAGGTGGGGGGGGTGCCATGGAGCATTCAAAGCCATGGTGGGGGTGGGGGGGGAGGAGGATCGGATCGGGGGCATTCAGAGCCAATGTGGGGGGGAAGCACTCAGAGAGGGGGCAAGCAGTCAGAGTGGGGACCAGTTCTGAGAACCAGACCTGTTCTGAGACGGGGCCTGTTTGGAGAACCAAACCTGACTGAAACCTGAGGTGGTAACCTCACTGTTACTGCAAGGCCCACAGATTGTTTCTTGGTATCCATGGTGATGGGGGAACGTACATTCAGTTTTCCAGAGCCTGGCAAAAAAGAATTACTGTACGGAAACGCCTCAAATTTGATATTGGAGTTGTAATTCTTTTCCTTTGGAGGGGGGAGGGAGGAGAGGTGAAAGTACCCTGTGCTTTTCTTAATGTAAAGGTTATAGGGAACTGTCACTTTAATTCATCAGCCGACTTTTTGAACCAAATTCCTTCCTTACCGTTCCTTAATCTGATTGGCTGCGGTCCTGCCGACCTCCTTTACACTGGCTTGAGCTTTGCAGCCATGCCACAGATAGATCAGAGCTTGCTGAGTGTTCACCAGGACGAGCGAACTCCTCGAGCGCAGGCTGCTGCACACACACGTCACCTCCAGGAGACTCCCCTCCACCGGGACCTCACCCTGCACGATGTACAACCGCCAAAGTCCTGCTGAAGACAGATGGCAGAATAACTTAGGATTAATTTAGTGCCCCACGGCACTATTCGAAGAAGAGCAGGGGAGTTCTCCCCGGTGTCCTGGCCAATATTTATCCCTTGACTAATGTTACTCAATCAGACCATCCGGTCATTTACCTCGTTGTTTGTGGGACCTTGCTGTGCGCAAATTGAGTGCTGCATTTCCTACATGACAACAGTGACTACACTTCAAAGGTACTTCATTGGCTGCAAAGCGCTTTGGGATATCCTGAGGACGCAAAAGTACTAAATAAAGGCAAGTTCTCTTTTTTATATCCTAACATTCCAAAACGCTTCACAACCAATGAATTGTTGCGTCAAGTATGTGGGCAAAACATGGCAGCCAATTTGCACAGAGCAAGGTACCACAAACAGCAATGAGATAAATGAGCAGATAGTTTGTTTTGGTAGTGTTGATTGAGGGATAGATATTGGCCAGGGCACTGGGAAAGCTCTTTGTACTTGCTCAAGAAACGGCCATGAGATTTTTTTACATCCATCTGAACAGGTAGATGGGGCCTTAGTTTAATGTCAGTGCAGCACTCCCTCAGTTCTGCACCAAAGTGTCAGGCAAGGTTATGCGCTTTAGGTCCTGGAGCGGAGCTTGAACTCACAACCTTCAGACTCAGAGGCAACCGCACGACCAACTAAACCAAGCTCCTACACTGAACAGACAGCACTTAATGTTCACTTTTTGAATAATGGATGGTAAATTATATATTGCAGACAGTGAAGTTGGAGGAACGCATAGGCCAGGTATGGCAAACTTCCGGCCAAGATGATGGACCTTCTTAAGTGCTGAAGGAGCTAGCTTCATCAGCAGCAGCTCTTTGCATCAGAATTGCCCAGCAAAACCTCCTACACTACCGGCAATGGCATTGGCCGTGTTCTTTGGGAAGTGCCTTGGATGGCAAAATCGGGATGTAAAAGGAGCAAAAGGAAATCCCATTTTAACAAAGCTGATTACATAATAAAATGCCCAGGAAAGTAAATCAGAGAGCGTGCACGAGTATAAATGTGGGAGAGAGAGACAGATGAGTCTCAGGGGGGTAATTTAGACTTTGTGCAATAGTGTAAAACAGGTGATAGTGAATCGGCAGCTCCTTTTACAACTCTCCTGATTTTTATTTCCATTGACTTCAATGGATATAAACATCAGAAAATGTAAAACGGGCTGTTGACTGGCTATCACCCGGTTTACACTATTATTCCCACGCACTGGGGAGAATCGATACGAAGGCTAAAGGCATGTAGGTATCTAGGGGGGAGTGGGAGTTCCTCCCCTTAACCATCCATCACAGACTGTAGTTTTTGCACAATCTTCTTTTACTGTATGCTTATTTCGCACAATGGATTAATTCTCCCTTCGCTTCTCTACTCCTGCAGAATAAAAAATGTTCACAATCCAAACCTTGTGGGCTTCTTATGTTGTCCCTCCTGCCACTGTGGATTATCATTCCTCCTTGGAACAGCTGGAGAAAGCAGGGGGGCTCCTTCCCCTGTGACACTAGCACCTAGGAAACAGCACAAGCATTTAACCCTTTGTGAACCAGCTGCATTGTTTCAGCAAACCCTGTATTAAGTAAGAGATTTTGGTTCAACTAAATATCATCCAGGAAAATTGATAATATATATTGTTTTTTCTATTACCATTGCTGCTTTATGGTGCAGTGACACACATTATCTTAGTTATATACAGTACAAGGTGTAGTGTATATGATACAGAGTGATAGCAGGTGAAAAGGCCTTACTGCAAGCCCTGGATGCTGATTTTTGGGAATATCGGGACATGCTACTGCATTTGTCTGTGACTGATGGTTTTCAGTTGAGGTACTGGGAGCTGTCAATTGTCATATTTTGAAGAGGGAATTAAGAGCATCGTACTAAAGACTTGTAATGAGTATTTCAGAAACAATGATCAACTTGGCTTGCAACTGGCCTGAAGCGGGCCAAATAAAAATAAAAAATTCCTCATTCAGATTCAATCCTCATATTTTCCAGTGTCTCAACTGATCTATTTACTGGGGGAGGCAATCGTACTCCCCCCTCAGCTGATGCACTGTGTGTCTGTGGTTGGGATGAGGCCCAGGATGTCATGCTAAGGCCCAGGGAGAGTGAAGGAGGGGCGTTACAGGCAGGGAGCTGAGTTAGTAGCCTCCACCAATGATGGGAGACAACAGTGTCAGCATTAAAGCAGGTGGTCTTGTCTGTATGAAATGAGTTGGGCCCACCTGGCTCTGCCTTGCACCTTTAACACTAGAAGACCCTCACCAACCAGCCAGTCATCAAACGTCAGGGAGTCTAATGTGGTGGAGGTTGAGAATGACTACACTAGTGCCTTTAATTCCAAACCAGGAGAAAGAAAGAACTTGCATTTATATAGCACCTTTCATCATCCTTGGCTGTAAAGCACTTTGGGACATCCTATGAAATACATTTGAAATGTAGTTACTGTTGAAATGTAGGAAACTTGGCAGTCAATTTGTGCACAGCAAGGTCCCACAAACAGCAATGTGATAAATGACCAGATAATCTGTTTTTAAAATGATGTTGGTTGAGGGATAAATACTGGCCAGGACACCGGGAGAAGTCCCCTGCTCGTCTTCAAGATAGTGTGTTGGGATCTTTTACATCCACCTGAGAGGGCAGATGGGGCCTTCGTTTAATGTCTCACCTGAGAGACGACACCTCCGAACTGTACTGGAGAACCAGCCTAGATTATGTGCTTAAATCTCTGGAGTGGGACTTGAACCCATGACCTGCTGGGCTCAGAGGCGAGAGTGCTAACACTGAGCAAAGGCTGACACTCTAACTGATATCCTCTTATATTACATAACTGACTCCAATACAAGCCTTTGTGAAATGCGCTGAAGTTGCTGGTGCCGTGAGATATTCCCCATTTACACTGTTGGGTGGAAAGCTGTAAATTGTGAATTGATTTGTGGTCCTTGGAACTTCTCCGCTGACTGCGGAGCAGCCAGTGAGGAGAACACTGCATTGCTCGGCCATACAAGCAGGCTGATGCTTAGTTTGTCTGCGAGCAGAGAAAATGGCAGGAGGAGCCATGTATTTATATTCATCGTTACGAGTCACTGACACGAGGGAGGGAGGAAACCCTTTGGGATTCTCAGTGCGTCTGGGAGCACCAAGAGTCCCCATCCTGAGGTGGATGCCAGTGCCTCTGGAGGCAGAAGTGGTGCCTCAATTACATTACATTAGATGCTGCTATAAAGCCCTTTATAATGTAAAGGGGTCATGAGCGGGTTAGGTGAATTCGCTAGGCTATTGTCAACAAGGAAAGCGGTCAGTGAGGAGACACCCAGCACTGCCGTTATGCAGCCTGTCGATTCCGTGATACGTCAGGAGAGAAAGCCCTACTGGAATACAAACAACAGATCACTAACAAACAGCGTAAAAAGTGATTTCAAAAAGAACAAATTCCGTTGAATTAAAGTAAGGGTGCGGCTGGCCCGTACAGACGCACTGATGCTCCCGCAGCCACAGCGTGGGAAAATGGCAGCCGGAGGTACTGCCAGAGGATTTTACCCCCAGTTACAGTGCGGCCTCTGGAGATGCCAGAGAACACTCACCCGCCTGGTTTTTTGGGGGTTATGCCCTTTCCTCCTCCTCGCTCAGCCTGCACCCCCTATCCTGGCACAGGCTGTTTTTACCTGTGCTTCTCTGTCCTTGCCCAGCTCCACCGTCATCAGCGCAGAGGCTCCTTTACCACTAATGCTCGACAGGCAGCCCTGCCAGAAGAAATACGCAGATCGCTGCTTCCCAGGACCGCCGCTGCTCAGTTGATCCGGTCTCTGCCGCTTTGCCACTGCAGAGGAACAGAGTGAGATCCCAACTCAGCCACAATACACTGGACTAAAACTTAGTCTCTTTATATAAGAGCAGGATATTGCCATTCTGACTGTCGTACCTCAACTCAAATCAGGTGACTGATTGGGTCTGCTGCAGAGCTAAGAGGAAGGAAACCAGTGTTTCCTGGTACATTTGATAGCCTCTTCTGGGACCCACATAGAGTCCGATCCTGGAGGCTGTCAGAACTATGGAATTCGCCTCCTTTATATTGAGAGAGTGCCATCGGGGTGGGCTGCTAACAGCCCCTTATCAATATAAATGCACCTTTAGGTAAAATGTTTTATTCTCCCAGCCCTCTCCCCCTCTCGACACCAGGTAAGTTAACCTGCAATCTATTGCTCACCAACCTACAGCACTGCGCCTGGCCACTAGAGGGCACACTGAGGCAGCTTTAACCATCGGTTTAGTTTGTAGTGAAATTCCCAGGATTAAGTCATTCCCTTACCCAGACTGCTTACGGTATACTGCCACTGTATCACATAGGTGTCCCCCTCGTGGAACTGGCCGTAACTCTCTCTGGGAAGCTCGCTGTGATCAAACTCTTGAACGTGCCAAACCTCCACACCGACGGTCTTCAGTTCTGCCGTTCTCCCATCGTCCATTTGTAGCAACCCGTAACCTCTTTGCACATTCACTCCGTCCAGGACTGTTCCGAATGGCACGTCCGGGAGTGGAATGAGCAGGTTAGCATCGCACGGCTTCAGGTCAATCTGAGTCTCAAACTGTAAAACCAAAAAGTGAAGGAAATTACACAAATATTTACAATTCATTTGGGGTTTAATTTCCTCCGGTAATGAACAGGTTAACACATTTACATAAAATCTTAACATCCACTGGTTTATTGTAGTTGTTATTTGGATGATACAAGGTTATACCACAGGAAATGATAGCCTTTGCAGAGATAGAAAGAGTGAATGCTGCAGAGACCCGATGTAGATTCCCAGCTGACACCTTAAACTATCTTTCTGCATCGACTGCTAATCAACCGAGCTTTGCATTGCCAGCATTTTCTGTTCATCGTTTGAAAAAAAAAGGTTTTCTAATTTAAAAATGAGTCAGTCGCTGGTTTACACTTCGTGTGGTTGTATATTGTACTAACGCTGCACTTTCGAGCCAGCGAGTGTTGACACCATTTTGTGTCCAGTGGTACATTAGTGTTAGGCACTTCAGGGGATCGAAAACAGGGGGATGGGGGGGAACGAAGGGCAGGTGTTCGGAGGATTAGTCGACACAGCACCATGTGGGCACATGTGACGAATGTCCACTCCCTGATATACAAACACTGAGCATCTGAAATTCCTTTGCCCGTTATTTTGTTGCCTCCATTAAAATAGCATGTAAACAAATTTCTTAGGAATCTATTAAGTGTTTATACACTAAAACTGCACAAAGCGATTTCACCCCAAGGGTGTGTGACAGCCCAGTCCTTTCAACTTAACACCTGGGCGTAAACCAAGGTCAGGGAGTTGGCTGGAACAGTCAGCACTGATGGAGGGTCCGAAATTACAGTTTCATTTCAGCTCCTATTACTTTACTCTTCGACAGCACCTCCCAAACCCGCGACCTCTACCTCCTAGAAGGACAAGGGCAGCAGGCACATGGGAACAACACCACCTGCATGTTCCCCACCAAGTCACACTCCATCCCGACTTGGAAATATATCGCCGTTCCTTCATCGTCACTGGGTCAAAATCCTGGAACTCCCTTCCTAACAGCACAGTGGGAGAACCGTCACCACACAGACTGCAGCGGTTTAAGAAGGCAGCTCACCACCACCTTCTCAAGGGCAATTAGGGATGGGCAATAAATGCCGGCCTTGCCAGCAATGCCCACATCCCATGAGCAAATTTTAAAAAACTCTGTTTATATAAACTCCCCTCCTTCCCTCAAGGTGTGGACTCTTGCTCTTGCTGAGTTATGGATCTACAGGCACCCTACTCCAATCTTATCGGCACTGGTTCTTGCTAGGGTAGGGATAAACAAGCACCATCTTATCCGACACAAACAATTATTGGGATAAGAATCTACAGGCACGCCTGCCCCGTGTACATTATCCTATCCAAGTGACCATCCTACAGGTGTGAGCCCAGAGAGCGGGTGTTGGCAGAGTTACTCGATTGTAGAGCTGGTCACAGCTGAGCCTGACCCTGTTCACACCCGATGGGCATACATATATTTTCCAGCAGATATCAATGGATAGTAGTCAAGAGGCGGATGTTTCCCTCTCTAGCCCAAGGGTGCTGAAGACAATTATGGCAGCCTGAGATCAGCTAACTCAATACCAGCTGGAGATCAAACCACTGACTAAGCTGCTCATGACTCAGCGGTTGTACAATTAGAGGAGATCTGCTGTCAGCCAGGCTCAGTTGGTAGCACTCTTGCCCCTTGAGCCATGAAGGTTGTGGGTTCACAGACCCACTCCAGAGACCTAAACACAAAATCTGGGCTGACACTCCCAGTACAGTACTGAGGGCTGCACTGTTGGAGGTACCATCTCTCAGATGAGACATTAAACCAAGGCCCCATCTGCCCTCTCAGGTGGAAGCAAAAGATCCCATGGCACTATTTAAAGAATCGGGGGAGTTCTCTCTGGTGTCCTGGCCAATATTTATCCCTCAACCAACATCACCAACAACAGATTATCTGTTCATTTATCATATTGCTGTTTGTGGGATCTTGCTGTGCACAAATTGGCTGCCACGTTTGCTACATTACAACAGTGACTACACTTCAAAAAGTATTTCGTTGGCTGTAAAGTGCTTTGGGACATCCTGAGGTCGTGACAGGCGCTATATAAATGCAAGTTCCATCTTTCTTGATATGGTTTCGTTGCCATTCATGACATTGATGCCACTGATGAGCAGCTCTGAGGCTGTTTCCCTGCCCAGCTCTCCCCAACTCCACATTTGGCACGTAGCGACATTCTTTGCGATACAACAGACCGATTTCTCTAGGGTAAACAGCAAGCTCTGTACTATAATGTCTTTCCTTTTTAAAAATCCTCACTGTACCTTTAACTCGGCTGTGACCTCAATGTCCCTTTGCACCTGTTTTCTCGACTCTGCCCAGTCCAGAAACTTCTCCTTGAACAGAATTGTTTCATTGTGCTCGGACAATCGACCAAAGATTACCCAATCAGGACGTCCCTGCCTGTGGAAAAGAAAGTGACATTTAATTTTAGAAATTCTGTTTAAAAAACACAAACTCAGCAATTTTTTACTGTAGAACTATGGACGTTTACAGCACAGCAGGAAGACATTTGGCCCACCGTGTCTGTGCTACCTCTTTGTGAGAGCAATCCAAAACTAATCCCACTACCTTCACACAGCCCTGTGTCTTCCTCTCCTTCAAATATTTATGCACTTTCCCCTTTAAAAGATGCAATGGTCTCTGCATCAATCACTCCCTGTGAGAAAGTATTCCTTGCTCCAACAACCCTCTTCATGAAGAATTCTTTCCTAACCACTCTCCTCACCCTATTAGTGACAATCATAAATTAATGACCCTTCCTAATGAGGAAATGGTCTTTCCTTCTTCACCTTATCAAAACCCTTCTTAATTTTAAAAACCTCTATTAAATCTCCTCTGATCCTTCTCTATTCCAATAGAGGTTGCCCAGTATTTCAAGTGACTTTAATTTGCTAGAATTACAAAGAATCTGCAGCATAGAAACAGGCCATTCGGACCTCATCCCACTGCAATTACCTCGTCCCGCCCTGCCCCCATGTCAATTAACATGATTAATAATTTAATTTACAGTAAAACTTGACTATACTTAAAAGGTTTTGTGAGCCAAATTGAGAGAAATGAGTAAAAGAGAGAAAGCAAAACAAAGAGAAAGGCATATAGTAGAACACAGCCTCGGCCCCAACCTCAGCACCCACCACAGCACCAGTGTGACTTTTCCATCTCCCATGCCCGCCGTCCCTTGGGCTCTGAGTGAGATTGCCAACTTGGTGCCCAATTAGAGGCAGTTTTCACTGTGGGCACATGCCCACAAGCAACTGATTGAGACTGCGCAAACTCATTTCACCAGACAGACCAGGCTAGAGAGGGAAAAATCAATCCTTGATTGCTGTCCATTGATGCTTACTGGAAAATACTAATGTCAGGCCAATGAGGGAGGACTGGATTGGGCTCAGCTTTGACGGGTCCCACATTCAGACAGCTTTGCCAGAACTCAATGTCTAGCTGCACTCATGAAGAATGGTCACTTGGGCAAGACTTGAGGGGCAGTTGGTGCCTGTGGATCTTGGACAGAAGAGTCTGGGTTCGATTCAAACCCAGGTTACAGAGATGAAAGGCCAGTGTCTAACCCACAGCTTTCTTCGACAGCACCTCCCTAACGCGTGACCTTCACCACCTCGAACGACAAGGGCAGCAGGTGCTTAGGAACACCATCACCTCCAGATTCCCCTCCAAATCACACACCATCCTGACTTTGGACATATATCGCCGTTCCTCCATCATCGCTGGGTCAAAATCCTGGAACTCCCTTCCTAACAGCACTGTGGGAGAACCTTCACCACACGGACTGCAGCGGTTCAAGAAGGCGCCTCACCACCACCCTCTCAAGGGCAACTCGGGATGGGCAATAAATACTGGCCTTGCCAGCGACGCCCACATCCCAAGAGTGAATTTTTTTAAAAACCTAATCCTCGTTAAAAAGTGTTTTAAAGTGGCTCAGTTCCCAAATTACCGATTCTGCCACAACACTGGCACCCCTACATCCAGCTCTACTGGGTTATATCAGACAGGATCACCAGAACGTACTGCTACACCTCAACTCACTGCTGTGAAATGTTCTTCTTAGCTCCAGGGTCCAGGGGGTTTACCACACAGTTGCTATAATCATAAGGACCACTCAACAACTGTTTGCCCAGTTGGAGTGCCGTCTTTCGCTGTGCCAGAGTCACCTCTTTGCCATGCCAAATGTACAACTCGCTGCCAAAATCTAACACCAGCACCTGTAAACCAAGGGGAAAGAGTCAGCTCAATAACATGAACCACTGCACCTCAAACAAATAGAAAAACAATTACACTGGGGGTGATTTTAACCCCACCCACCTGGCGGAAACTGGGCGGATGGGCAGTTAAAATGCAATTAGCTTACCCACCCTGGAGTCGCCAGGATCCAGCCGTCCAAGATTCTAACCTGCTCTCCTGAGCAGGCGGCATGGACACCTGGCCAAAGCCAGCGGGGTCCTTCTTCACCTATGCATGTCGGGTCCCCATGGCGTCTTCTGGACCCGGCTGCAATTTTAACTCAGGCCTGAGCAGGGAAGCCGCTGCTTCTTTCCCTCCAGGCCAACCCGGGGCAGAAGAGAATCAGGAACAAAAGAGTGTTTTTCTTTCCTATGTGGGGCCAGGAGGAGCAGGACATAATCCAGGCTTACACAGTGCAATACTGAGGGAGAGCTGCATTGGCAGAGGTGCGAACTTTCAGATGCGACATTAAACCAAAGTCCAATTTGCCTGTTCCAGTGGTTCAGGTAGATACAAAAGATCCTACGACACTATTTGAAGAGGAGCACGGAGGTGGCCAATATTCCTCCTTCAACCAAATTACAGATTAACTAGCAATTCACCTCTTCGACTGTTTGTGAGACCTTGCGTTGTGCAAACTGGCTTCCTGGTCTGTCTACATTACTATAGTGACTGCACAAAGTAATTCATCGCTTCTGAAGTGCATTGAGGTGCCCCAGGGAGATGCCAGTTCTTTCATGCCTTCAATGTCATAGCTAATGATTCACTGCCTGCTGTGGAATTACACCATACAGGCCCGAAGTCCCTGCCAACTTAGAGTGATACAGCGCTATAATTGGCCTCAGCACTCCTGCACTAGAGGGAGGGAAAGAGTTCCTGCTTCCGACTGATCCTTGCTGGAAAGTGAGCATGTGTGGACAGTAATTGAGGACAGGCTCAGGCACGGCTGTTGGTGCCCTTTGCTGTTAAATGTCCGGCCAACACTCACTTGACTCGGCTCGCACAAAAATGAATGATGTGGAGATGCCGGTGATGGACTGGGGTGGACAAATGTAAGGACTTGCACAACACCAGGTTATAGTCCAACAGTTTTATTTTAAATCACAAGCTTTCGGAGCTTACCTCCGGAGCTTACCTCAACCGGGATCTTGGGTTCATGTCACGCTACATGTAACCCCACCAGCAAAAAAAAGTTATCTGTTTTTAATACGACTGGACATTCTCTCTCTCTCTCTCTCTCTGCCTTTCGGGTCTCTTTCTCTCTCTGTCTTTGTAATCTGACCCATTGTGTATTCAGTATACTGGGATGTAATGTTTTCCGTGGCTAACCTGTCTGAACACCAACGACACCTTTGATTGCTGTGATCGTCTCCCAGCCGAGATGTGATAGGGGGCAGTTGGAAAGATTATCTGTAATCACCAGGCATTGTTCTCTGACTATATATGCTGTGCGTTTTTAGAACCCTTCACTCACCTGACGAAGGAGGTAAGCTCCGAAAGCTTGTGATTTAAAATAAAACTGTTGGACGATAACCTGGTGTTGTGCAAGTCCTTAAAAAAGAATGAGGTCCTGCTGCTTGTGGAATTGCACCAAATGAGGGCAGCACCTCCAGGAGAAGAGATCCCCTCTGATATGTTGCGACAGGTTTTGACAGCAGTTGGACAAATACACTGACATTCAGCAGCAATGTGCAAATAATCCGATTCTGCCTTTAGGGGGCAATTCCCTGGGTACGTACTGGTGACGAGGAAGCTCACCCGGTGGCAGGTCAGACAACCGCAGGGCACACTGCCCATAATTCGCCCAACATTTGGGTAAAAAATTGCCCTGCGCCAGCCATCCGCGGGATGTTAGCCCCCCTCACCCGATGCTCATTTTAGATAATTCTGTCAGGTGTTTTTTTTTTCAGGGAGGCCTCTTGTTTTAAAGGTTTTAATAAATAAAAGAGTTTGCCGTGAAACCCTGCTGTGCAATATCAGCACACGACTGCATTAACTGGCATTGGACGAAATCCCTTTGCCCTTTACTATAACCGTTAGAATCACAACCAAAGGAATCTCATATGTTACTGCATTCACGTGCTAATATCGCACAATGTGGGTTCACCCCGAATGCATTCAATAACTGCAGAAAAAAAGATCACAGCTGATATGCGAATGGTCGTCCTCACTGGCTCAGGCTGTGACCCTGCTCTCTCCAACAGTTTCACAGATTAAAGAAAAAAAGAAAGGACTGCATTTATATAGTGCCTTTCACATACTCAGAACTCCCCCGTTCTTCTTCAAAATAGAACCATGGGATCTTTTACGTCCACCTAAGAGGGAAGGCAGGGCCTCGGTTTAATGTCTCATCTGAAAGACGGTACCTCCGACAGTGCAGCACTCCCTCAGTGCTGCATTGGACTCAGCCTAGATTTAGTGCTCCAGTCCCCAGACTGAAACTTGAACCCACGAGCTCTGACTCAGAGGTGAGAGAGCTAGCCATGGCCATAGTCCGCCATGCCACCGGCTGCTGCAGCAGAGAAACCGGGACTGGCTGGTGTGCGGGAACAATCGGGAGTCTGGGGGTGATCGGGTGAAGAGAGAGATACCGGGGAATGGGGGTCGGGGGAAGGGAGGGAGACTGGGGAATGGAGGTCGGGAGGGGATTGGGGCTCAGGCTTGGGGGAGACTGGAGAACGTGGTGGGCGTGGGGAGCAGCATTTCTGCAGAGCTGGGAGCAGCAGCAGTGTTGAGAGTGGGAGCGGCACCGAGAGAGGAGCAGCCTGTAAAGGGGTAAGTGAAACTTGGGGACCAAGGATTCCCACTGGAAGAACTAAGGGAGAAGGGAAAAGGAGGATTTTTGAACTGAGGGCCATTAGATCATGGGATGCTTCATCATAAATTAGAAACTAGAACATTTAAAAGGGAATGGGATAAATATTTGAATATAAAAGGATATGGGAGGGGTGGGGAGGGAAATGGGGTTACACGAGAGTGCGCCAGCATCGGCACCGGCACCAGGGCCGAATGGCCTCTGCCAGTGCTGTAATTTCTATAATTCTATGAAACTCTCCTTTATTGAGTCCGAGGTCAGGGAGTGGTTTAGAAATGTTGGTGCTGAGCTGAGTTTAGGACGATGTGACCTGTGAGAAGTTCCCCAAACACTGGGCCCACTGCCCTTTGTGCAGTCTCTTGGTTCGGTTCAGGTCGGTCTGTGCCAGCCTGTTTTGATGTGTGAAGTCCAAGTACAGATCAGCTCTGACTGAGGCTCCCAGTTCAGGATTGTCACCTTCACACGGAACCAGAGTCCAGGGAGATAGGGAGAGAGATGCATTAACATTTGCAGTTGTCACATGATTAGACATCATATGATTAGAACATCACATGATCAAACCTCCAGGAATACCTCCAACCAGAGTTGGCAACTCTTTATGTGGGCTCCATTTTTGAAAGTTCACCTTATTCTATGCAATTTTCACATAGATTATTGCCGGATTTTTGCAATGCTGCCAAAAACTGCTCACAAATCATTCACTCTGAAAAACTAACTACCTCAATAATGTTGATGTACTGCCAAACATTCAGGATCAGATACAGGCCTCATGGTTCAAAAATACAAGTGCACGATATGCTCCTACCTCCTTTGAATTAAGCATGGAACAGCGAGGGATTTTCCCCCATGATTCATTGTCTGAAACAAGCTTGTCCTCGACCAGGCGATAAATGTAGTTTGTTTCTGTGATTGCAGCTTCGTACACCTCATCTTCGTCAGGATCCCCTGCATCTGGAGAGCCAACAGGGAGCAATCAGTGACGTTAACAATACGAGGACTGTAGTCTCTTCCAGGCTGTTAAGAACTTTATTTTGACAAGATGGTCCTCTCACAGAGCTCAGTACACCTCTTTGAAGTTGCACTGCAAGCAATCTGTGAGCAGGATACTCGCTCTCTCATTGGCGAAGAGTGTGTATGTATGTGTGAGTGAGTGTGAGTGTGAGTGAGAGTGTGAATGAGTGAGTGAGGGCATGAAGGGCGCGAGCGTGAGGTGTGAAGGGCGCGAGTGTGAGGGCACGAGTGTGAGGGCACGAGTGTGAGTGTGAGTGAGTGAGTTAGGGCGTGAAGGGTGCGAATGTGATTGAGTGAGGGCGTGAGTGTGAGGGCGTGGAGGGGGCGAGTGTGAGGGCGTGGAGGGGGCGAGTGTGAGGGCGTGGAGGGGGCGAGTGTGAGGGCGTGGAGGGGGCGAGTGTGAGGGCGTGGAGGGGGCGAGTGTGAGGGCGTGGAGGGGGCGAGTGTGAGGGCGTGGAGGGGGCGAGTGTGAGGGCGTGGAGGGGGCGAGTGTGAGGGCGTGGAGGGGGCGAGTGTGAGGGCGTGGAGGGGGCGAGTGTGAGGGCGTGGAGGGGGCGAGTGTGAGGGCGTGGAGGGGGCGGGTGTGAGGGCGAGGAGGGCGCGAGTGTGAGGGCGTGGAGGGGGCGAGTGTGAGGGCGTGGAGGGGGCGAGTGTGAGGGCGTGGAGGGGGCGAGTGTGAGGGCGTGGAGGGGGCGAGTGTGAGGGCGTGGAGGGCGCGAGTGTGAGGGCGTGGAGGGCGCGAGTGTGAGGGCGTGGAGGGGGCGAGTGTGAGGGCGTGGAGGGGGCGAGTGTGAGGGCGTGGAGGGGGCGAGTGTGAGGGCGTGGAGGGGGCGAGTGTGAGGGCGTGGAGGGGGCGAGTGTGAGGGCGTGGAGGGCGCGAGTGTGAGGGCGTGGAGGGGGCGAGTGTGAGGGCGTGGAGGGCGCGAGTGTGAGGGCGTGGAGGGGGCGAGTGTGAGGGCGTGAGTGTGAGGGCGTGGAGGGGGCGAGCGTGAGGGCGTGGAGGGCGCGAGTGTGAGGGCACGAGCGTGAGGGCGTGGAGGGGGCGAGTGTGAGGGCGTGGAGGGGGCGAGTGTGAGGGCGTGGAGGGGGCGAGTGTGAGGGCGTGGAGGGGGCGAGTGTGAGGGCGTGGAGGGCGCGAGTGTGAGGGCGTGAGTGTGAGGGCGTGGAGGGGGCGAGTGTGAGGGCGTGGAGGGGGCGAGTGTGAGGGCGTGGAGGGGGCGAGTGTGAGGGCGTGGAGGGGGCGAGTGTGAGGGCGTGGAGGGCGCGAGTGTGAGGGCACGAGCGTGAGGGCGTGGAGGGGGCGAGTGTGAGGGCGTGGAGGGGGCGAGTGTGAGGGCGTGGAGGGGGCGAGTGTGAGGGCGTGGAGGGGGCGAGTGTGAGGGCGTGGAGGGGGCGAGTGTGAGGGCGTGAGTGTGAGGGCGTGGAGGGGGCGAGTGTGAGGGCGTGGAGGGGGCGAGTGTGAGGGCGTGGAGGGGGCGAGTGTGAGGGCGTGGAGGGGGCGAGTGTGAGGGCGTGGAGGGGGCGAGTGTGAGGGCGTGAGTGTGAGGGCGTGGAGGGGGCGAGTGTGAGGGCGTGGAGGGGGCGAGTGTGAGGGCGTGGAGGGGGCGAGCGTGAGGGCGTGGAGGGGGCGAGTGTGAGGGCGTGGAGGGGGCGAGTGTGAGGGCGTGGAGGGGGCGAGTGTGAGGGCGTGGAGGGGGCGAGTGTGAGGGCGTGAGTGTGAGGGCGTGGAGGGGGCGAGTGTGAGGGCGTGGAGGGGGCGAGCGTGAGGGCGTGGAGGGGGCGAGCGTGAGGGCGTGGAGGGGGGCGAGAGACAGGGCGCGGATCTTGACTTTGTGATTGAAGTTGGAAATATTAATCGGGAGAGATGTGAAAGGGGCTGCCGGCTCGCTATCACTTGTTTTACACTATCGCACAGTCACTATCTACCCCAGAGAGTGTGAGTGAGAGTTTGAGAGTGAGTGAGTGTGAGTGAGTGAGAACAGCATAAATTGGAAGGAAAATAATAGCAAAAAATTTCTATTGTCCTTCAAAACATGCTCTTGATGAAAGCTTCAACTTCAACAATCTGCTGTGTTTAAACACCCTTTGAGCAGCCAACGAGATTTTAATCCTGGTCCTGAAATTGAACTGCACTGCAATAATCCCCAACCGCTTAACAATATAGCAGATATATAGCGGACTAAATACATGTAGATAGGAGTCTGGCTGGGCCTAAAAGACAAGTTAATTTCACTTCTATATAACTTAAAAACCACTTTGAACATGGTAAAAAAACAGAATGGAAACTGCAGACACAAAGACGAATATTGCCATACACTTCCTCCCAACAAATAATTATGGAGAGAGAAAAGGGAACCCCCTATATTGAAATGGTGAAGGTCTACTTTCAACATCTACAGCGCTATGTCATAGAGTCATAGAGTTATACAGCACGGATAGAGGCCCTTCGGCCCATCGTGTCCGCGCCGGCCATCAAGCCCTGTCTACTCTAATCCCATATTCCAGCATTTGGTCCGTAGCCTTGTATGCTATGGCATTTCAAGTGCTCATCCAAATGCTTCTTGAATGTTGTGAGGGTTCCTGCCTCCACAACCCTTTCAGGCAGTGAGTTCCAGACTCCAACCACCCTCTGGGTGAAAAAGTTCTTTCTCAAATCCCCTCTAAACCTCCTGCCTTTTACCTTGAATCTATGTCCCCTTGTTATAGAACCCTCAGTGGAGGTGGTGTTTATTGAGTCAGTAGAGGTTGTGTCGGTGGTAGTCATGACAGTACTGGTGGAGATGCTCTCAATGGTGCTTGTGCTGGTTGTGTCAGTGGAGGTGGTATCAGGACTGGTGTTTATTGTGTCAGAAGTGGTTGTCATGACAGCGTTGGTGGTGTTGGTGGGGTCAGTGGCGACTGTGAAGGTGGCACTGGTGATTGTGGTGGGTGTTGACCATTTGATACCGACACTTCAGCCATCCAGTTCTTATTGAACAGCAATGAAGGTCACAGCTGAAGATTTCAAGTTGCCCCAAATACTTTTGATTTTTTTTGTAATTTTGTTATCCAACAAAAGGCGACATCACGAGAAAGGAGCACAGGCAGTGACACCAGCAAATAGGGACAGATTTTCCTGTTATTGCACCTGAGCAAATTGCATCACCTAAATGCAGTGCCGAGAGCAAAATCAGTCCGGAGTCGTTACCACTGTAATCAGTTCTTCTTGTCTGATTTTCCTCTTTGTGCTGCACCTAGGCAATCCAATTTTCCCGGTACAGTAGCGGGAAAATCTCCCCCAACTTGTCCCAAACTACTGTGAAATCAGTCAACGTAGGAGTTTCCAACAGATTCGCTCAACAAAAAAAGCTGTTGTCATTTGAGGATCCATCTTTTCACTAGTGTCCGCCTATCTATTCATGTGGGTAAATTACCTGCACTGTGTGTCCAATTATATCCGCCACTAAGTTTGAACTTCTTACCTTGATATTCAGCTTGGCCGCCCAGAAGATCCCAGAATTCCTTGGCCCTTTTGCTTTGACTGTTAATGCCCTCTTCAATAGTGGTAACATTCGCTGCTCGGCAACCCAGTTCTCGTTTTGTCTGGATGAAACCAGCCAGCTCCGACGCCTAAAAGTAGGAGAGGGATGCAGTTGAGAATTCCTTATTGGGAACTACTGGTTGATATTTGACCACTCAAATGAATTGGAGACGCAACAGGCAGAAACTTCTTAGACTGACCAAAGCCATGGATCGATGTGTTTCCTTAACAGTTCTGAGTGGTACCTGTCACTACAGCGTGGTGTGAAGTCTCAGAGCTGCCACAGTAACTAGTTAGGGAGTGAAATGAGTATCTGAGGTGCCACACTGGAAGTCTACCTGTCATTTCACTGGTTACAATGTTTCACTTAGAACACAGTGCTGGGCGTCATGTAGGGCAGGAAGGGCTTTGGGACGTGGCTATTGTGGAGGGCGTGGGTGGGACCAAGGCAATCGTAATAAATGTACTAGCAGTCTTGCATATAGCGCGCACTCCCTGCCAATATCACACTTATTTCCTGTAACACTTTGCCTGTCACACTCTGTTGATAACATCCCTATTATATTTCTCCCACTCACCGTGAGTAACACCACAGGAGATGTGCTTGTGTGTAATATAATACTTCAATGATTTCAGAGCTAACTCCCTGTGCACAAAGTGGGAGGTGGAAACAGTAAGAAAATGGGCGAGGGAGACAATGTGATGTGAGTAACGTCCATATTTGTATCAAATTCCTTCGCCTATTTCAACAAAAATGTTACCCCAACTGAGCAATTTCATATAGCTGTGTTAATTACTATCACGTAACACGAGTTCAACTCCTGGGTGCTTGTTATTAGCAGCCACTGGGTTAAGAGTGAGAGTGAGGCATTTCTCCACAAGGGTGGGAACAAGTAACTTCAATGGCACAACCAATGATCTTGCCCTGTTATTGAAGCAGACATGAGATGAGAGGTAAGAGCAAGCCTTCATCCATTCATTTTTCTATCGTGTGTAATTAAGCAACTCTCCTGGCTGGCCTCTCACCTTCCACCCTCCATAAACTTCAGCTCATCCAAAACTCTGCTGCCCGTTTCCTAACTCACACCAAATCCCATTCTCCCATCACCCCTATGCTCGCTGACGTACATTGGCTCCCAGTCTGGCAACGCCTCGATTTTAAAATTCTCATCCTTGTTTTCAAATCCCTCCATGGCCTCGCCCCTCCCTATCTCTGTAACCTCCTCCAGATCTACAACCCACCGAGATCTCTGCGCTCCTCCAATTTTGGCTTCTTGGGCATCCCCGATTTTCAT
Organism: Heptranchias perlo; assembly: GCF_035084215.1. NCBI lineage: Eukaryota > Metazoa > Chordata > Chondrichthyes > Hexanchiformes > Hexanchidae > Heptranchias > Heptranchias perlo. The sequence continues at coordinate 25,144,911 of NC_090354.1, forward strand.
TGGCCATCCACCATTGGTGGCCGTGCCTTCAGCTGTCTAGGCCCTAAGCTCCGGAACTCCCTCCCTAAACTTCTCCAACTCTCTATCTCTCTCTCCTCCTTTAAGACGCTCCATAAAACCTACCTCTTTGACCAAGCTTTGACCTGTCCTAACATTTCATGTGGCTCGGTGTCAAATTTTGTTTATTTACGTTCCTGTGAAGCACCGTGGGACGTTTTTACTACGTTAAAGGTGCTACATAAATGCAAGTTGTTATTGTTGAGTCAGGTTTAACGGCCATACCTTCGAGCGTTCAATTACATTGGCGAATTCTCCAGTCCAAAGAAAGCAGTGCTGTGCAGTGACCAACAGGAAACAGTCCCCACTGTTAAGTGAGCTGGCTCTTGGCTCCACCAATCGAACTTGGACATGCCTGCGACCTGAGAAAGGACAGAGTTACCCCTGGTTCTGCTCCTGATCCGCACATATAAACAAGTCATCGCTCCTCAACTCTTAACAGTGCCATGAATCAACTAGTCAGACCACACATAAAGGCAGATACCATAGTTAACCGGGAGCTCAGGGCTAGATGGCACGTTACAGTTTTGCAGTTTAAGCAAAGCCGATTGGATTCGGGGCCTGCTGTGTGTTAGTTCCCCTCAGTTGGAGTAGCGGTCGAGGTGCTACAACTGACACTGGCACCCCTGGTTTGGGAGAGGGGGAAGGATCAGCCAGATTTCTCCTGCATGTTTGTAGACATTGGGGTGGGGTCATTTTGACTTTGGGCGATAGTGTAAAATCAGATCGGCCGCCCATTACACACCTCTCCCCATTTTCATTACCAGTGAAGTCAATGGGTGTCTGCTGTGGCTCAGTTGGTATCGCTCTTGTCTCTGAGTCAGAAGGTTGTGGGTTCAAGTCCCCCTCCAGAGATTTAAGCACGTAATCCAGGTTGATACTCCAGTACAGTACTGAGGGAGTACTGCATTGTTGGAGGTGCCGTCTTTCGGATGAGATGTTAAGCCAAGGCCCCATCTGCCCTCTCAGATGGATATAAAAGATCCCATGGCACTACTTCGAAGAAGAGCAGGGAAGTTCTCCCCAGTGTCCTGGCCAATATTTATCCCTCAACCAACATCACTAAAACAGATTATCTGGTTATTATCACATGGTTATGTAAATACAAGCCTTTCTGTCAATGAAAATGAAAATCGGGAGAGCTTGGCTGATTCACTGTCGCCCAAAGTCAAAATTACCCCCTCAGTGAGGACAACCGTAGACACATCTGTGATGATTTCCCCACACCTGTATTATCCTGTCAACACTTACTTTCTAGGTTCACACACAATGAACAGCCATGTGGGTAGTGTACCAAAGGCTGTTGCCACTTGTGGAAATAGTCAGAGGGGGAAAAATTGGAAAGGGGCCATTTTTGGGTGTAGGTAGCGTGATGTGCTATCACCCCGTGCCCAATGATCCCTGCACAGGCAGGACGCAAGTTTCGACCCACCCGAGGACTCACCTGCAATCAGCGTTCCATTCCACGCCTTGCACATGGAATCAATGCAATTTACACTTTCCACCACCAGAGGGAGCTCAATCTCTTAAAGGGAGGATGTTTCCGAGAAAGCTCTTAAAGGTAACTGGTACCTGTTATTTGCTGAAAATAACAGCCTACTGAATGCACGGAGTCTGAACAGAGATCAGGCATCGCACACATAAAACACAGATGCAGGTCCCATCCCTGTGTTTACACACTGATGAGTTATGTTAAAACATTGAATGAATGTTGCGCACTACTAAATCCCACATCCTCCAATCTGCACGCCAGACCTCACCAATCTGCCGATCTGAGTTGGTACCAGGCCTGCGAGAGTGCGTACACCAAGGTTCTCTGCTGATGCACTAGAGACCTTGGGTGCAAGAGTGCAAGAGGTGGACAGAAGGAGGGTCATCCCATATCCGCAGGGGGCAGGGGGGCGGCAAGAGGCCCTCCAGACATATACTCAAAAGACAGTGGGAGGCAGTGGGGGACGAAGTCAATGCCAGACGCACAGCATCATGAACATGGATGCAGTGCAGGAAGAAGTTCAATGCTTTGACATGAGTGGTCAAGGTGAGTGAGGTCATCTGTCAAGTGGCGTCTCCTACCAACTGCACCACGCACTGCACACCCCATCCCCCACATACCAAAAAATTCTTTCCATCAGTACTCAACTCTTCCAATCCGATGCTTCCTCTCACCCTTACACATTACCATTATTGCAAGCCGCCCACTCACAACTCACAGGTTACACACACTGGCAGCTATTCAACCATGACAGGCACATCACCCAGATACACATCCCGCTTTCTTGCAGGAGAAGGTGGCGCATATCAAGAGGCAGCAAGTGGCCGTGGCATTTAGCCCCTCGAGCCTGTTCCACCATTCAATAAGATCATGGTGGACCTGTGACCTCCATACACCTGTCTTAGCCCCATATCTCTTAATACCCTTGGTTCACAGAAATCTATCAATCTCAAATTTAACATTCACAATTGAGCTAGCATCAACTGCCATTTGCAGAAGAGTGTTCCAAACGTCTCCCACCCTTTGCGTGTAGAAGCATTTCCTAACTCTACTCCTGCACGTCCTGGCTCTAAATGTTAGGCTATGTCCCCTCGTCCTAGTATTGCAGTTTAGGAGACCTCCAAAAACAGTTACAAATGTCTCGCCAACCAGAAGCAATAATCCAGTCACTAACCTGTAAATCCTGCATGGTCCCTTTAAATAGAGCTGGTGGGGGGGGTCCTCCAGGCACTCTAAGACATGTTCAGATGGTTGGGGTTAAGGCTGTGCGTCGAGTTGAACGTTAGACACCATTTTGGGACTTATCACTTTAAATCAGCATTGCACACTGATTGAAGCCATTTTCCCCCTACTTTACATGATTCCAATGTTCCTTATCTGCGCCTGCGCTAACTCCTATACCAAGATGGCGTCTGGCGCACGTCATGCAGGAAACGTACGTGCGCATCCAAGATGCCATCTTGGATGTCGGAGAGGCCGTGTAGCGCCGAAACAATGGGCGCTACACGGCCCAACTTAGCGCCCAGTACCTCGAACAGGAAAAAGAGGGAATCAGGAAGCTTGGGGCTAGGACTGTCTATCAAAATCAAGAGCGGCTGGGCAAAACCTAAGCCAGCCAGCAACAATTCTCTGGTTTTTAAAAAAAAAACTCATTCTAGGGATGTGGGTATCACTGGCAAGGCTGGCATTTCTATCCCATCCCTGGTTGCCCTGAGAAGGTGGTGGTGGGCGTTCTTCTTGAACCTCTGCAGTCCGTGTGGTGAAGGTGCTCCCACAGTGCTGTAAGGTAGGGAGTTCTATGATATTGTGAGCAGATTCCATTTTTTAATCTACCTATTGATACACACTGCATCTGATGTGTTCATCATTCCTCAATGTGTCACACATGCAAAGTGGCTGGGTTAAATACCATATTCATAAATCAGTAACAAATCACAATCAAATGGTTAAGGAGCCGACCAATGAACAAAACACACATATAAATAAAGGGGAAGGAAAGCCTGTCATTTCCTGCTGGTTTCTTCTGACCTTGATAACGCTTCTCTCCTTTGGGAGAGGCCACAACGATTTATAAGCAGCAGCTCATTTTATTTCCCTCAGCAACAGTCTCAGGGCTTGCTTGTTTATACCATTTAAGACTTTGTTTTCTTAAGGGAATATGTCGGATAAAACACAGCTTCACAGTAGCAGCAGTTTTCCTCTAGGCAGTCCCTTTATGCATGTTAGAAGGGCTATAATGACATGAACTTGGCAATAGCAGGTGTGAAGCTCATTCTGTCACTCAGTGTCACATCTTGTTGGCTTAACAACACACTGGATACAACATACTTTTTGCAGGCTTGGTTTTGAAAAGAAGCCAGTGTTTTGACAAATCACTCGGAAAGGTCTGGGAGCTGCCAGTTCTCCTCCGGGCCCCACAAGGAAACCTTGGGTCATCCTAGTCCTGGGTTTTCCTTCCCTCCCCCACCGCGATCGCCTCAGGAGCCCCCCACCCCACCGCCCGCCCCCAACACTTACCTTATGCCAGGGGCTGGTCTCTCGGGTCCCTGATTGCGGCCTCCTGCCGCCTGAAATCCCGCTCTGATTTCAATCATTTAGATGAGGCCCGGGAGTTAAAATGGCCCAGGCCTCACCCTGGCACCATCAAGGGCGTTTCCCTCCCACCCTGCACTCCCGCCCTGAGTTAAAATTGGGGTTTCAGTGTCTGGCTCACACATGACAGTTGGTCTAGGGACCAGAGGCCAATCATTATCTATGGAACTGTGCCCCAGTAAAGATGAGTGTCTTTAGGAAATAACAACCTAGGAGGGAGTTGTTGCACATTTTAAAATTTGTGTTTACAGTTGTTGGATTCTACATGAAATCACAGAGGCCATGTTGGTTTTTAACCGAATGTATAAACTTCTTATTTTCTCAAAGCCTTAAATGTTCTTCCCAATTATCAGGAGATGACACAAGTGGACAATGGTTACCTTTAACTTGCAGCAGCATCACCTTCTTGAATGGAAGCATGCTGTTACTGGACATCTGGTCTGTCGTCTTCACGTTCCGGAGATTCACGTTTTTGAAGTTCTCCTTGCTCGCCAGCCCTGCCAAAGCCACGTCTGCGTAGTTAGAGTGTTTCGCCACTGTGAACATACAAAAACGTTCCTGAGATAAATGAAAGGCAGAATAAAAGATCCACTTTATACACTGGAAACAGCTTAAGCAGAAGTGTATTACACGTGGGATAACACACCGGCTGCAGTGTGTTACAGACAATTCGACACAAGTTGGAGTGTGCTACCTAAAGGTTAATGAACCTATTGGAGTCTGTAACACAGAGAATAACGCATGTGCTGGAGTGAGTTTAAGTTGTACAGCTGGACCTTGCTGCTTCCTGTTTTTGTCCCTCTAGTAATGAAGGGGGAGCAGGTGGGCACAGCTGGCTCGAGAGTGCAGTGTAGCGAGGAATCTGGAGTGGGTTTAAACCATATTATTTTATCAGAGTCTCTCTCAATATAGAAATTCTAACACAGAAAGAGACCTGTGGCCGTGCTGGCGTTAGCTCCACAGCGCAGATATCTACTATACTCCCATTCCCTGCAAGTACCCATCTAATTCTCTCATATAAGTGTTGTGATTACATCATCGTGGTAACGCATTCCATTATTTATTAACTCTGAAAACATATTTTTTAATCTCACCTTTATACTTCTTGCATCAGGGATTGTGGAGTCTGGTTTTTCAACATTTGCAAGTGTTGATCATTTGGCATTGAAGCTTGCTTTCCTTTTTGGTAGAAATGTTCTTGTACGATCCCTTTTTCCCTTAATAAAGTGTCCTTGGTTGTGAGGTCAGATCACAGCACTGTTCTGAGCTCGATTAATCTCACTCTATTTCTAGCGCCTGGGACTGTACATAGAACAGCCCAGGGGAGAATGGCGGTTCCTTATTTTGGGGTGTGCCTGGGCTACACTCATCTCCACCACAGCTGGGACTCTCCGGGTGGGGAGCCACACAGGCTCCCTCTTCACAATGCAGTACGTTGGAGCTTCACTGCATTAGACAATCATACTTCCCTCCCTCCTTAGATTTTAAAAAAGGCAGCTTCAGGGCTAAAATTTTTTGCTCATTGTGAAGTAAACTGCAGTCCGCCTGATTGCCAGAGTCACATCACAGGCAAACTGCTTACACTGAGAAAGATATAATGTCAAGATTTTTATAACTATGTGAAGTAAATTTCCAAGTTTGTGCTGTGAATGGACAAATAAATCATGGGCACTGCTCTCAGGATTTCTCAATAGGTAAGGCTTGGAAAATGGACCAATGTATTTTTAAACAATATGAAATGGGTGAATACTTTCAGCAGAAAAGGACTTGTCCTGTATGTTCGCTCCTCGTTAAGGATTTATAGTAGACTGTGCAAGTTGTCCACACAAGAACATCAAGGCCTTGCAGAGGAGATTTATCAGAATGGTGCCAGGGATGAGGGACTTCGGTTGTGTGGAGAGACTGGAGAAGCTGGGATTGTTCTCCTTAGAACAGAGAAGGTTAAGATGAGATTTAATAGAGGTGCTCAAAAGTATGAAGGGTTTTGATAAGAGTAAATGAGGAGAAACTATTCCCACTGGCAGGAGGGTCGGTAACCAGAGAACACAGATTTAAGATAATGGGCAAAATAACCAGAGGGGAGATGAGGAGAATTTTTTTTTAAACACAGTGAGTTGTTATGGTCTGGAATGCACTGCCTGAAAGGGTGGTGGAAGCAGATTCAATAGTAACTTCCAAAAGGGAATTGGATAAATACTTGAAAAGGAGAAAATTTGCAGGGCTACGGGGAAAGTGCAGGGGGGAGTGGGACTAATTGGATAGCTCTTTCAAAGAGCCGGCACAGGCACGATGGGCCGAATGGCCTCCTTCTGTGCTGTCTGATTCTATGATATGATTGTATGGAGGATATGGGACGGTTACACTCTAACTCACTGAGGAAGAATTGAAGGAGGAAACCTCTCCGACCTACTTCTCTCGGCTCGGATCCTCCTGACCTCCACCGTAGCCACGTTCAAACGCTGCTCCGTGTACTCCTGACGGATGTCATCTCGGGCAGCCAGCGCTCGCAGGGGATTGCGAGAGCACTGCGTCTTACGTAGAGGTCTTACGGCTCGTTTGTGTTCCGCCACCTCAGAGGTCAGTCTGCAAGAATGAAGCCAAAATTAAAAGTCAACACAGCTCCCAGTGAGGAACCATCTTAAACCGTTCCTCATGTTAAGTGCTTGCTCAGCGAAGGTTTCAACATCTCGTTCATCTTTTGCACCTTGACGTGAATCGAGGTGGAAATTAACTATTTTTTTTTGCATTTTGTACTTTGAATCCAACATCAGGTCAGCAGTTTGCTGACGCAGCAACAAACTAACTCAAATTAAACACACTTTCATCTTCATCCTTGAGCTGGATCCTATCCTCACTCCAGTTGCCTGCTTTAAGGTGTAAGGTAGAGAGCCGGCCTATAATGGGAGCCCAGCCTCCACTTTTATACAGGGAGCTGGCTCCCCATGACAGAAATCCACAGTTTCACACGCTCGCAGGTTGAATTCTCTCCCAATCTTGTGTGTCTCCGTTTTGCTATGGGATAACTCAGCACACCACCACCCACCACTGCTCCAGCAAACCTGGGATCTATTTCATTAAACAAAGCTCACAGTCCCCGACCTAACACTGGGTTTATATTGGTGGCACGCAGCGACTTCAGCTCGATCACCCTGGGCACCAGAGCACAGCTGAAAACCTAAAATTCCTATTATACAGGTAAAGTGACAGGTTGCCATAAGAACATAGCAAAATGCCGAAGGCATGAAAAGGCCATTTGACCCAGTAAGCTTGCTCCACTCATATTACAATTTACACAGGCTCGCACTTTGAATCCCTCTGATTCTATGACCCAACCTGTAGATTGATCCAAAAATCTTTCCCCCTCCATAGTAAAGAAGTTTTTTTCTAAGCTCTGTTTTACTTTTGACTCTTTTAAATTTATCTCTTCTTGGTCTAATTTGTTTGCAAGTAAGATTCTTATTTATGCCATTTAATAACATGTACCTCACTGAGGTACCTACATATCCTTACCCTTCTTCTTTCTAGACTTTACAGCTTGGCCTTCTCCAAACTTTCCTCATCGCTCATCCACATTCTTGTTCTTCCCTACAGCGTCCCCAATGCCTTTATGTTTTTTCTTGCAGAGAGTAAGGGAGAACCAGAGACTGAGTTGCCCTGAGCTGCTCTCGCATTCCTCCTGCAAATGGTAGATATGGACGCCCGAGAGCAAGTGACTTGCTTACTCTCACGTCCAGCAGATACTCGCTGTGGACCCATTGGCGGCTCCCTATAATGTGAACTCCCAGTAATGGTGACCTCAAGCCCTGGGTTTAAATGATGGTTCTCAATCACTTTATCCGGACTCAAATCACACAAGATAGAAATGGATGAGGACAGTCATTCAGCTCATTATAACTCAGAAAGAACCTACAGACCCTCCCCCAATCAGGGCACCCAACTGCTTTGAAAATGACTTTCCACTCCACTATTATACCTGGAAGCCCATTCCATGTGTTGATAACCGTTTGAGACTGTGTGAGGAAAAACATTCCTGATATCAGCCCTAAATTTGCCTCTTGCTGGCGTGAATCTGCACCCCCCTTGTCCTACGTCATAATTTAATTTGAAGAGATGTCCTGACGGTACCTTCTCAATACTGTTTGTTTTCTTTTATACATATGATCCCCTCAGATTAGATCACTCCCATGTACCGAGGGTTCTTTTTGGAATGAACAGTAACAAAGGATACACCACCTCTCCTCCTATAAAATTCGAAACAAATCCCCTTGAGTGAAACGATCGAACTCTTACTTTGGTGTGTTGGATTCAAAAATAACATCAAAACTCTCCTCGATTTCCACCGCACTGGATGTCAGAATGGTGGGCGTGCGCTTATAGAATCTACTAAAGGTATCGTCGTCGTCTGGTCGCATCACTTCCTTCACCGTTTGTTCTGTCACTGTGATGGTCATCTCCTGGTGATTTGTGGCTGGGTTAAAAGATTTCACAAAGATAGGTCCGTCACACGAGTGCCTAGAAATCTAGAAGGCTAGATTTTATTCTCTATTAAATTACATAACCACTGAGCCATGAAAGAAAGAACTTGCATTCATATAGCACCTTTCATGACCTCAGGACATCCCAATGTACTTTTGAAATGTAGTCACTGTTGTAATGTAGGGAAACAGGACAGAAAATTTGTGCTTAGCATGGTCCCACAAATAGCAATGAGATAAATGACAAGATAAGCTGTTCTGGTGGTATTGGCTGAGGGATAATTGTTGGTTGAGATGAAACTTACAGAGCACGGTTTCAAACTTTGTTGTATTGTGGAGGGTGAGGCATACAAATACTGATACTCCCGCAACCCCCTATAAGGATTGTTACCGTCTTGCAGAATTCCCTTCCAAAAGTCGGTATCAACCGTCCACAGCAGACAGTGCTACCATTGTGAAAAATGTATATACAGCAACAGAAATAATATTCTAGCAAGTCAACAAATACAGAAGTCTGATGGTCAGAAAGAAAGAAAGAACTTCCATTCAAATAGCACCTATCGTGACCTCAGGATGTCCCAAAGTGCTTTACAGCCAATTAAGTACTTTTGAAGTGAAGTCACTGTTGTAATGTGGGAAAAACGACAGCCAGTTTGTGCATAGCAAGTTCCCACAAACAACAATGTGATAATGACCAGATAATCTGTTTTAGTGATGTTGGTTGAGGTATAAATATTAGCCAGGACACCAGGCAGAACCAGCCCTTCTTCAAAATAGTGCCATGGGATCTTTTACAGAAACCTGAGAGGGCAGATGGGGCCATGGTTTAACATCTCATCCAAAAGACGGCACCTCTGGATGTGCAGCACTCCTTCGGTGCTGCATTATCATAGGCAATTTGTTGAGGTAAAAAAATTAAGTGTCACCTGCGAGTTTCCCTGATGGCTCAGACAGTGAATAGCTGAGCCACACAAAACAGAAAAGTCTCAGCTTACATTCCTGGTCTGAGTTGAGTTAACTCATTTAAGCCAGGGTGGTAGTTGAGGTGCCTCAGTACCCCTGCAATACCGAGGGGAAAATCACTGATGGAAAGCACCTGTGTGGACAGTGCCTGATCGCAGAATCGGGCTCGGATATGATGTCACCATGGCCAACTAGCCTCTGATATGAACCTAGATTTTTCCAGCAGCGTTACTTTAATTTGGCGCTAACCTATTTGAAATAAATAGGTTAATGTTGACCGAAGTAGCATCGATTGGAAAATCCGGGCTTCACTGAAACGTGGCCACGTGGGTGAGGTATCAGAGGGCTATTGGTGTCTGTGGAACAGGGGCCTTAGGATTTTTTTTTAAAGAAACATGCGCATATGGAATAGTGAACTTAACACAGCAAAACTTGGCCAATGTTTTAACATGGTACTTTGTGTTTAAATCCCTCCATGAACTCGCCCCTCCCTATCTCTCTAACCTCCTGCAGCCCTACGACCCTCAGAACTGTGCGCTCTTCCAATTGTGCCTCTTGCACATCCCCGATTTCCATCGTCCCACCATTGGCCGTGCCTTCAGCTGCCTAGGCCCTAAGCTCTGGAATTCCCTTCCTAAACCCCTCTGTCTCTCCACCTCTCTCTCCTCCTTTAAAACGCTCCTTAAAACCTACCTCTTTGATCAAGCTTTTGGTCACCTGTCCTAATATCTCTTTATGTGGCTCGGTGATAACTCTCCTGTGAAGCACCTTGGGATGTTCTACTACATTAAAGGTGTTATATAAATGCAAGTTGTTGTTGTTGTTGCTGCTACAGGCCTTTTATTTCCAATTCTGCTGAACCCCTTCCTTCTTTGCACATTTACAAGTTTCCAGAAGAGAGCATCCAGAAGAGAAAGTGAGAAACTAGTAACAGCAGGACGTACAGGTGAACATTGATCCATGAGCTCCATGCAGATAATTAATGAAGATTCCACTGCCATGAAGGGAATGGAACCAGGTATTAAGTAGGTTTTACTTCACAGAATTGATGGGAAAGAATATAATGTACACAGAGTGCAGTGCAGTAAGGAAAAATTTGCTCTACGTCGTACAAACAAGTAAAACTTGGCGTCTGACTCCAATCATCACTCACAATCCTTTAATTAGCCTATATCTCAACATGGTTTGAATGGGATCCAGAAACTGAAGGCAGTTAAGAGATGCTTGTACTTATATAAAGCTTTATCATATTAAAACATCTCAAACACTCCACACAGCAAATTATTTCTAGAGTGTGGTGACTGATGTTACGTTGGCAAACCAATCACTTAATTTGAGCCACAATTAAAATTGGGCCTTTGGATAGGGAACCATCACCAGACTGTGCTGGTCAGTGTGTATTCAATGACACTGTTTGAAAGTACAGCAATAGCACTCCAATTGAATGAAGGTTCCTATTCAAACCCAACCAAGGATAATCTTACCAGGCATTCAAACGCATGACTGGGTCTTAGCCAATCGCTCCTCTGCCATGCCAATAACAATGGAGAGTTCTGTGCTCTGTTGGAGCCCAAAGCAACAATTCTTGACAACAGGTGCCTAAAACACTACCATAAACCATACCTGAACAGTAATAATGGACACTGTGATACTACACTAGAGCGGAGGCTAGCTCAGGTCACTACTTCAGTACAGGTGGTTGTCCATTAATAGTTAATTATTCATTAGATATTTGGCGTCCCTGAGAGACTGCAGACGGAGCAACGACTCAATTATCAACATAACGGGTTGCAGCCTTACTTTTAGTGTGCAATTTATTAAGGAAGGTCTCCAGGTTATCCAGTGTAGTATCACTCTCCAGAGGTATGTCAGGCCGACTTGTAATCTCTGAAACAAAGATTGGAGGGTTTGCAACAGCCAATGGATCATTAGAAAGAAGAATCATACATCAAAATAGGGCATAACTACATTTCCAGAATCTAACAAAATAAAGTTGTATTTTGATGCAAGAGTATTACTTTAGACCTTGGACGTCTGATTATCACCTGATGGGGACACTGTACAGGTAATGCTTGCAGTTGGAGCGTTGTTTTTTGGTTATGTATAAAAATTGAATGTTTTAATTATTAAACAATCTTACATCCCCACGTATTTAAAAAAACGTTATAATTCTTTTGCCCCCTACCTGATTTCAGTTTTATAAACAGAGGTACAGCTTGTCCTGGTCAAGTGAATTAAAACAGTAAGTGGTCAAGGGTATGTTTTAAAAAAACTGTGCACAGGGATTTAGTATGAAGACATATTAGAACTGCACTGGTCAGAAAATATACCATATTTTTATATAATAGTTATTTACCAGTGCTCCTTTGTGTAATTGTTCCTCCTAAGCACCAAACAAACTATCCTAAAAGTTCTCCCCACCCCTACATCTATCCTATGAAATCAAGACTCATCGCTTTGTGTCACACTCAGGACATCAAGGGGGTCCAATTGGGCAGCATAGTGCTCATTTTTCAGGCACTATTGGACTTCCTAAGGCCCTAAAATGGCCTTAGGAGGAACACATTTGAGTAATGCTGCGCGGGGAGGAGACACCCAAAAATGGACGCTCCTGAATTTAACCCCCCAATACTGTAGGACTCCTCACCTCCCTCAGTCTTCCCTTCCTCTTACAATCTACGGGCCTGTAAAATCCAAGCATCTTCAAATCATTATTTCTTGATTTCCCAGATCCTCTCTCCACTTTTCCACCTTGCTGCTGAACTGCACTTCTTCACACAAAGGGTAGTGGAAATCTGGAACTCTCCCCGCCCCCGACAAAGCTGTTGAGGCTGGGTCAATCGAAAATTTCAAAACAGAAATCGATAGATTTTTGTTAGAAACATAGAAACATAGAAAATAGGAGCAGGAGTAGGCCATTCGGCCCTTCGAACCTGCTCCACCATTCAATATGATCATGGCTGATCCTCTATCTCCATACCGTATTCCCGCTCTCTCCCCATACCCCTTGATGCCTTCTGTGTTTAGAAACCTATCTATCTCCCTCTTAAATATATTCAGTGACTTGGCCTCCACAGCCTTCTGTGGTAGGCAAGGCTATTAAGGTTTACAGAACCAAGGTGGCTAGATTGAGTTAAGATACACTTCAGCCATGATCTAATTGAATGGCAGAACAGGCTTGAGGGGCTGAATGGCCTACTCCTATTCCTATGCTATCCTGCACACTGGCTGTGGCCTTTCCTCAAGACATCTCAATCATTAAAAAAAGAGACACATTGGTTATATCCCAATTATTAATTCATCAAAAAGAACCCGGGGAGGGGGAGGGAACAGATTGTGTGAAACTCTGGAACTCTTGTGATGGTATATTTTATCTGTCAGTAGATTCTTGACAGAATTTGAGTCCTTTTGTTGAGCTCACTATAATATTTCAGTAAAGGCATAAACTCCTAAATCATGATGGGTAATGAAAATATTACATACATCCTGACATACCATTTTTTCACAAAAATATTAAATCAAAACTATAGTTATTTGCTTTCTTTGATATGGGACTGGGAAAGATTCGTCCACTGGTACCAAGTATTCTGGGTCACATGGTGGCATAAAAAAAATTATATGGCCTAATTAGCTGCATGCAATCTTGGATCCTTTGTTTCCTAAACAGTATTTTAAATGTTAAAATTTATTCTATAGCTGCGAATGTGTCCTATAGTTCCTGAATTTATTTCATCGCAACCATCACATCACAGGAAGTGGCATCATCACTGGTGATGAAGCAAGTGGCATGCCACAGGAAATGATGTGATCAGGAGTAATTGAACAATTATAGCAATACAGGAAATTATGGTCATCGCTGGTGATTAAGCAGCTAGCAAACCACAGGAAATCACGTCAATGTATTGCCTCACCACTCTGTCATAATGTTCATGAATATTTTATTATAACCACACTGGTCTGATATTCCCTCAAGTCCCAACACTCAAGCAAACTGTGTTTGTATCCAGGACAAATGGACTGGGTTCCAGTTGGATCTGTCTGCCATGTCCACCCCCACTTAGGGATTGTTCTGGCATCTCGAGGAATTAAACATTAATCTCCTAGACACTGCTCCGAGCAACCAGGGAGAAAAATCATAGGGGCATTAAAAAAAATTGTGTGGTTTTAAAAAACAAAACTTTTGAACATTTTCGTTGATTACTTATAAAAGTATTGGAGATGGAGAAAAAAGACTATTTGACTGGGCAGGGTGGTTGGAGACGGTAGGTCATAAGAACATTCGAACATATGAATTAAGTGCTGGAGTAGGCCATTCGGCCCCTCGAGCCTGCTCTGCCATTTGATAAGATCATGGCTGATCTGATTGTGACCTCAATCCTACTTTCCCGTCTACCTACTATAACCTTTGACTCCTTTGTTAATCAGGAATCTATCTAACTCAGCCTTAAAAATATTCAGTGACCCTGCCTCCACTGCTCTCTGGGGAAGGGAGTTCCACAGACTCACGACCCTCTGAGAGAAAAAAATTCTCCTCATCTCCGTCTTAAATGGGAGACCCCTTATTTTTAAACTGTGGCTCCTAGTTCTAGTCTCTCCCACAAGGGGAAACATCCCCTCAGCATCTACCCCTTCAAGTCCCCTCAGGATCTTATATGTTTCAATAAGATCACCTCTCATTCTTCTAAACTCCAATGTATACAGGCCCAACTTGTCCAACCTTTCCTCATAAAATAATCCCCTCATCCCAGAAATCAATCAAGTGAACCTTCTCTGAACTGCCTCCAAAGCAATTATGTCCTTTCTTAAATAAGGAGACCAAAACTGCACACAGTATTCTAGATGTGGTCTCACCAATGCCCTGTACAACTGTAGCAAAACATCTCTACTTTTATATTCCATTCCCCTTGCAATAAATGACAACATTCCATTTGCCTTCCCAATCACTTGCTGTACCTGCATACTAACTTTTTGTGATTCATGTACTAGGACATCCAGGGCACTAAATTGGGCCGTGTAGCGCGCGTTGTTTCGGCGCTGCATGGCCTCTCTGACATCCAAGATGGCGTCTTGGATGCGCACGCACGTTTCTAGTGTGACGTGCGCCGGACACCATCTTGATACAGGAGTTAGCGTAGGCACAGATAACGAACACTGGAATCATGTAGGGTAGGGAGAAAATTGCTTCAATCAGTGTGCAACGCTAACTTAAAGTGATAGACACCATTTTGGGATTTAACGCTCAACTCAATGCACAGTCTTAACCCCGACCATCTGAACATGTCTTAAAGTGCCTGGAGGACCCCCAACCAGCGCTATTTAAAGGGACCATGCAGGATTCACAGGTTAGTGGCTGGATCATTGCTTCTGGCTGCTCAGACATTTACAACTGTTTTTGGAGGTCTCCTAAACTGCAATACTAAGATGCGGGGACATAGCCTAATATTTAGAGCCAGGACGTGCAGGAGTGGAGTTAGGAAATGCTTCTACACGCAATGGGTCAGAGACGTTTGGAATGCTCTTCTGCAAACAGCAGTTGATGCTAGCTCAGTTGTGAATATTAAGTCTGAGATTAATAGATTTCTGTGAACCAAGGATATTAAGGGATATGGGGCTAAAGCGGGTATATGGAGTGAGGTCACAGGTCCCACCATGATCTCACTGAATGGCGGAACAGGCTCGAGGGGCTAAATGCCACAGCCACTTGCTGCCTCCTGATATGCACCACCTTCTCCTGCAAGAAAGCGAGATGTGTGTCAGGGTAAAGTGCCTGTCACGGTTGAATAGCTGCCAGTGTGTGTGGCCTGTGAGTTGTGGGTGGGTGGCTTGCAACAGTGGTAATGTGTAAGGGTGAGAGGAACCATTTGGTTGGAAGAGTTGAGTACTGATGGAAAGAGTTTGTTGGTATGTGGGTGATGGGGGGTGTGGTGCAGTGGATGCGGCTAGTGGTGCAGTTGGTAGGAGATGCCACTTGACAGTTGACCTCATTCACCTTGACCACGCATGTAAAGCATTGAACTTCTTCCTGCACTGCATCTATGTTCATGATGCTGTGCGCCTGACATTGACTTCATCTCCCACTGTCCCCACTGCCTTTTGGATATATATCTGGTGGGCCTCTTGCCCCCCCACCCAACCCCCTCCACCTCAGATATAGGATGTCCCTCCTGTGTCCACCTCTTGCATCAAGGTCTCTAGTGCATCAGCGGATAACCTTGGTGCATGCACTCTCACAGGCCTGCTGCAAACTCAGATCAGCAGATTGGTGAGGTCTGGAGTGCAGATTGGAGGATGTGGGATTTAATAGTGTGCAACTTTTATTCAATGTTTTAACATAACTCATCAGTGTGTAAACATAGGGATGGGCTCTGCATCTGTGTTTTATGTGTGCGATGTCTGATCTCCGTTCAGACTCCATGCATTCAGTGGACTGTTATTTTCAGCAAATAACAGGTACCAGCTACCTTTAAGAGATTTCTAAGAAACATCCTCCCTTTAAGAGATTGAGCTCCCCCTAGTGGTGCAAAGTGCGAATTGCATTGATTCCATGTGCAAGGCCTGGAATGGAACGCTGATTGCAGGTGAGTCCTCGGGTGGGTCGAAACTTGCGTCCTGCCTGCACAGGGGTCATTGGGCACGGGGTGATAGCACATCACGCTACCTACACCCAAAAATGGCCCCTTTCCAATTCTCCCCCCCACCCCCCCAGATCCCTCTGTACCTCAGAGTTCTGCACGTGGCAAACCTAAATGAACCAAACTTACCATTGCCGACGCGATCGCACTTTGATTGATAATGGTTAACGTCCTTTCCGGGTTTCGCGCCCGGCAGCCATTCTGATTGACAGGCTGGCTGCCATCAGGAGCTGCAATGCGAGGTGGGGGGTGGGAAAGAGAGAGAGCCAGACATCATCCGGCGCTGGACTGGAAGACGAGGTGGGTGGGGTGGAGATCGTAGGGAGATCGGGACGGGAGGATCGAGGTATCATCGGAGCGGGAGACATTGGACATCGGAGCAGGTTTCAAAGGTAGGCGCATTTAGTGTTCTCACTTCATTGCATGTTTTTTAATTTAATTTATTTAGTTTCTTGTTCCCTGATTCGGCCCTGGTTTCCCCAGGTGTGAATCAGAAGTGGTGAGCAAGCCGCCCAGGTAAGTTAAAAATCTTTCTAATCCCTTACTCTGTCACAGATAAAGTGCCTTAAGCACCTCAATGAGGTACATTTGGCTCTTTAACTATCATCGGGACTTCCAGTTTCGGGTCGCCCGCCCGCACTCAGGTGGATCCCTGGGAAACTCGGAAGTCGACGGGTTGGAGCCGGCTTCCGAACCTGAACGGGATTTGCGCGATTTTCGGAGCCCGCATTTGCCTCCTAAAATCACCCCCAAGTGTCCTCTTCACAACTTACTTTCCCACCTACCTTTGTGTCATCAGCAAATTTAGCAACCATACATGTGATGAAACCTCCAGGAATAAACCTGACCAGAGTTGGCAACTCTTCCCCCCTCTGCCATCCTTTAACTAGCACAAGTACCAGCAAATATGGATGCAGGGGTGATGGTGCAGACTGGACAGGTTTACATGTAATGTATTTCTGTCTGATACTATCCCCATTCTGACCCCTTGTGAAACTATTTTTTTAAAATCTGTGGACTGTGGGGATTACAAAATAATAAATTGAAACAGGTTAAGTAAAACCTTGGGAAGCAGGAATATAGAGCATACAAATGAAGATCTGTGGGACTGGAATTATTTCCTGTGCCTGGGCTAAATTGACAATTCACGAGAGGCAAATTTGTGAGTGAGCAATGAATGGGATTAAGAGCGGTATCCCATGTCTTCATTGTGTTTATCTTATTCTCATCCCTTAATCTCAATCAAACAAATGAATCCTAACCAGAATGATTAGGTGGACAAATGGATGAATATATGAAGGTTACCTGACTGTGCTGGTGTGCAATAAACTGTACAAATTTACACACCTATTAAAGTTTGATAGTCCCCAGGTATTTGGTTTAGTGGTAGCATTCCCATCCGTGAGTCAGAAGGTGCAGGGTTCAAACCCCATTCCAGATAGTCCCAGGAAGTGGAGACTGGAGCTCTGGCTCTGAATTCTAGGTTGACATTCGGCGGGATACTTGGGCTGTGGGAGCCCATAAAACCCTCCCGCTGTATAGGACTAATCACCCTGCAAATCCTTCCACTACTTTGCACTGTTCTCCAAGGGAAGAGTGTGAAGATATGAAAACACCCATCTTCAGGTATTTTACTTTATGGCTTCTTTATTCCAGCAATAATGTGAATCCGTTTCCTGGATGTTTCAGCGATGGTGTTGAGACTTGTTACTCTTCCCCAGATAACACGCCCTTACATATGTGAGTGACTGAACAAGCTTGGGATGTTTATTTTAAACCCAAATTTTAAAAAAATTAGTGTCTGGAACTGATTCAATTCAGTCAAAATTTCAAACATTAAAAAGCTTCACTCACCTTCCCGAGGTTTGGTCGGTGTACTTGTTGCCGTGGCAACTTTCTTGAAGGGAATAACTCCATCATCACTATTTCCTGTAATCGTAGACACTAACCCTGTAATTCATTAAAACGGGATTCAGATTAATTATAAAATCTTCCTAAATACAGCATGATAATGATAGATTGATGTCAGTTTAAAATGACTCCAAATCCCAGTACCACTTTAAGCCAAGATTTAAAAAGTGGTAATGTTTCCCCCTCCCTATTAGCGCGATTGTGACTGAGCCATACAGACCAGAAGGCCCCCAAGTTCAATCTGTGGTCTGTGTTGAGTTAACTGATCTCGGCAGGAGCAATAGTTGGGAGTCCTACAAATAGCCTCAGTTCTCCTGGGCTAGGAACAGCATAAAGAAATCGGCCACTGTTCCCATGCTCGCTCACTATCCAGTGACTCCTGGAACCCCCAATGGACCTCTCTCTCCCTCTCTCCCCCTAACAACCCTCCCCCCAGGTTAAACTTTGCACTTTCTCCCAAGTGTTTTGTTGGTCTGGGTTCAGATTTCTCACAGAACAGAGAATTCCATTCTGTTCCAAACCTGAACCTGGCCCCAACCAAACCAAACACACTGGGACTGGTTGAGATTTCTAGGCTAGACTTGAACTTATTGATGTAAATTCATCCCAAGTCTAAAAAGGACGCTCCCCCTCTCACCGTTTCCCCAACACCACACACACGATACATGATGGTCATCTACCAGATGGTTTTCTTCACACAACAGCATAAAACGCAAATTTAATCTACATTCCTGCAAGGTGTCTATTTTTACTACAGTTGCACCCTGTTGAAGTCCTGTATTAAAGTACTTTTTTTTTCGCTTCTAACCAAATTCTTATACAAGTTTTTTGCTTCGCATTTATTTTGCCCCCAATTTGCTCCCCTTCTCCTAAACATGCCCTCTATGGGGCGTCCTATGCAGGGCTAATGGGGAAAGAGTAGGGCAGTGGGGCTATTCGGATAGCTCTTTCAAAGATCCGGCACAGGCACGATGGGCCCAATGGCCTCCTTCTGTGCTGCATGGTTCCATGACCCATACTGCGGTACGGATCCCGCAGACACTGGCTTTCCTCTGGTACTTCACCTCAGCAGCCTGCATTAGCCTGGACCTGAATGTGAGAAGATTTGTGGTCAATCATAGCCGAGCTTAACCCTTTCCTCACACACACATGGCAGGGCCCGTTTTTTGACAGTTAGGAATAGGGGTGGATTTATTCCCCTTCCCTAGCTGGGGGATAGTAAAAGCTAATTGTACTGCTTTGACCTACCTCACCTGTCCTAATATCTCCTTATGTGGCTCGGTGTCAAATTTTGTCTGATAATGCTTTCTAAATTGTAAAAAGTTAAAAACAGTGGATGTCCAAAGGGACCTAGGGGTACAGGTACATAGATCATTGAAGTGTCATGAACAAGTGCAGAAAATAATCAATTATCAATGGAATGCTGGCCTTTATATCTACAGGACTAGAGTACAAGGGGGCAGAAGTTATGCTGCAGCTATACAAAACCCTGATTAGACCGCACCTGGAGTACTGTGAGCAGTTCTGGGCACCGCACCTTCAGAAGGACATTTTGGCCTTGGAGGGAGTGCAGCGTAGGTTTACTAGAATGATAGCCGGACTTCAAGGGTTAAGTTACGAGGAGAGATTACACAAATTGGGGTTGTATTCTCTAGAGTTTCGAAGATTAAGGGGTGATCTTATAAGATATTAAGGGGAACAGATAGGGTGGATAGGGAGAAACTAGTTCCGCTGGTTGGGGATTTTAGGAGTAGGGGACACAGTCTAAAAATTAGAGCCAGACCTTTCAGGAGCGAGATTAGAAAACATTTCTACACACAAAGGGTGGTAGAAGTTTGGAACTCTCTTCCGCAAACGGCAATTGATACTAGCTCAATTGCTAAATTTAAATCTGAGATAGATAGCTTTTTGGCAACCAAAGGTATTAAGGCATATGGGCCAAAGGCAGGTATATGGAGTTAGATCACAGATCAGCCATGATCTTATCAAATGGCGGAGCAGGCACGAGGGGCTGAATGACCTACTCCCGTTCCTATGTTCCTATGTTCCTAATGCTCCTGTGAAGCGCCTTGGGACATTTTACTACATTAAAAGTGCTATATAAATGAAAGTTGATGTTGATGTCCTTGCTTTCATTTCCACTCCAAATTAGATCAGACAACTCAGCAGAGGCCAGCGATCATGCTGGAGACATTCCTGGTGTGTACAGATCAGGCTGTGATGCATTTCAAATAAAGATCAGGAAAGTTAATAGAGGAGCTTAAAATTCTGTCAACAAATTCGACAGTGGGAAATAGACATTTTAATTATTCAGTCCCACTGCGCCAAAAGCAATCATGACGGTAACAGTCACAATCAGTCTTGAGATCTGTAATGTTTCTCGCACTGTACCTGCAACTGTCGCTCGAGGGGACTGCGTTTCCATCAAGTTATGTTGCATGTCAGGTTAATCTGACCCATTTTGACAGCCAGCTTTCAATACAATTCAAAGGTTAATTGTTTGCAACCCAAAAAACAGAGACTCTCTGAATAAAATCATAGAAAGTTACGGCACAGAAGGAGGTCATTCGGCCCATCGTGTCCGTGCCGGCCGAAAAAGAGCTATTCAGCTTAATCCCACTTTCCAGCACTTGGTCCATAGCCCTGTAGCTCACGGCACTTCAAGTGCACATCCAAGTACTTTTTAAATGAGTTGAGGGTTTCTGCCTCTAACATCCTTTCGGGCAGTGAGTTCCAGACCACCACCACCCTCTGGCTGAAAAAAATTCTCCTCAGCTCCCATCTAATCCTTCTATCAATTGCTTTAAATCTATGCAGCCTGATCACTGACCCCTCTGCTGAGGGAAATAGTTCCCCCCTATCCACTCTATCTAGTCCCGTCAGAATTTTATTTACCTCAATTAAATCTTCCCTCAGCCTCCTGTTCCAAAGAAAACAACCCCAGCCTATCCAATCTTTTGTCATAGCTAAAATTCTCCAGCCCTGACAACATCCTCGTAAATTTCCTCTGCAATCACATCTTTCCTGTAATGTGGCGACCAGAACTGTATGCAGTACTCAAGCTGTGGCCTAACCAATGTTTTATACAGTTCCAGAATAATCTCCCTGCTCTTATATGCCTCGACTAATAAAGGAAAGTATCCAGTATGCCTTTTTAACCACCTTATCTACCTGTCCTGCTACCTTCAGTGATCTGTGGACATGCACTCCAAGGTCCCTTTGTTCCTCTACACCTCTCAGTATCCTCCCATTTATTATGTACTCCCTTGTCTTCTTTGCCCTCCCCAAATGCATTACCTCACACTTCTATGGATTGAATTCCATTTGCCACTTTTCTGCCCACCTGACCAGTCCATTGACATCTTCCTGCAGTCTACAGCTTTCCTCCTCACTATCAACCACACGGCCAATTTTTGTATCATTTGCAAACTTCTTGATCAAGCCCCCCACAATCAAGTCCAAATCATTAATACATACCACAAAAAGCAAGGGACCTAATATTGAGCCTTGCCGCACCCCATTGAAAACAGCCTTCCAGTCGCAAAAACACCCATCAACCATTACCCTTTGCTTCCTGCCACTGAGCCAATTTTGGATCCAACTAGCCACTTTCTCTTGGATCCCATGGGCTTTCACTTTTTTGACCAGTCTGCCATGTGGGACCTTGTCAAAAGCTATGCTAAAATCCATGTACACTACACCAAACATGTTACCCTTATCGACCCTCCTTGTTACCTGCTCAAAAAATTCAATCAAGTTAGTCAGACACAACCTTCCCTTAACAAATCCATGCTGACTGTCCTTGATCAACCCATAATTTTCTTATTGACGATTTATGCTGTCCCTCAGAATCAATTCCAATAATTTGCCCGCCACCGAGGTTAGACTAACTGGCCTATAATTACTCAGTCTATCTCTTTCTCCCTTTTTAAACAACGGTACAACATTGGCAGTCCTCCAATCCTCCGGCACCATACCTGTAGCCAGGGAGGATTGGAAAATGATGGTCAGAGCCTCTGCTATTTCCTCCCTCGCTTCTCTTAGCAGCCTGGAATACATTTCATCTGGGCCTGGTGATTTATCTACTTTCAAAGATGCTAAACCCCTTAATACTTCCTCTCTCACTATGTTTATCCCATCCAATATTTCACACTCCTCCTTAACTACAATCTCTGCATCGTCCTCCTCTTTTGTGAACTTGCAGATCTGGGCCTAGAATTTGGTTGATGTCGTGCCCATTTTACAGGCATAGAACGGGTGCCAAAGAATCCAATATGGCAAGCGGCGTGCGTGCGTTCCACGCCGGAAGTGCGCCGCCCGCCATATTGGCATAGGCAGAAAAAGAGGCGTCCAGGGCCTGTGCCTGAAAAAGGCGTCAGGACCTTTGCGTATGCAAATAGGGGGGTCTAACGCCTGTTTAAGGCCCCCTTTACAAAACTGGGCTGCCCTGAAGTGCAGTCCGCGCTGGGCCGGCATGAACCAATTTCTAGCCTGTGGTGACTTACACAAAGTGGTCATTTGAGCTGTCTGGAGTGTTCAAAGTGGGTGCGTGAGCTGTGCTCCTGTGGTTTCAACCATCTGGTTTACTTCCTGTACCCACGCAAGTCTAGGCTTTCAGGGACCAGTGGTTACAAGATCAATCCAGCTGCAGATGAACAGGCAATCACAAAAACACAAGCACTGCAAAAGGGCTTTCCCAAGCCCTTTTATTGCCCAAGTTACTGTTTGATTCACGAAACATCATTCCTAAGGGGATAAGTGGACAATCCTACTTGTGCTGGTCTTTAGCCAGCTACTAAGAGGCTGAGTTGGGATTGGAACTCCCCTAATTAGAATTGCAGCATAGATTGAACCTTGGCCATTCCACCTCAGCGTGTGGGAGCCCTGACCCCTGATCCTGCCATTGTTTAATCTCTTGGACTTAAATTGTACTTTACCCTTTGAAACTACTGATTTTCTTCTAAAAAGACTTAACAGCATTGTAGCTAACAAACTTAAACAGCTAAAAATACACAAATCAATGACATTTAATCAACAAATATCATCACAGCACAGAGGCCGATCTGAAGGCTAGGAATGTGATCATTTCCCAAAATGCATTAACTTACCTGAGAGCAAACAGTGACTATATTAATATCTTTTATATAATGTTATGAATAAATGAAAGGAAAAGAGATAAAAAGAAAAATGGACTTGCATTGATATAGATCTTCTCACATCCTCAGGATAGTCCAAATCACTTTATAATCAATGAATTATTTCTGAAATGCAGTCACTCTTGCTGCGTAGGCAAATGTGGTATATTTACCGTATTGTTGGGCATACAGGCCGCACCCCAAACTTTATTAACTCACTGATAGATCGCGTCCCCTGTTTAAAAATTTTTTTTTTTGCTTTGTAAGTGTGATGTATATGCAAGTTAATACAGTACATGTCTTATATTGGTTATCAAAGCATTTCAGATTTTACCTAAAAAGGTCATCAACAATAAATTAAAGTGAATTTTATTTAAATAAGTGTGTGGATCTTCTCAAATGAAGCTAAACCAAAGTGGACTGACATAAGAAATGAGGGGGGTTTTAAACTGGAAGAAGTTCAGTCAGGGACGTTACTGTCTGGCTGAACACGTAACCAGGCTTGGAAACAAAGGAATATGCAGTAACATATACCACTGTCTCAGTGACCACATCTGCCATAAGGTATGGTAGTGTAGTGGTTATGTTACTGGACTTATAATCCACAGGATTTGCACTAATAATCCAGGGAATGAGAGTTCAAATCCCACCGTGGGATATTATAAATAAAGAATTGGGAAATAAAAAGCTGGTATCAGTAAAAGTAATCACGAAAGCTATCAGATTATTGTAAACACCCAACTGGTTCACTAATGCCCTTTAGGGAAGGAAACTTGTTGTCCTTACCTGGTTTGGTCTACACTGTTGACTCTTAACTGCCATCTGAAATGTCAATCAAATTGGGTGGCCCATCACCACCTTCTCAAGGGTAACTAGTGATGGGTAATAAATGCTGGCCTTGCCAGTGATCCCCACATCCTGAGAATGAATAAAAAATATTCTGCCCTCTGAACTAGAAACATTTCATTCTTCCCCTGTTCCCAGAACCCTGCTGAGACTGGTTTCCATATCTCAATCAATGATACTGGTTACTTTTCCCTCCCCTACCTCCTGAGCTTGCTGGCTGGGGTTTTCCACTTCTGTAACTGCCAGCCTGCAATTATTCCGCTCACTAAATGAATGGGCGAAAAATCATGGGCTGGGTGTCAAAAAGAGGAAGTCCCCGGCCATTGAGTCCTGCTGGGATACAGATTCCACAGACGCAAACAGCCCTCCGCAAAAGGACCATTCTTCATGTTTGAACCCAGCCAAGGCATATCGTCAACTTATTCAATCGTGGAGAGCATTACAACCGAGCCTGATCTCGTCTGCAATCAAAAGTCCACACATGCATACTTTCCAGCAGAGGCCATTAGAAAACAATCAGCAGCGGGAATTCTGGCCAGAGTGTTGAGCTTGTTTCTTACATTACAACAGTGACTACACTTCAAAAGTACTTCAGTGGGTGTAAAGTGCTTTGGGATGTCCTGAGGTCATGAAAGCCGCTATATCAATACCTCCCTCCTTCTCCTTCTTTCTCCCCATAATTTCTACCCTGACTGAGAACAGCTAACTATGTACGGACTGACCAGAGATCAGATCTGGACCTTCTGGTCTGTTTGGCTCAGCTAATTGCCTGAAAAACAGCTAGTTTCAGGGTAGAGAAAGGGGTCAGTTATACATGGAAAGGTGATTCCGCTTGAATTTGAAACACTAGTTGACTGGAGGCACAGAGTAAAGGTGAGCTATCTCTGCACAGTAAGAGACAACAGAGTTGCCACCCCCACAGTTCTCAAAGGGAGTGCTGCCCAACATCAATGCAAGAATGTTAAGGTGGCACAGAAGCACAGCCGAGAGAGTTCGGGTCTCCAGCTGTGTTTTGGCTTTACAGTGCAAGATCAAATAAGGAAGATCACACAGCTAATTGTAGTCCAACCAGAGTGAACCCATCGTCCATGAGAAGACTGACAGGGCACCATGTCAGGAGCTCTCTCTCCTTTGTAGGCAGCACTGAGAGAAACAAAAGAAAGAATTTGCATTTATACAGCATCTTTCACGACCTCAGGATGTCCCAAAACCCTTTACACCCATTGAAGTACTTTTGAAGTGTAATCACTGTTGTAATGTAGGAAACGCGGCAGCCAATTTGCGCACAGCAAACTCCCACAAATAGTGACCAGAAAATCTGTTTTAGTGATGTTGGTGGAGGGATAAATATTGGCCATGGGAGAACTCCCCTGCTCTTCTTCAAATAGTGCCAGTGGGATCTTTTACGTCCACCTGAGAGGGCAGACCTCAGTTTAACGTCTCATCCGAAAGTAGACGGAGGTTAGATCACCCTTGAGCACCTTGGGGTGGCCACTTCAGGGGTGGTACTAGTAGGGGCTCAGAGGCAAGTTGCCCATGTGCCCCTTCAACGAGGGTAGGCACTCTCCATGGAGGGGTGAGGGCTAAAACCTAAATGGAAGGAAAGAGAGAGATTTGAAAATACACCGTAGCACATTTGGAGGCACGTTCCAGCAGCTAGAAAATGAGACCGTTCCCTCTACTTTTCTGTTTATTTGTAATAAAAATCTTTGAGTTGGCAAGTGTTAGTCTTCTGATCAATAAACACTCTGAGATGGAGAAATTCGGAGCTGACCTTTTTTCGCCATGCGTGCGGCCACTGTGAACTGCGTGGAGTCATTGAATGCACCTTTGCCTTTCATTTTCCACTGCTCCTCCCTCTCACAGATCAGCTGCTTTCGTTCCTCGAGTGATATCTTTCCCCCAATGTCAGTTGCTGCTCTCTGACAGAGAAAAAAATATTTTGACAGTGTTTTTTTTTAAATATAGAAAACAAGGGGTTGTCTAGAATCATGGGTGTGGGAGCAATTCACCTGCGTAGGAAGTAGCTGCTACGAGCACTGGGAATGTCAGTCGCAGTGTAGTGGAGATTTTGGAATCAGGACACACTGGAAAAGCTATGTCATGCATACATAAGTGATTCTGGTTAGCAGTGAATGGGCCTTTGAGTCCAGGTGTCACTCTAGTAAGCCCAGTTCCTCCTGGTACACTGTACTCACAGGCGAGAAGCTCTCACTTCACAGGGTACAGACCCTCTCAAATTGTGGTCTTTGGGTCACTGTGTATGTACGCACCATAATATAGCTTCCATTGCATATGTACACTGGCTGCATATAATGACATCACCACTCCCGGCCAGAATGGAGATGATTGGGTAATTCCCCCGTCAATCACACCTGGAGTCCGCACTGCTCTAAGTGACTGGGATGGCCACGTCAAAGAGGCCATCCCCTATGGACAGGCCCTGCGAATACACAGGGTCTGCTCAGACGAGGAGGAACGCGATGGACACCTACAGACGCTGAAAGACGCCCTAGTAAGAACGGGATATGACGCTCGACTCATCGATCGACAGTTCCGACGGGCCACAGCAAAAAATCGCATAGACCTCCTCAGGAGACTAACACGGGACGCAACCAACAGAGTACCCTTTGTCGTCCAGTACTTCCCCGGAGCGGAGAAACTACGCCATGTTCTCCGCAGCCTTCAACATGTCATCAATGAGGACAAACACCTCGCTATGGCCATCCCCACACCTCCACTACTCGCCTTTAAACAGCCACCCAACCTCAAACAGACCATCGTTCGCAGCAAACTACCTAGCTTTCAAGAGAACAGCGTCCACGACGCCACACAACCCTGCCACGGTAACCTCTGCAAGACATGCCAGATCATCGACACAGATACCACCATCACACGAGATGACACCACCCACCAGGTGCATGGTTCATACTCCTGTGACTCAGCCAACGTTGTCTACCTCATACGTTGCAGGAAAGGATGCCCCAGAGCATGGTACATTGGCGAGACCATGCAGACGCTGCGACAACGGATGAACGGACACCGCGCAACAATCGCCAAACAGGAGGGTTCCCTCCCAGTCGGGGAACACTTCAGCAGTCATGGACATTCATCCACCGACCTTCGGGTAAGCGTACTCCAAGGCGGCCTTCGAGACACACGACAACGCAAAATCGTCGAGCAGAAATTGATAGCCAAGTTCCGCACCCATGAGGACGGCCTCAACCGGGATCTTGGGTTCATGTCACGCTACACGTTACCCCACCAGCGAACAAATGTTATCTGTTTTTAATATAATGGGTCATTTGCTGGCTCTCTCTGCCTTCCGGATGTTTCTGCCTCTCTCTGTGTTTTTTTTTTCTCTGTTTTTTTTCCCTGTTTGTTTTTTTGTTGAATGTGTATTCGGAGGTTCTGCAGGTAACACCTCTCTGTCTGAACACGGTGATTGCCTTGGCAACGGGCAGTTGCAGGGGCAGTCTGTAAACACCATGTATTATTGTTCAATATGTATAAATGCGTAGGCTTCAAGGAGATCTTGAAACATTTGCCTGAGGAAGGAGAAAATCTCCGAAAGCTTGTGAATTTAAAATAAAATTGCTGGACTATAACTTGGTGTTGTAAAATTGTTTACAATTGACTGGGATTGATTTTACCTGCATGATTTGTATTATGTAACTATCCTCCACTCACTGCAGTTTGCTGGAGAAATCACGTGCTTTTATTGGGAGAAGTTTCGCAGATTCGGCCATGAGCTCTGTTTGCTGCAGACTCTTTTTAAATAGACTCTGTAACTAGACTTTGTTTGCTTTGCTGAGTAAATAAACTTAGTTTGCTGTAAATTGTTTGCTGTAAGTCCCGCCCCACCTCCAACTCATTGGCTGACATGTACACACCACCCTACCCTATTTGCACATTCCATCATCCTTTTTATGTCTCTACATCACCCCTCTGAGGATCTTTCATATACTCTAACAGTTTACTACCATGGAACAATAAAGGTAGTAAGGTGAATATTCTGTGATCAGAAAGTTTCCTTTGTCTGACCACTCCTATTAAACAAACGATGTACAATGTATGGAGTCTCAATTAAAGTTCGCAGGTGCAGTTGTGTACTGTATTGGTAACATCCTGTCTACTGTGTACTCAAGTGAATGAAAAAAGTGTGCAATTAACAGGTAGACCATTCTCAACTGTGTGAAACCTCAACTGTTTCCAAAACCAACACAATTCTTCCTCATCAATAGTAACGTCAATCGGGTCAGTTTAAAATATCAGAGGAAAAGCAGCCCAAACCTTGCCCGGGAACAAACTCTACCCTTTAACATCAGGGTGAACCTTTTAACAATGATTCTCCTCCACGCGGAGTGAGTTAAGCAGTTTCATTCACGATCAAACTTTCTGCCTTTAAACACTGCAAGCTCACGCAAGTACGGTTGCATGAATTAGACAAACATCACAAGCATTTATGATCCCCTGGACTGATTGAGTGTTTTGCAGAGTATCTTTTTGCCTTATTGGCCCTGGGTTTTTCTCTGTTCTTTTTTTGTCTTTTTTTTGTTCGTTCATGGGATGTGGGCGTCGCTGGCGAGGCCGACATTTATTGCCCATCCCTAATTGCCCTTGAGAAGGTGGTGGTGAGCCACCTTCTTGAACCGCTGCAGTCCGTGTGGTGAAGGTTCTCCCACAGTGCTGTTAGGAAGGGAGTTCCAGGATTTTGAACCCAAACTGAGCATCGGTGAGCAGGTTATTGGTGAGTAAGTGCCGCTTGATAGCACTGTCGACGACACCTTCCATCACTTTGCTGATGATTGAGAGTGGACTGATGGGGCGGTAATTGGCCGGATTGGATTTGTCCTGCTTTTTGTGGACAGCACATACCTGGGCAATTTTCCACATTGTCGGGTAGATGCCAGTGTTGTAGCTGTACTGGAACAGCTTGGCTAGAGGCGCAGCTAGTTCTGGAGCACAAGTCTTCAGCACTACAGCTGGGATGTTGTCGGGGCCCATCGCCTTTGCTGTATCCAGTGCACTCAGCCGTTTCTTGATATCATGTGGAGTGAATCGAATTGGCTGAAGACTGGCTTCCGTGATGGTGGGGATATTGGGAGGAGGCTGAGATGGATCATCCACTCGGCACTTCTGGCTGAAGATGGTTACAAACGCTTCAGCCTTGTCTTTTGCACTCACGTGCTGAACTCCGCCATCATTGAGGATGGGGATGTTTGCAGAGCCTCCTCCTCCCGTTAGTTGTTTAATTGTCCACCACCATTCACGACTGGATGTGGCAGGACTGCAGAGCTTTGATCTGATCCGTTGGTTGTGGAATCACTTAGCTCTGTCTACAGCATGTTGCTTCCGCTGTTTAGGGTGCATGTAGTCCTGAGTTATAGCTTCACCAGGTTGGCACCTCATTTTTAGGTACGCCTGGTGCTGCTCCTCATTGAACCAGGGTTGATCCCCTGGCTTGTTGGTAATGGTAGAGTGAGGAATATGCCGGGCCATGAGGTTACAGATTGTGCTGGAATACAATCCTGCTGTTGCTGATGGCCCACAACGCCTCATGGATGCCCAGTTTTGAGCTGCTAGATCTGTTCTGAATCTATCCCATTTAGCACGGTGGCAGATTACATGGCTGTGTACTGGGGGGGGATGAATGTGGGACAGGCTTGATGGTCCTTTCCTTTCATGATGGTATGGGGCAAGAGTAAGGAGGACATGTCATCTCTAAGAGGCTGCTATTGGCTCTTTTATTTCCCCCCGTCTAACATTCAAAAGAGCCAGGGTGTCAAAAGCTATCGCACTTGGGGAACCGGGGGGGCGCAGTGAGTCAATACTTTCACCCCTTGGACCTGGGTTCAAATTCTGCCCATAATGATGAGATAAGGGGGCAATGTTCAACTGTCGGCTGCCTGTTTCCCCGCCTGAAAAACTGGCAGCCAGTAACTGAAAAACCTTCGGGGGTGGGGTGGTGGCGGCTGGTGGAGGAGACAACTCAGCTACCCCATTAACATCCAAAGCCTACCTGATGCAATTTTCAGGTCGGCCTGTAAATGGGCGAATAGCCTGAAACAGTTGGGAAACTGCTTAACTATACATGCCGGCGTCCTACAATTGATTGCAATTTGAAGGTACAAATGGGTGGAGCATGCTCCGACCTGGTGCATCAGGCATTGAGCAGCCTAACCAGTGATCCTTAAAGGAGCCGCAGGAGGCCGCTCACAAAACGGCCCAGGAGAGTTTTAATGGTTTTTTTTGGTGGGGGCCAAGAGGAACAGGACTGGGAGCCGGCTGATCGCCTGTGCTCCCAGAACCAGCGAGCAGCCACGGCAGGTGCCCGCTTGGTGCCTGCAGACGACCAATGGCCTGCTAACGAGGCCTGGGCTTCGAAATGGTTCATTGCACTGATACAAACGGGTTACTACTTTAAAATCACCCCCCCAAAGTCTCCCCCCTCAGCCAGTCTTAAGCAGTAGTGTAATGCCAAGTGGTTATATTGCATGTTTTTTTGGGGGGATGGGGAAAATAGGGTTGCCAACCCTCCAGGATTGTCCTGGAGTCTCCAACTATTAAAGATTAATCTCCTGGATACTGCTGTGAGCAACCCAGAAGAAAAACCATAGCGGCATTAAAACAAATTGTGTGTTTTTATCATTTTATTAGTTACAAGGTGGGGGAAAAAGGCTGTTTGACCGGGCGGGGCGTTTGGAGACGGGAGGTCATGTGACGAAACCTCCGGGAATACGTCCAACCGGAGTTGGCAACCCTAGGGGGGAGGGTGGAAGTTTGGATCATCGTCCTCAGATAATGTTCATTTTTGATACTTCATTTGGTGTATGTTCCAGTATTTTGGAGTAAACCAGAATATGGAAGGGAACATTTTAATGACACGAGAGTAAGTTATTTATTTTTTTGTTTGATAAAGCTTAATGACAATATTTCGTAAAGAGTAAAACTTCAAAATAGCCATTACACAGTCGTATAGTTAATTATAAACTTAAGGAGAGCTGTTGCCAGTTCCATTAATGTTCCTTCCATCGCTCAACTTAACTAGACTCTTGGGATGAATTACCCCTGCTCACTTTGACTGCTTTTATTGCCAGCAATTAACTATTTAATCTTGATCTGGGTACCGCACCTCAGGAAGGATATATTGGTCTTGGAGGGGGTGCAGTGCAGATTCAACAGAATGATACCAGGGCTAAAAGGGTTAAATTATGAGGACAGGTTGCATAGACTAGGCTTGTATTCCCATGAATATAGAAGAATAAGGGGTGATCTAATTGAGGTGTTTAAGATGATGAAAGGATATGATAGGATAGGTACAAAGAAACTATTTCCTCAGGTCGGGAGGTCCAGAACAAGAGGGCATAACCTTAAAATTAGAGCGAGGCTGTTCAGGATGCACTTCTTCACACAAAGGGTAGTGGAAAGGTGGAATTCTTTCCCCCAAAAAGCTGTCGAGGCTGGGTCAATTGAAAATTTCAAAATTGAAATCGATAGATTTTTGTTAAGTGAGGGTATCAAGGGGATATGGAACAAAGGCTGGTACATGGAGTTGAGGTACAGATCAGCCATGATCTAAATGAATGGCGGAGCAGGTTCGAGGGGCTGAACGGCCTCTCCCTATTCCTATGTTCCTGATGACACAATCATTTACTTTTTTTATTTTCTTCCACAAATGAGAAGAATTTGATTGCATTTAAAAGTAATATGTCTTCTGTGATTGCTAACATGACTACGTTAATACAATGGAAGAGCGGGAGTGGAAAATCCATATCTTTGTTGACTATGAATCTGTTTTTTATTTAAATTAAAAGATACGTTTATTTGAATTCACCCAGTCCAATTTAACAGCTATTGGAAGGTGTTACTAAGAACTTACTGCATCTGATTGGCTTCTCCTGGATCAGTTTCGGTACCAGACTCACTTTTGATGGCTATAATTTGATGGCAGCGGATGGCATTCTGGGCCAGAATGGGCTCGTTGTTACGGTATCCTCCACAATACACACCTTTTTGCAGGTCTTAATGGGCTGCATATAGTGACACCACAAGTCCAGGCCAGAATGGAGATGATTGGGTATATCCCGCTGTCAATCACGCCTGGAGCTCACACTGCTGTACGTGACTGGGATTGATCTTACACACATAACTTTTATTATGTGACTATCCTCCACTCACTGCATTTTGCTGGAGAAATAATCCTGCTGTACTCGGGAGACTTTGCTGTAGTTTTCGTCATGCGTTCGGAGACTCTAAAGTCCTGCCCGATCTTCAAATCATCGGCTGACACACTGGTGTCAATATTTACTCTGTTAACTAATGGAGCAGCATCATGCCGTCCCTACACTGTTTCCATTGTCAGCATCTAATTTAAAAGTGTCCAGGAGATGTGGCGCTCGATTCCAGCCCTGCTCTAAAGCTTGCAACAGCACCAAACAAGCATGATAGCAGGGCACACCGCCCTCTACTTTGACTGAATTGTGCCCAAGCTAAAGAATAAATCATCACTGAAAGCTCATTTTACAATTGGATGCAGGGACTGTCAATCATTGGTCATGGCAAACACCAGGTTAGATTGGTGGACAAAGGGTGTGTAACCCTTACTACAGGGGCATCTTAATTGAATAGATATTTCTCTGCTGCAGCCACTTACTCACCTTTCAGTTCCTGCATTTGGGTTCTACTACCGTTTCTTGACAATATGACATGTAAAAAGTAATTCCTTGTTACCAATAATATCATGACAAGCTTAAAACACAGGCCTACCCAATTCAAAACCAGCATACACTTGTCATTGGAAATTAAGAGCGAGTATCCCTGCAGATACCCGCCACTACACCCCTAGCTGTTAAGGGTCCTACATTTGATCGGTTTGGGGCAGTCTCACTCAGCTCCTGGTGGGCATGAGTTGTTAGCAGAAAAATGCTTATAAGTTACAGCTGAATCGGAATCATTTAGGGAGACCATAATGATGGGCCAATATGGCAAATGTGAAACATTGACATCAATGGTACTCTACTTAGGCTGGAGCTAGGCCACTGTTGGGGCAACCGAGGAGAAGTCTTCAGCATTGGGGCCCATGCTCTACCTGCTCTTCAAGCACTGGGCATTACAAGTCGAAAGGATTTCCATAGTTCAGCACCAACACCCCTCCTATGGATGAGTGTCAAATTCACAAACAAAATCATTAAAAAAAAATTAAGTCAACCAATGAGTGAGTCTGCAGCAGTTACACGACATTCACAGAGTCAGTGATCAACAACGCATACTGTCCTAACGGCACCCTGAAGTGTGGGAAACGGTGCAGACTCTCTGAGAATCCCCATGTATCTGTGAGCGTATTTGCACACTGGGAGTGCCAGAACTAATCGTGGCCACAGACTAAAAATAGAACAAACAACTGGAGGCTCCCAGAGCTGTGATAAATGGTATTGTCATTTCAAAAAAAACCCCTTAAAGATACAGCAGAATCCATTTATACTGGGTTTATTGTACTCAAAACAAACAGATTAGCAAACGCACAGGATTTGTCAGATAGCCCAGACAAACTGTGACCTAACTGTTTTAATGTTCCATCTCCCTGGCTGTACCTGTCTCAACGGCTCTTCAGAACAGGTGGGCACATGGGGCAGTGATGGTCAATGTGGGAGTAGCCCAGTGTCCTGAGAGTTTCTGCCCATTCACCTTTAACAGATGGAAAAATGGCTAACCAAACCAGAAGCCGATTGCTTCAGTTGGTGGCAGGGACTAGGAACAGAAGTAGGCCATTCAGCCCCTCGAGCCTCATCCGACATTCAATTAGATCATGGCTGATTTGTACCCCAACTCCATTTACCCACCCTAGCTCCATATCCCTTACCTAATAAAATTCTATCGATCTCAGTCTTGAAAGCTCCAACTGTCCCCCAGCATCCACAGCCTTTTGGGGGAAGAGAGTTGATTTCCACTACATTTTGTGTGAAGAAATTCTTCCTGATTTTGCTCCTAAATGGTTTAATTTCAAGATTATGTCTCCTTGTTCTTGATTCCCACACCAGAGGAAATAGTTTCTCTCTATCTACCCTATCGAATCCTTTTAACATTTTAAACCCCTCAATCTTCTATGCTTAATATAAGCCAAGTTTATGCAACCTGTATAAACTCTCGGACTCTTGGACACACACGCTATATACACACACACACACACACAAAGAGACACCAACGTATATACACATATATTCACACCAACATATCCATGCACATATATACATGTGTATATATACACATATAATATATATATCTAGCTATCTATATATATATCCATCTACAGATATGTAGATCAACATACACACATATACATATAATGTATATATGTTTTATATACATCATGTATATATATTATATATGTATATACATAAAAACAAAGAATTGGGTACCTGCGAGTGATTTTAAGGCTGTAAGGAGCAATTTTTGACCATGATTCTAGCAGGAAGCCTTGCCAACTGAGTGTACACATTGGAAAACTGCGTATCCTGAATCCCAATCTCTGATTTGAGTCTCACTGGTGTGCAGCTTGTAATCCAAACCCAGGGTGCAGATGACACTACGAAGAGGTTATGTTTCACTGTTACGGTTTGTGCTTTTCTGACCCCTCAATTAGATTACAGCCCTGTAAGATGGGGTTTACCTGATGGATATGTTGCCAGCTGCCGACTCGCTGTCCGCCTGGGATCAATGGACCCGAACCTCAATGGCAGGACCTCTGGAGAACCAATGCTGTCAAATCTACGGGTCTTACAACCTTCTGTGGCAAAACCGCCTCACCTTCTGCCTCGCTAAACACGCCGAGCCACTTCAGTGTGCCAGAGTGCTTGTGCTGAGGTGTAAGACAGCATGATGACACAGGTGTGAAAATGCACAGAACTGACTGCGCATCAATTCCCAGTGCTCTTGCATGTATTGGAAGATCACGACACATATGATTACCCATGTGCGGAATGGGGGGGTACTGCACGCATATGCTCGAGAATAAATCTCAAGAATAATGGAGGCAAATGGCACTTTAAACACACAGAGAGTGAGACATGGGGGCCATTTTTGAAGGCACTATCCAGGGACCCAATTGTAAAGGTGAAGGGTGGGTAACAGTCACTCCCAGGTTTCAATTGTTCCCTATACAGTGAAACCAGACACAGAAAATAGTTAAATGGTCACCTTTCGTTTCCACAGACACCCAGGGCCACTCTGATTAAAGGTCGCTTCCCTGACCTCGTAAGAAAGTGCTTCCTTCGGGAAGAGAAAGAGAGAAAGAGACAGAAGAATGATAAAGAAGAGCTTGAGGCAGCTGTGAAAAATGAATCAGATCAATCATAACCTTGTAACTGAACCACTGCACACAGAAAAGTGAGAGAACAAGTCTCAGGCCAGGCCTGAAACACAGCCCAAAGAACGGTTAGTGCTGGTATGTCACTCTGGGTAACAGCAGCATGCATTTAGTATTTCAGTTTGTAAGAACAGGCATGAACCACGGATAGGGAAGTAGCTCACCTGGTCATAATACATAGTGTACTGGCACTGTCTAATAACAGGGGAATAGATAGAGGAATAGACTGGGTCCTACAGGCGCGAGGAGAGACAGAATGCAGAGAGGTTAGAACAGGATATTACAGGGCTGCACGGGGAGAGGTGCAATGCCGACAAAAATACACAATTCCTTAATTTCTTTAACTAATAAAAAAAGAGCCTTGCACAAAAATATATTTATACAACAGTATCTAGATCTGCAAGTATCAACTTGTGTTAGCCCAGAGATTTAACTTCAATAAAAGTAACAGAAACGCAATGAATAGTTAGAGCTTAGATCACCAGAACTACTAGTCACTACTACATCAACCTGACAATTACAGACACGAGCAACTTGTTGCTAATTGTACAATGAGCATCTGTTAATGTAATTATATCTCAACATATCCCAGCTGATCACCAACATCCCAGGGTATTGAGCAGCTGTTGATCCCATTTCTAAGCTACAAGGTGAAACTCAGGAGCCGCAGCAATTCTTCACCTTTGGTTTGTCCCCCTCCAGTTTTCTCTCCTGAAGGCGTCGACTCTCGCAGGGGTACGGTCCCACAGATTGAAGGGTTAAACGTTTAAAATAAAAGTTCCAAACATGTATTCCAGCCCCTTTAAATTTTTTCCAATGACTATCCTTATCCCAGCTCCACTGGCCCTCTGTCACTCACATAATCAATGTGGACTCCTCACTTTTGTTTCTGCCCAGTCTTTCTCCAAATTCACCCATCACTCACTCAGCTGGGAGAAGAGCAAGAGGACTAAGGGAAAGGAGGAGAATGATTCAACGGGACAATAAAGGGAGGCAGAGTGTTTCTTAGTCGAGACGGGATGATGTGAAACACGAGGAAAGAAATGTAGCCACCGCTCAGTCATTTGTTTTCTTAAAAGGAGCAGTCGAACCAGTTCTGGAGTACGTGCAGGACAGTGCGTGGGGCGTGAAATTAAAGGAGCAAGGATTGTACACATGCCAACTGACAGAGTCTTTAAGCCAAGAGGCAGCCTTTCAGGCCATGTGTCAGCTTGTTCGTGTTCCACAAGAAGACCTGTTTTCTTTCCTTTGGGGCTGGAAGTTGTCACTGCTCATTAGGTCAGACGGTCGGTGGGATTTCAGAACCAGTCAGCACAGCTGGAGAGCGGGACTGCGGGCTGTCTGAACAAAATCAGATGTCGACTTTCTCCCACTGTTGGTTGAAGATGATGAACTTAGGCAGGAAAATCTAAAATGAGCTGATGGTTTCTGGGAGTCACATATGTTTTTTTATTTACTATTTTACTTCTTTTCAAAGAAGTCATAGATAACAAATAAACTGCTTTTAAAAACATTTAATCTTCTTCAAAGAAACATTATGGAACATGGGCAAGTCTAATTGTTGCCTTATATCTGAAGGTTTATAGGAAGCGGGTTGGAGTGGTGATGAGCTTTACTTAATTTTACAAATTACACTGAGATTTCGGTATCTATTTAGGATTTTACTACAGTGTATGACTGTGACATGTCAATCGGTCTACGGACCTGTTTGTGTGTGACTCTTTTTTTATTCGTTCATGGGAGGTGGGCGACGCTGGCGAGGCCAGCATTTACTGCCCATCCCTTGAGAAGATGGTGGTAAGCCGCCTTCTTGAACCGCTGCAGTCCGACTGCAGGACCTGGTTATTTTCTGTAACTGCTGCTTTTAATTTGGTACATGCTTGTTACTGTGCAGTAACCAGGGAGAGAGCCCACACCGACAGCATTAGGGTGGACAACATCTACTGCGAACTATAAGGAGCGACACGAAAAATCAACAAGAGTTTAGCAGATTGCAAACCCCAGACTGGAATCCATCAGTCAAATTAACGCTTGCCTGTTCCTACAACTCATGGTTTCAATTGGGAGGGAGGAGAGTTCAGTGTATGGGATGTGGACAGGTTTGGCGGGGGAGGGATTGAGACGGGTTTGGCCAATTTAACGCATTTCACTCAACCGTGCAAAACAATTTGTTCCTGGCTTTCAGCTTGTTTTCTTTCTTCCAAATAGACTTTGTCGAACCTGTGCTCTTACCCAGTATTGTGACTGCTCTGCAATATTCAGCTTCCCATCTTCTCCCTACAGTCGGGAAGAAAAGGACAGAGAGAGACAGAGGTGTATAGGAAGGAAAAGGTTATTGGAGGAGAGGGCGAACACACGCAATCAATTAGCAAAGCATGCTGCCCGAGGATTTTGAAACAAAAGGAAGCAGGGGTTGGGGGAAGGGCATGTGTGATGGAAGTTAAGGAGCAGGAAATGAGGAAATGAGTTCTTCCTTGATCCGGATTTCAGCTGAATTCCCTAGCTGGCAAATCAACTGACGAACCTTCTCAATAGTCAATAATAACCCAACGCAGAAGGACCTGCAGATCGGAACTGTGCTTATTGATGTTGTAAGAGTGGTAAAGGCCTCCACAGCACTTACAACATAACTACTCAGAAAGAGCAAGAGCTCTGGTCCTTCACCCAGCTGCACCTAGGACATCACTGGAATGACAGGGGGCTGGATGCAGCCTCAGATGAACAACAAGCTATCGAATAATCAACAGCAACACTGCACATTCCCCTTGGCTACTCTCAGGGACCCCAATTTCAGAACGGTAATTCTTGACCCCGCTCTCTGCTGCACCTTATACTTGATGTAAAAAAAAAAATCATGACTACTTTCATCTTTCGGCTGCCGATGTCCCATTGCAGAGCTGTGGACGGGTGATATTCAGATTTCAAACGAGGAAGACTGAGGAAACGATTTATTATTTGAGATATCTCAAAAGGAACCCCAGGAGGATGGTTCAAATCCAATGAACTGTTCAGGTGATGTGGCTGCTGCACTGTAGACATCTGGATGGTTGCAAGATGCTTGTTTCAAATGCAATCTAGCATTGATGAATGAGCTTCACTGACAAATATAAAAACCGCTCAAGCATACTCTTTAACCTTGATATACTTTGCAAAGTTTAATCCCTGATCAATATTTCCTTTCCAAGCCCAGGGTTACTAAAGCTAAAAAGCAACATTTCCACCAGCTGCCATCAGCTAGCTCAGCGCAGACCAGAGATCAGACCTGTGACCTTACTGGCTTGTACGGCTCAGTGACTCACTGCTTTAAAAAGATGAGCCATCAGAGGACTTGGGTTTAATAACATCAATGTTGCAGTCACAACATAAAAGAGGTAAACAGCATCAAGAGCTATTTCCTGGACTTTAAAGGTTATGGCTCTGGCTGCTGGTGAATATTGCACGTCATAAAATGAATGGCTTAATTACAGAGTCGGTCTCCCTAATTCTGGACACACATGGAGCTATTTTTTTTAACATTAATTATAGATACAGTATATCTGCCCATCAGTGCAATAACCCAAGCAGGAAGAAACCTAAATAAAACAGACAACTTCTCCTCCTGTATCTGCTGCTAAAGTAAACTTGACTGAGAAAGAAATGTTATTCATTGGTATGAGCAGGGTGCTATCACCAGCTAGGCTGTGTGGTATATTTAGACCAATGTGCAATGCATTGTGTAGCAGCCCCTGTTAACACTGGATTGATTATAAAGCATCAGATTTAATTTTCCTGGTATTTATGATTTCTGTCCCAGTATTTGTCGCCATTAGCTCCAAGGATTACATTTCATTTTTATCTGAATATTCCTCAGCCAGCACATTACACGCCCAACAGTCTCAACTCTGACCCTGCATGGCTTTGTTACCTTTTTCTTCCAGGCACCCTCGGCCTGTTGAAGCTGGCTGCAGCGTTCGGTCAGTGGGACAAGGACATTGCTCTGCTTCTTGTTCGATTTATTCTTCCACTGCTCTTCCCCACTTTTCAGCTTATGCAATCTGATGTGGAGCACACTCAGTATTAGTGACACACTATAGTACAAATCACCCCTCACTGCCTAGTGTGGAGCACACTCGGTATTAGTGACACACTATTGTACAATCACCCCTTACAGCCTGGTGTGGAGCACACTCAGTATTAGTGACACACAATAGTACAAATCACCCCTCACAGCCTGGTGTGGAACACACTCAGTATTAGTGACACACTATAGTACAATCATCCTTCACAGCCTGGTGTGGAGCACACTCACTATTAGTGACACACTATAGTACAATCACCCCTCACAGCCTGGTGTAGAGCATATTGGTGACAGACACACACTCACCCCTCACACCCTGGTCATGAGTATCTTTAACATAGGAAGCAGGCAGCTTACATTAAGTAAACACTTTCTATTCAAATGGAAACCGTACCTTAAAATTATTTCCTTGACACATGCTGTTTAATAAAAAGATGCTAGCAGGGAGCAGGCCCTGGTTAGTATCAAATCATGGTCAGAGTCTGGTTCTGTCCATTACCTGACTATATAAATGAGACAATTCTTTTCAATACTCATGTTCTTACACATTTTTTGATGGTACTGCAGAGCATTCTGTGCAATAAGGCGGGGCAGTGCTGATTACACCGTACTGGGGGACAGGCCAGTCTGATTAGGTCGCAGTGGTCTTATTATTAGCTGATCTCTGACAGAGGGGCAGTAGGGGGGCACTACAATTGCCCCAATTGCCCTTGGGTTAGGGAGTGAAAGCTCAGCCAGGTTTCCTGGCCACGATCACTGCCTAGTTACCCTTACTATAAAGTGCACCTATGAGGGTGTCGAGTGAGAACAGGATAATACTCAGCT
This sequence comes from Heptranchias perlo, assembly GCF_035084215.1. Taxonomy (NCBI): domain Eukaryota; kingdom Metazoa; phylum Chordata; class Chondrichthyes; order Hexanchiformes; family Hexanchidae; genus Heptranchias; species Heptranchias perlo. Next base: position 25,185,261 of record NC_090354.1, read on the forward strand.
ATGATGCCTTCCACAGTTGACTAGCATGCCAATTCCTGCTCTCCTGGCTCACAGGAGTGGCCAAGTGGGCACTGTACTAGAGGATATTCAGAGCTTATGAAACTGTATCCCAGCAAAACAATCAGAGGAGGAGACACAAAAAAGAGGAGGGAACAGCAGGAGGGATTAGAATATAACTGAAGGGTAGAGCAGATCCATTCTCAATCTCTGTACCTGTCTTTAACAGATGCTCCCACATTAATTGGAGTTGGGGCCTCTTCCGCATTGTCCTCTTCAAGGTCCAGGTCGCTTTTCTCTTCCACTTGCTCTTGGTTCTGTGGCGTGGAGTGATTATCGGCCTTTTGCCATGGCGGCGAGGATTGGCTGTCCGCCTGTTGCCATGGCGGCGAGGAGGGTGGTGTTACAAAAATGTCGTATGTCGACACTTCTAATTTTTCAGTGTCTGCATTAATGGAATGGAAATTTGTTTAAATTAACACAATAACAAAAGAAGCATCAGCATCTACACTGGTCCTAACAGTGTACACAGAATATATCGAAGCTGCACTACTTGCCATTATTATTTATATTTAATTCTAAAGCTCTTTTAACAAATACTCTCTCCCCACTCTCTCCACCCTCCCCCATCTTGTCTCCCCTCCCAAGTAACCCTTGCTCAAGGAGCGGAACCTATACAGTGAGAGTATTAACAGGCCATTCATAGGCGAGCCTAATCCAGTCTTCACCCAGTGCCCACATCCAAATGCTTTACAGCAGCAATCACTAAATCACCATCAGGAACAGGAATCCGAGCTGATTTTTCCTTTCTCTAGGCTCGAGTTCACAATATAATTACGGATGAGGAAGGCCATTCAGCCCATCTTAATTCATCCAATCTTGGTTCATATGACCCTAAAGTCCATCCATTGCTATGTCTACTTGTTTCTTAAATGATGTCAGGTTTTACACCTCCACTATCTGGGAGTTCATTTCATGTGTTAATCATTTTCTGTGTGAAGAAGATTTCTCAGCATCAGTCCTAAATTTGCCTTTTACAGGTATGAACCTACGTCCCTTTGTGTTACTCTAGCAATTTAATTATAAGTAGTAGTCCAGATTTACCTTTTCCATTCCTTTTACCACATTATATACCTCTACGAGATCACCTTTCAGGTGCCTCCTTTCAAGCCTGGAAAGCCCAAGGTTTCCCAGTCTCTCCTCATAACTCGGAGCTTTGACACTCGGGAACATTCCCTTTTTTTGAACGCTCAATTGTTTCTCGAGGACCAGAACTGGATGCAGTATTTAAGGTGCAGTCAAGCCACAGCAGTGTGATTACACTTCCTCTGACTTAGATTCTACTGTTTCGGTAATGTAACTCAACCTTCTATTGGCTTCGTTGATAGTTGCCCTGCATTGTTTGGACATGTTGAATGTTGATTCCCAGGTCTCTTTCAGCTTCATCCTTCCCTATTTCAACACCATTCAAGGAGTACGAGTGTTGCCCATTTTCCTTTCCAATGTTCCAACGTTTGCTTTGCTCCCACTGAAAGTGCATCGAAAATCTTTGTGGTCTTATTAACTAATGAGCAGGGTTTTCCGTTTCTGCCCTCATTCCATTCATATTTATGGGCAAAAATGGGCAAAATGAACTGAGTTAATTACAAATCTCCAACCTGTTGACAATGATCAGGCTGCAAGGAATGCGGCTGATGTTCTAGAAGGAAAGTGGTAGAATGTCGAAGGTGATGTTATACCACTGTATCCTGTTTGCAGAGATCGACCTTTCAGCCTCGCTTTCTCACTTTTGTATTCGGACTGTGGAGCTGGGTTCCAATTTTGGAGCCTGGGCCTGACCACACTATGGGACACCCTCCGAGTTTGTTCCGCCATTCAATTAGATCGTGGCTGCTCTGTATCTTAACTCCATTTACCCACCCTGGTCCGTAACTCTTAGTACCCTTGCCTAACAAAAATCTATCAACCTCAGTTTTGAAATGTTCAATTGACTGAGCCTCAATAACTTTTTGGGGGAAGAGAGTTCCAGATTTCTACTGCCCTTTGTGTGAAGAAGTGCTTCCTGACATCACCCCTGAATGACCTAGCTCTAATTTTAAGGTTACTTGTACTGGACTTGCCCATCAGAGGAAATAGTTTATCTCTATCTACCCTAACAACTCCTGTAATCATCTTAAAAACCTCAATTAGATCACCCCTTAATCGTCTACATTCAAGGGAATACAAGCCTAGTCTATGGAACCTGTCCTCATAATTTAACCCTTTTAGCCTCGGCTTCTGGTGAATCTGTGCTGCACCCTCTCTAAGGCCAACATATCCTTCCTGAGGTGCAGTGCCCAGAATTGAACACACTACTCTAGATGGGGTCCAACCAGACCCCTGTACACATTTAGCATAACTTCCACCCCTTTGTATTCCAACCCTCTTGAGTTGAAGTCCAACATTCCATTAGCCTTTTTAATTAATTTTTGTACCTGTCCATTAGCTTTTAGTGATTTCTGTACTTGGACCTCCACGCAGCCAATGGAGAGAGACCTGCATGTACCTTCAGTCCCTGGTAAGTATAAAAGCACCTAGAGAAGTCCCAATGTATTCAAACCCTCACTTTTGCTCAGGAAAGTGATTACAACACAAACCGAGCAACCAGGCCTTTATTTCAGGGTAAGTGACTTGATGTACAATAACCAACATTAGAACTAAAGAAATAAGCGGTGAAACATGAAATTGTAATTACCTGCTGTTTCTCTCTGTTCGCCCTCTTGCACTTCAGTAGAGTTTTGTTTCTCTAAAACATCTTCCACAGTTAATTTTACTTCACCTCCCCTTCTCTCCAGCTCCTGGCTTATGTCGGTCATGTCTGTGGTGTGTTCCTCTCTGTACTGTCCACACAGTGCACTTGGAATGAAACTGCTCTCTGCCAGTACCTTGGGTATGATGCTGGCCTCATATTTCCCAGGCTGCTCCTGCAGGACGTGACCCTCTGACCTTTTATCTCCCTCCTTGTTGACACTTCGTGTTTTCAATATTCCTTTAACTTCCTTGGGTGTCTCCCCACTTCCCGCAGTAGCTGCCTCTCTGCTGCACTCGGACCTGGTGAATGGCACAGTTGACATTATTTCAGGCTTCACGATCCCCTTCTGGGCTGCAGGCTGGCTTAAAACGTCCGATGCTGCTTTGTCTGTAGGGATCTGCACTTGTGAGTTGGGCAGAGGTTGAGGCGGTTGTTCCGGTAGCTCCTGGAGCTGAAAGTGTGACACTTGTATTAATTATTCTATGACTGATATGTGGCAAGCTCTTCAGGGTTTTGTTAACTGCGATTTGAGTCCATAATCCGGGCCTTTAATCCGTGGCCATTTGAAAATGATTAACTTGATTGGCTTACCTTACAGAGTGGAGGGGGCTAGATGGAGCAAGATGACCTCCAGAGAGAACCAAGTGGTTGGGGGGGGCGGGGGGCTATTTGAATTGAAACCTGAATTCAGATCAAGCCTAAAGAAACATGGGGGCTGATTCGTGTCATGAACAATGCCAATGTCAACAGGGAGGACAGTGCTCAAGCAGAGACTCACGCCCCATGTCAATGTCCCTGATTTTGTTTGCAGTGTGCTGGTCCCTATAGGGCCATTTGAGGCCTAGTAGGATGGCGCCCATGTTTTTGCCCTGCTTCCAACAGCAGCTATTAGAACCCATGAAAATTTGGGCCCTCAACGTTAATGGTGCAAACTTTGTGGCCTTTAAATTGTCAGGTGCCACTGATGGCAAGTTAGCGGGATGAAACTGCCATAAGAGTTCTACATTGGCTGCCTACTGGACACAGGTTCAAAATTATGATTTACTCACCAGTAAAGAATTCAGCAGTATGATAGAACCAATCGCAATCTGGGTCTAGGGAACCCAAACACAAAAATTGCATTGTTCTGCCTGAGAGCGTCTGGATCGGTAGAAATTAATCTAACTTACCACACTTCTGATCCAGCCCATTGGCGAGCACAGTACTTGACTAAAATCAGGACAGGTCGCACATTTGCTCTATACATCTGACAGTATCTGTATTTGTTGCCACGGGCTACATGTCCACAGGAAACATGTCTGAGCAATCTGAAGTCAAATTAGCCTCAGTGTTTCTACTGACCTGATCCAAATTCTTGTGGAAGATTTTTAATTGAGCCCCCAATTTCTCCAGCTCTCCCTGCCCGTCCTCTCACTCTATCAGTTCTGCTTCAGCCCAAAGGGAAATTCTGTTGAGGTCGTAAGTGTCTCGATGAATGCCTTCTGCAATTGGCCCACTGAAGGTACACTTGTTATTCTCCTACTGGACAATGTCCACTTTCCCCTCCCTGATGTGGAGCACTGCTATAAACAAGACATTTTGCCTGGCAGCCCAGCTGAGAAATATTGAAACTCAACTCAAATGAAGCTGGCAGGTTAACGTGTCAATCAACCACAGCTTAAACATGCACACCAGCTAAACAAAACTGCCGTAACTCATTGCATACTTCATTTCCTCCAGATTGTAAGGCAAGCCATAGTGAAAATGTTAAGTAGTTCCTGCCTATAGATCAACATCCTTAGCAACCAAGCAAGTATAGGGTTGGCTCAGTTGGTAGCACTCTGGCCTCTAGGTCAGAAAGTTGTGGGTTCATAGACCCACTCTTAGCACTTGGAGCTCATGATGTCAACTACTACACTCATGCAAATCACATATGTGTACTTGATAAATAAACCAACTACTCCGATGACAGCTTGCCTATTATTTATGATTGAAGGCTGCCAGTAACGCAAGCAAACCTGTCGAAAGCAAGTGAGGATGTGGAGACCTTTTAGTTCCCGAAAACTTGTACTTGCCTCCACCAGTCAAGTTTGCACAAACAGCAGTTGTAATTTGATATTTTGCACATTTCCCTCCTTGACAAAATTCATTCTTGGGGAGCCCAAGTTTTTTTTTAACAGTTAATAGAACAGTTTCATTAATGTGTATTTCATCAGTCATGCAGTTTATATCAAACTGAATGATCTAAACTGTTAAAGCCAGCTATGCCTTTAGATACAGAAGCAAATCGACCAGCTCCTACCTGGAAGAGAATCCTGCCGTGCTTCTCAAATTCTTACATTTCTCTAAAATGTTGTTAAGACTTGAAGTTAAATTCATGATCCAGTGCCAATTCCTCACACCTGATGTTTTTTTTTCGCAGTGAACAAAAGTGAATCATTTCAGCAAAACCTTCTTTTTTAGCTTTGCCCCACCCTGTTCTAATTCATTTCGCATTAGTAATGTCCTTACACAGCTGAGATTCCAGCAGTTAAGAGCCTGGTTTTCTTCCCACAGAATATTTGAATAGGCAGGAAATCTAGCCCCATTCAGCAAATGGATGGGTCAAATTACAACCTCTCTCCCCCTCCCCTCAACCTCGGCAGCAAAAAAAATCCTGCCTTAACTATGGGCAGAAAGGAAACAGATAGAAATTAAGAGCACCTCTTTTTCTAGGTCATTTGAATGGAACAGGACGAAAAGCATGAGGGACTTTTTAATGAAAAACAGAGGAATTATTCTCTAATAAACAATCGGCAAGAGAATTCATGGGAAGGCACAGCTTTTAATTTCATTGCTAATGGATTGTTTATTGAGGAGAATGTGTCATATGCCCTGCTAGTGAGTCAGATGTCAAGGAAGTTGTAGTTGGACACCTGCCAGAAAACTGACGCTGACTTTCAACCACTGAGAAGCCTCTTCAAATGGACAGCCATCTACTCCGGTTGAAATGTAGGCTGACCATAATGTTAACAGATTCAGTTGTGAGGACCTCAAAAAGCCAGATATCTGAGACAACAAAAGATGCCTGCTGCCACAAGCCCAGTGTTGTAGGTCAAGCTTTGATCTCAGAGCCTGGTGAGATGGATATCAGTTGCTTGGAGGTCTTCCGAAAGCTCTTTTTTGAGAGGGAAACTGTATTTGGAACAGGACAGAGTCTGGCTGTTAATGAATGGTAGCCCTGGAAAGATCATCTGAAAATGGGCTCTATCGGGACAGTTTTTCTGGCTCCTTCCTGGGGCTATTAACTCCTCTGTTGGTTCTCTAGTTATGGTTACCTTGAAGGTAAAGGCATTCCTTATAATTGCTCCTATTGGACTTCCACATGTAGCCATGAAGAAGATCAGACTCAATCTGCCACCACTACCAGTACAATGACTAAACACACTACTCTACATGCAGTAGCCGTGGCTCAGTGGTAGCACTCCTGCCTTCTGAGTCAGAAGGTTGTGGGTTCAAGTCTCCTTCCAGAGACCTGAATACATAAGCTAGGGCTGGCACTTCTGTGCAGTACAGAGGGAGTGCTGCACTGTCGAAGGTGCCGCCTTTTGGATGAGATGTTAAACCGAGGCCCCAGGTGGAAGCAAAAGATCCCATGGAACTATTTGAAGAGTAGAGGAGTTCTCCCCAGTGCCCCAACTAATATTTATCCTTTAACCAATAACTAAATGAAAACCAGATGATCTGGTCATTGTCTCATTACTGTTTGTGGGATCTTGCTGTGTGCAATTTGGCTGTTGCGTTTCATACATTACAACTGTGACTACACTTCAAAAGTACTTAATTGACTGTAGAGCGCTTTGGGACTTCCTGAGGTCGTGAAAGGCGCTATATAAATGCAAGTCTTTCTTACAGATAAAAACACACCAGCCTCAACATTTTTATTGTTATCTATTTTCTTCTTTAAATATAAGGGACTAGCTATGACTCGAGTGCAATTTTCATCCATGTTTATATGGAGTTTGTTGAATGAAGAATAATACATTAGGATTTCAGGCTTGATTGTTAACATTTTATGATAAAAGCTTTATGAAGTTTGCAGATTAGAAGAAAGAAAACCAATTATTCCCGGGTTAGGATTCTCTCCAAACAATTCACTGCATTCCACCCCCACCCACCCCCAACAGTAAAATCTCACGTCATTTCACCCAGACTCCTGGTCTCCCTCCTGTAGATGATGAAAAGGAGGCAGTTTGAAAAAGAAAACGCAGGAACACTGGTCCTGAAATTGCATTGTGTAAATATCAGTGAACGTGTGGAATTCCTCTGACCACTATTTTAGCGGAGGTGTTAACACATTAAAACAAATGGATTAACACCTACAGTAAAGTAATGACCAAAGGATTTTCAAATGAACACGTCCCGAAATCCCCCTTACACGAACACCAATTTATCTAAAACTCCACCACATGCATCCTATCTCATAACAAATCCTGCTCCCCCATTCTGTATTAAACCCCGCTCCCCTATCCCGGACTAAACCCCGCTCCCCCATCCCGGACTAAACCCCGCTCCCCCATCCCGGACTAAACCCCGCTCCCCCATCCCGTACTAAACCCCGCTCCCCCATCCCGTACTAAACCCCGCTCCCCTATCCCGGACTAAACCACGCTCCCCTATCCCGGACTAAACCCCGCTCCCCTATCCCGGACTAAACCCCGCTCCCCTATCCCGGACTAAACCCCGCTCCCCTATCCCGGACTAAACCCCGCTCCCCTATCCCGGACTAAACCCCTCTCCCCTATCCCGGACTAAACCCCACTCCCCTATCCCGTACTAAACCCCGCTCCCCTATCCCGTACTAAACCCCGCACTAAGCCTCGCTCCCCATTCTGTGCTAAATCCCACTCCCCATCCCATACTAAACCTCACTCCCCTATCCTGTACTAAACCCCGCTCCCCTAATCCTTTGTCCTTGCTGACCTCCACTATTTCCTCAACCCTCAGCACATTTGTTCAAAATCTTCATTCCATGGCCTTGTGCCACTCTCGCTCTGCATCCTTCTGTGGCTCTCAACCTCTGTTCTTCCGAGTCTGAACGATTGTATGGGCTCGCCCTGCCCTGCCCTCTCCACTCCATCCAGTCATGACAAGCTGGCACTCTGGAAATCTCTTCCTAAACATTTCTGTCTTGCCACACCCCTGTCTCTACCTTGAAGAGACTTCTCAAATCTGCGCCTTTGACCAGGCTTTTGGTCACTTCCCCAACATTCTCTCAATTCAGGCTTAATGTGTAATCTGCTCCTTTGTGAACACTTTGGGACCTTTTGCTAATATTCACACAGGGTAATTTGAAGGTCAATGGGAATTAGTATCAAGGGAATCAGAAACGGCAATACAAGACTGCCCAGTTAGCTAAAATTTTCTTTTTCAGGTTTCTCAAATATAAGAAATATAAGAAAGAAAGCACCTTATCCCACTCTCAATGCCCCAAAGCGCTTCACAACCAATGAATTATTTTGAAGTGCAGTCACTATTGTTATGTAGGTAAATGCAACAGCCAATTTGCGCACAGCAAGGTCCCACAAACGGCAAATGAATGAATGACTACTTAAGCTGTTCTTGGTGTTGCGATTGAGAAAGGAATGTTGCCCAGGACACTGGGGGAACTCCCTGCTCTTCTTCAAATCCTGCTGTGGGATCCTTTACAGGCAGAGGGGCCTGGGGTTTAACATCTCCGACAGTGCAGCACTCCCTCACCACTGCATTGAAGTGTCAGTCTAGATTATACGCTCAAGGCCTGTAGTGGGGTTTTGAACCTACAACCTGCTGACTCACATGCTGCCAACTGAGCCACGTTGACATAAGGATATATTTTCCAAATTTGTTCATCTTCACTTGCCAGTAGTGCCTGTTATAAAATACACCCTACAATTTAAGGTCAGCGTATTTGGGCTTTTGAACATTGAAACTATAAATTTAATCATGAGTTGGTTGAATGGTTCCTTTGGTTACCTTTATTTTTTACCTGGTTTGTTACCTGCGTTTTCTCCGCCTTATGTTACCAGCCGTCGTTGGTTCCATTTAAATAAACAGAAATGAGAAACTGGGGCATTTTCTTGTGTTCCGAATCTCACTGTAATTGAGTCTCTATAATTGGCCATCTGAAAATACTATTAAGTCTCCCTCACAGACATTTATAAAGACCTTGGGGACGAGAGTTGGTCAAAGGACAGTTTTCTGGACTGACGGCACAGCGTTTCATTTTGTAATTATATTTTCAGGTATGTTTTCCAACAAACTAAATATTCCACACTAATTTTATTTAATTATCTTTTTCTCCCTTCCCTAAAGCGCTGACCCATCCAGGGGATCAGCTCTCGGGGGGCCTTGAATGCCACAGTTCCTTTCCCAAATGGTCATTCTTCAAATGTGACCCTGTACAGTGTCAGCAGGCTATTTGACTGTAGAAGGCATCACAGTTAAGCCTCATCCCATCCTCACCTGACGTCCATACATTTTCCAGCAGAAATCGTGGCTGATTTTCCCTCTCTGTGGCATAAGGGAGTTAATTGTAGTACCCCAACTGATGCCCTGGCTTATATCAACTGGCACAGCCCAGGGATTGGATGAGAGACCTTTTGGTCTGCTTGGCTCAGTTAACATGTCGTCTTTGATAACCAAGCCATGAGGGGAACTGCAATCTAATTTTAAAATCTTTAAATAAAGTGTTAAAACTTTTATAAGCAAACACATTCAGTGATGATTCATTGCACAAACACTCAGGGCATTTAAGGACCCTTTAATGTGACAGAGCAACAAGTGAAGGTAACGATTCTGCTTATCATCTCAGTAACATTGAAATGAAAGTAGTGTTTACCAGCTGGACTTCACTGATGGTGATGGGCTGGGTGCGATACCGAGCCCCTTTCTGTCTGCGCCCGTTACCCACTTCCTGTGCGGGCATCTTCTTGGGCAGGGGCTGACACAGGCTGTTGAATAGGGCCATCTTCTGGTTCAGAGTCAGCTTTGAACTCTCGTCCCCTCTCCCTTCAGCCTCCTGCTCAATTGCACTGCTCTTTGTTCCGTCCACATCCCGCTCCTTTGGTGACTGTGCCCTGGAGAGACTAACAGCAGAGTTTACAATCGGTCAGAGAAGAAACAGAAAATCGAGCAATTTTTTACAAAAATGTTTTTCAATTTAATCCCTTCCTCCTCTTCGGACAGTGTTGACTGTCTCCTGGGTTGTGCTGGACCGGTTTCTGGCTGAGGCGGAGATTACCTCGTTCAAAAGATAGGTACTGCATAGAATTGTGAGGGCCAGTGTGATCTCTGGGACTAGTTTCGATCGCCATAGGGATTCGAAAAGAAATTTCCCAGATTTTGTCCCCCCAAAATTGACTTGGGTTTTTAATCTGGTTTTCTGCCTCTCCCATGATTTTGGGTGGGTTTTAAATCTATCAATCTCAGTCCTGAAAGCTCCAATTGACCCAGCATCCACAGCCATTTGGGGAGAGTTCTAGATTTCTACTGCCCTATGTGTGAAAAGGTGCCTCCTGATTTCACTCCAGAATGGCCTAGTTCTAAATTTATTATTTCCCCTCGTTCTTGATTCCCCCACCAGAGGAAATAGTTTCTCCGTATCTACCCTATCAAATCCTTCTTATCATTTTAAACACCTGGATCAGATCCCCCCATAATCTTCTATACTCAAATTTCACAGCTCCAACTGGCCATCTGGGGCCGTGTCAGAGTCATTCTCCATGTGCGAGTCCGGACAATGGGTGTTTGCAGACTAATCCATCATCATCACACACCCAAGCCCAATCCCGTTCTCACAGGAGGGCTGTAAACATGCATTTTCCAGCAGATGTCACTGCATCGCCATCAGTAATGGGAATCCCAGCAGATTTAACCCCTCCTTAACCTCGATGGGATGAGGTTTGTAGCCCCTGAACTGAAATCACTGTAAAAGAAAACTTCTAGACTACCGTGAATAATCAGAACATTCCTTTATTCACCCTTTGTCAGACAAGTATCTAAAATTCTCTAGGGTAGAGATTATAATTAGTATTGTTTAATACGCTCGTATCGAATTCCATGATGCACTATTTTAACGGGAGCACTCAAAGTGGGTCTCCACTAAAATAGTGGGGAGAAGATTTTAATAAGAGCACATTAAGTGTTTGTACAGTAATACTGCTAACAATGATTTCTATCCTTATGTTTTTGTAGTTGCTTGCTCTGGCTAGTAGGTGGCCCTATGTAGTACTGAGGGAGTGCTGCAATGTCGGAGGTGCCGCCTTTGGGATGAGACGTTAAACCGAAGCCCCATCTGCCCTCTCAGGTGGACATAAAAGATCCCACGGTACCATTCGACGAAGAGCAAGGGAGTTCTCCCCCGTATCCTGGCCAACATTTATCCCTCAATCAACATCTAAAACAAATGATCTCATCATTTATTTCATTGCTGTTTGTGGGAGCTTGCTGTGCACAAATTGGCTGCCGCGTTTCCTACATTACAATCATGATAATACTTCAAAAGTACTTAACTGGCTGTAAAGAGCTTTTGGATGTCACAGAGACATGGTTGAGGGAGGGGCAAGACTGGCAGCTCAATATTCCGGGGTACAGAATCTTCAGGCGAGACAGAGGGGGAGGTATAAGAGGAGGGGGGGTCGCAATATTAATTAAAGAATCAATTACTGCCATAAGGAGGGATGATATATTAGCAGGTTCCTCTAATGAGGCCATATGGGTGGAGCTTAAAAACAAAAAGGGGGCAAGCACTTTGATGGGAGTGTACTATAGGCCCCCAAACAGTCAGGGGGAGATAGAGGAACAGATATGTAGGCAAATCTCAGAAAATTGTGCAAATAATAGGGTAATAATAGTGGGGGATTTCAACTTCCCCAATATTAACTGGGATACTCAGAGTGTAAAAGGCTTAGAGGGTACAAAATTCTTAACGTGCATCCAGGAGAGCTTTTTGAGCCAGCACGTAGAAAGTCCTACAAGAGAGGGGGCGGTACTGGACCTAATTCTAGGGAATGTGGCCGGCCAAGTGGAAGAAGTGCTAGTAGGTGAGCACTTTGGTGACAGTGACCATAATTCGGTGAGATTTAAGGTGGTCATGGAAAAGGATAGGGAGGGGCCGGAAATAAAGGTTCTAAATTGGGGGAAGGCCGATTTTAATAGGATAAGGCAGGATCTGGCCAAAATCGACTGGGATCAGCTGCTTGTAGGAAAATCCGCATCGGAGCAATGGGAGTCTTTCAGAAGGGAGATAGAGACCATACAATGGCAACATGTGCCCGTAAAGGTCAAGGGTGGTTCCAAGAACTCCAGGGAACCTTGGATGTCAGGAGATATACGAGAATGGATTAGGAAAAAAAGGAGGGCTTTTGGCAGATACAAAAGGCTAAAGACGGAGGAAGCCCTAGAGGAGTACAAAAAGTGCAGGGGGATACTTAAAAAAGAAATTAGGAGATCAAGGAGGGGCCATGAAATAACACTGGCGAGCAAAATAAAGGAAAATCCTAAGATGTTTTATAAGTATATTAAGGGTAAGAGGATGACTAGGGAAAAAATAGGGCCCATTAGGGACAAAAATGGCAATCTGTGTGTGGAGCCGGCAGATGTAGGAGGGGTTCTAAATGAATTTTTTGCATCTGTTTTCACTATGGAGAAGGACGATGTAGACATAGAAATACGGCAGGGGGACTGTGATATACTCGAACATATTAACATCGAGCGGGAGGAGGTATTGGCGGTTTTAGCAGGCCTAAAAATGGATAAATCCCCAGGCCCGGACGAAATGTATCCCAGGCTACTGTGTGAGGCAAAGGAGGAGATTGCGGGGTTTCTAACACATATATTCAGAACCTCTCTGGCCACAGGGGATGTGCCAGAGGACTGGAGAACCGCTAATGTAGTACCATTATTCAAGAAGGGGAGTAGGGAAAAACCGGGGAACTACAGGCCAGTGAGCCTAATATCAGTGGTAGGAAAATTATTGGAAAAAATTCTGAAGGACAAAATTAGTCTCCACTTGGAGAAGCAAGGATTATTCAGGGATAGTCAACATGGCTTTGTCAAGGGAAGATCATGTCTGACTAATTTGATTGAATTTTTTGAGGGGGTGACTAGGCGTGTGGATGAGGGTAACGCAGTGGATGTGGTATACATAGATTTCAGTAAGGCCTTCGATAAAGTCCCCCACAGGAGACTGGTCAAGAAGGTACGAGCCCATGGAGTCCAGGGTGCCTTGGCACTTTGGATACAAAACTGGCTTAGTGGCAGAAGGCAGAGGGTGATGGTCGAAGGTTGTTTTTGTGACTGGAAGCCTGTGGCCAGTGGGGTACCACAGGGATCGGTGCTGGGTCCCTTGCTGTTTGTGGTCTACATTAATGACTTGGATATGAATGTAAAAGGTATGATCAGTAAGTTCGCTGATGATACAAAAATTGGTAGGGTGGTAAATAGCGAGGAGGATAGCCTCAGTCTGCAGGACGATATAGATGGGTTGGTCAGATGGGCGGAACAGTGGCAAATGGAATTTAACCCGGAAAAGTGCGAGGTGATGCACTTTGGAGGGACTAACAAGGCAAGGGAATACACAATGAATGGGAGGACCCGAAGCAAGACAGAGGGTCAGAGGGATCTTGGTGTACAAGTTCACAGATCCCTGAAGGCGGCGGAACAGGTAGATAAGGTGGTAAAGAAGGCATATGGGATACTTGCCTTTATTAGCCGAGGCATAGAATACAAGAGCAAGGAGGTTATGATGGAGCTGTATAAAACACTGGTTAGGCCACAGCTGGAGTACTGTGTGCAGTTCTGGTCGCCACACTACAGGAAGGATGTGATCGCTTTGGAGAGGGTGCAGAGGAGATTCACCAGGATGTTACCAGGGCTGGAGCGCTTCAGCTATGAAGAGAGACTGGGAAGATTGGGTTTGTTTTCCTTGGAGCAGAGGAGGCTGAGGGGGGACATGATTGAGGTGTACAAAATTATGAGGGGCACAGATAGGATGGATACGAAGGAGCTTTTTCCCTTCGTTGAGGGTACTATAACAAGGGGACATAGATTCAAGGTAAAAGGCGGGAGGTTTAGAGGGGATTTGAGAAAGAACTTTTTCACCCAGAGGGTGGTTGGAGTCTGGAACTCACTGCCTGAAAGGGTTGTGGAGGCAGGAACCCTCACAACATTCAAGAAGCATTTGGATGAGCACTTGAAATGCCATAGCATACAAGGCTACGGACCAAATGCTGGAATATGGGATTAGAGTAGACAGGGCTTGATGGCCGGCGCTGACACGATGGGCCGAAGGGCCTCTATCCGTGCCGTATAACTCTATGACTCTATGACTCTATAATGTCTATTCTTTCTGTGGAGTGAGTTTCTGAAGTATCTCTCCTAATTCCGTCCTTGTGACTGCAGGGAATACCACAAGCCATTTACTAATGCTTTCCATATATTTTGAGCACCATCAAATGAGTGCAGATTTGGTCTGGATCACTCGATAGCATTCTTGCCTCTGAGTCAGTATGCTGTGCGTTCAACTCCTTTTCAGGCTTTAAGCACATAATCTAGGCTGATGCCTCAGTGGAATACTGAAGGAGTGCTGCATCGTCAAAGGTGCCAACTTTCAGGTGAATCATTAAACCAAGGTCCCATCTGCCATTCTTAGGCAGATGGAGAAAATCCCATGGCACTAATTGAAGCAGGAGTTCTCCTGATGTTCTGTCCAACATTCCCCCCTCAACTAAAAACAAATTTTCTGGCCATCAGCTGTTTGTGGGACTTTGCTGTGCACAAGTTAGCCAACATACTTGCCTACATAACAACAGTGATTGCATTAAAAAAAATATAGCTTCAGGACCACCCAAAAGACATGATGAAGTGCTATAAAAATGCAACCTCTTTACTTATATTTTGCATGTACATCAAATGCCACATGATTCTCTGTAAATTACTATCATTTACCAGCACAAGCCTTCTGAATCATACTAAAGAGTAAATTGTCCAGGCCATTGCTTATATTACTAGCATTGTGTAAACTCATCAAGTTATTCCATGGTTAATGCTTTCTCACAGACAGCCATTATAGGACTGGTTAGACTGAACCAGCAACAGTCTGGGTATAATTAGGAACTTTAGCTGACTACTGTGAGGCATAATTGAGTCAGTGGCGAGGTACTGTAAGGAATAACTGGGGTTAGTGGATGGGAACTGTGTGGTGTAACTGGGGTTAGTGGCTGGGTACTGTGTGGTATAACTGGGGTTAGTGGCTGGGTACTGTGTGGTGTAACTGGGGTTAGTGGCTGGGTACAGTGTGGTGTAACTGGGGTTAGTGGCTGGGTACAGTGTGGTGTAACTAGGGTTGGTGGCTGGGTACAGTGTGGTATAACTGGGGTTAGTGGCTGGGTACAGTGTGGTATAACTGGGGTTAGTGGCTGGATATTGTGTGGTATAACTGGGGTTAGTGGCTGGATATTGTGTGGTGTAACCGGGGTTAGTGGCTGGATACTGTGTGGTATAACTGGGGTTAGTGGCTGGGTACAGTGTGGTGTAACCGGGGTTAGTGGCTGGATACTGTGTGGTATAACTGGGGTTAGTGGCTGGGTACACTGTGGTAATTGAGGTCAGGTGGTGGGTGCTGTGTGGTATAATTGGGGTGAATGGATCGGTAATGTGTGGCATAATTGGGATGAACGGGTGGGTACGGGCGGTGTAAAGGATGTCAATGGTGGGGTATGTCAGGAGTTATTGATCCGACAAAAAAGTATGTTGTCAAAACTCATTAATGTGCAATATACATATACATAATTTGTTAATTATTATTGGAGTGAGATTCAGATCAACCATTTTACACAGTGCCTTAGTACAGGAGAGGCCAAGACACTTAGCCTTGATAACACCAATCAGAAACTCTAGGCTCTACTATTTAACTATTACATATATTTACCCTGTATTTTACCCTGTGAATGCTCTGGAGTTCTGATAGGTGAGGAGTGTCTAATATTTGGCTGTTTGTATAGATGTGAACATTTGTGCGAGTGAACGTGTGTGTAAGCAAGCGAGCGTGAGTGCGAGTGTGAGTGTGTGTTTGCAACTAGGGTTATTGTACAGTGCTATCTGTTTAAAATGGAGTGAGGATACTTTGACAGGACTGAAGAATCCCTTCTGAGGTACTCCAGACCCCAGCATTGCCAATTATTGGTTTGTTCACAAGGCCCAGTCCCACTCCTTCCCTCTTTCCTCCTCACTCACACACACACCATCCATGTTTGGTATATTCAAAGAATCAGCACAGTTCATTACCTTGAAGAGGATGATCAAGGAGACTATAAATCGGTACAAACAGCCAAACATAGACACCCCTCACTTCCATTTCCAAACAGCTGACAGCCAGAAGGGCTACACTCACCACAGGAACTGACAACATCCCAAACTGCCTGTCGACACACAAATACAAGACGATTCACTTCTGTCGTGTTAACTAGGTAATATCAGCTGGCAAGAATACTCTTGCAGATATACTGCATGAGGAAGTGGAAAGTAGGCTGCTGGGTTGAAGCATTCAACCGGACAATCTCACCCTGCAGTCCAGCAGGTTCCCCACAGTCCCTCACTGATCACGCACACAAATGTTACTTGATGCAAATTCTTTCTGTCTTTCATATCCTCATATTTGTCTTTGATTTCCTCATATTTCTATGAGATCAAGAGATTTTGGCTCCTGTACACAGAAAACAAGTGCAACACAACATAACACTTCGAGAACAACTTAAATAATTGTAAGTTGGAAGACAAAAGCAACTTTCAAGTAGCCTCAAGATAACCAGAGAACAGACAGTGTTGTGATGAAGGCTTTTAGGGATTATAAACAGCCAGTAAAGGATTTTTGGAAAAGGTCCAGGTTCTCAAAGGAATCTTGACTATTTGGACTGAAACGTACTGGATGATAGTGTTACATTATAATGTTGGACTAGCACCTGAATGGCTCAGTTTAAGGCAGTGCACAGCTGAACCATAATACTGTACAGCCGCAGGTTCAATCCTGGAGTTAGACTGAAAGGATTTTCATTTATATAGTACCTTATCATATCTCTCAAACATTTCCACATGCTTCACATAAAGTACAGACATAACTGTTATATAGGCATACAGCAAGATCCCACAAACAGCAATTTGATGGATAACCCATTAATCTGCTTTGTTGGTGGAACTGATTGAGGGCATATGGAGAACTCTGCTCTTCTTCAAATACTGCCAGGGGGTCTTTAACATCCACCTCAATCACATGAATAGGTAAATGGGGCCCTCAGTTTAATGTCTTATCGAAAGACAGAACAGACAACAATGCAGTATCCCCTCAGTACTGCACTGGAATGTCTGTCTAAGTTGTATGCTCAAGTCCTGCAGTGGGAGTTGTTGATCCAAGCCAAGGAGGTTGTAGTGGTGGCTACAAGTGCTCCTGGGTTAAGGAAGGGAAAATCAGCCAGAGCTCCCATTCCTCACCACTGTCCAGCAACCCTTGCTGCAAGTGATATCAGGCCCCCTCCCCATAGTCAAATAACTTGCCAACACTCACTGCCTAGGCTCACACATAATAATGGGCACATCGTGTGATGCTCTCTGTTTTAATGAGTTGACTTTGAACTAAAGTACTCAACGCAAAATTGTTTAATTTGCTACAAAAGCTGAAGTGCCCCAAGGCCGACAGTGTTTAAACGAATTGCAAAACTACTACTGAAACCCAATTTGTGCACAGCAATGTCCCACAAACAGCACATGAAAGACCAATTAATTGTTTTTTGGTAGTGTTGATTGAGAGAGGAATGTTAGCTGGGACACCAGGAGAACTCCCTACTCTTTAAATAGTCAATGGGACCTTTTAAGGCTGATGGGGCCTTGGTTTAATGTCTCACCTAAAATACAGCACTTCTAACAATGCAGTGTTCCCTCAGTACTACACTGGAGTGTCGGCCTAAGGTACGTGCTCATAACTGTAACGGGACTTCAACCCACAACCTTCTGACTTGGGGGTGAGAATTCAACTAGATGAGCCGAGCTGCCACTATCCTTCATACTGAGCTTCATTCTATATAAGCTGTACATCAGTACAGGTGATTGTCTGCAACCTTATGCATTAATGAATCACAACCCATACACTCAAGAAACCCACCATTTTCCACAATCATAACTAAGAAAAGAACTTGCATTTATATAGCGCCTTTCATGGCCTCAGGACGTCCCAAGCGCTTTACAGCCAATGAAGTACTTTTGAAGTGTAGTCACTGTTGTAATGTAGGTAAACGAGGCAGCCAATTTGCGCACAGCAAGGTCCCACAAACAGCAATGAGGTAATGACCAGATAATCTGTAATAGTGATGTGGGATGAGAGATAAATACTGACCAGGGTACTGGGGAGAACTCCCCTGCTCTTCTTCGAATAATGCCATGGGATCTTTTACATCCAACTGTGAGGGCAGACAAGGCCTCGGTTTAAAGTCTCATCCTAAATGAACTATTTCTGTTAGATTCACCATGCATTAATACACATTTTCATTCATTCACAGTCAAGCAATGGAAAGTCTGGGTTTGTCATTGTTGGACAGAGCTGAATGAACTCTGAAGCATTTTGCTCTGTGGACTGACACATTCAGCACAGGCTAAACTGCCGATAAAAACTAACAGGCACATTTGTTGATACCGTCAGGTCTGGCTGAACTTGCACAGTGCACCCACCTCAGTCCTGCTCCCCCCAACGTTTCATATTAAGTCAGGGCCCAAAGAATGTTCAGTTACCTCTTCCACTTGCCGGTGGCGGTAAAACACTTTGCAGTTGTCAGGCGTTCCAGCTAACAGCCTCACTGAGAATTATGGGGGTAGATTATAACTTTGTGTGATAGTGTGAATGGCGAATCGGCAGCCCATTATAAATCTCTCCCGATTTTTATTTCCACAAATTGGGAGAGATGTAAAACGGGCTGCCGACTCACTATCACCCATTTTACACGATCGCACAAAGTCAAGATCTACCTCAGGGTGTAATTTTATGAAGTTCGAACCCCAGCACTGAGTGTGCTAATGGAGATAAGGCTACAACATAGTAATAGCACATATTACTGACCCAGGTTCACTACCAGCAAGACTCCACACCAGGAATACGGCCTCGTAAAACTGTCCCCTTAAACTCATTCCCGCTATAGCAGGCAGCTTGGAGTGACATGGGGCCTCTTGGGTTTAAAATACAATGGCCCAGATTTTGCAGGAGCCCTCACCCTTCAGCTCGAGAATGTTTTGCCCTGTAACTTGCTGGAAAGTGCGAGCTGATAACAGCGCACCGAGGGAAAAGGGACATCTGGGACCTTAGTGAACAATGGGACCAACAGTGTATCTCCTCAACCTATGAGATTTAAAGATTGAGAAAGAAGCAGTGGAGCGACTGAAAAGGAAATGGATGAATTACAGTCAAATCAGGTACAGAAGGAGAGGTAGAGAGGGAAAGATTGGATTAAGAGAGAGAAAAAAAAGACAGAAAGGAAAAGTAAGAAAATAATTTTAAATTTTAAAAATCTCTAACAATTTACTTCCTATAGGAATGAAACTCCACCGTTTCAATTGTTCCTTTTCTGAGCTGGAGAGGTTGATTGGCATTGCAGGAACATAAATCTCATTAAAAAGGTACTTATGTTGTTAAGTATCAGCCCTAATTTTCTACAGCGAGTTTAATTGGCAATTAATGCGCAAATGCAGCAATTTCATGAAACTCACGGGGAGGTTGAGGGCGAGCTGCCGTTTCGCGAGGTTAATGGTGGAGCGGTGCAATTCACGGGGTATCTCTTCCTCACCACAAGTTGCTGGACAATTTACACATTAATAACGGTGAGTGCCATTAAACTCACCATTATTTTGGCAGCAAAATCTGAGCCATTGGAAATACTTCCAAGAGGTTCCTTTATAACAAGGGGTGATCTTTTCTCAGAGTACACATGGGTAGTACGAGACCTCACCCATCTCTGTCACACATTGGAAAGTTGGCAGGCGTGCTGCCTGCAGTTTTTTCATACGCGTCGACAGCGAGCGAGGTTTCCTGATGCTGTCGGGTGCTCGGTAGATTGCCCCCTAAACAAATAACCTCCTCTCGTTATAGACGGCCAGTACCTGTTTGCCACCACCATTTCTTCCGTGGTCACCGGCTGCGTTCGACAGCGATCATGCAAACGTCGCAGTCTGCGCTCCACAGCTGCGTTACTGCTACGAGGCCGCAATGAACAGAGAGTCTCTGCAGGGGCCGCTTTCTCCAGTTCCTATTGGAAATGCGATAGGCATGGGGTAGAACAAAAAGAAACGGAATCATTCTCAATAACTGGACTAATTCAAACAGTAGATCCCCCAGCGATACACTATCCCAAACAGCAGATAGTATATAAACCTATTTATTTTATTTTATTTCAGGTCAGCTTCCAACTGGTCTTAATTCCGGCTCAGGCCAACACTTACTTTCTTACAGCCTTCGTTAGAGCGGACTGACCCTGAACATGAGTTCCTTTCTATCCTTCTTGTTAATTCTGACCCCAGGAAATGGAATTTCGCCAGACGACCCCGGCAACTACACCTGGTGAACTGAAATGAATCAAGTCATCTCAACCCAAATTTTCATGAACAATCATTGAGATGTCCAAACTAACTTTCATTGTCCGAAACACTCTGCTTCAGACACCCTGTCTGAATCTTAATCTACATATCCCCGCTATCCTGTGAATTTAACCCCTTTGATAACTAGGTTTAACTCAATGGTAGTATTTTTAACATATTACAACAAAGGTCTCCCCGTCCTACCCCCCATGGTAGCAGTGATAATTCCCAAAACGTAACCAGGATATTTCAAATGATCTCCTCATTCCACTGGTAGGAGTAAACAGGGTATACAGTATTAAATTCTCCTTGCATCGTTCCACCACACAGCACCTACTTTAAACAGTGACATCTTTGCAGCCACACTCAGCTTCGATCTCGCATCCATCTTTTCATCCTCTGTAAAGGAAACCATAATATATACAGGGTTAATGAAGGGACAAAGACACTTCAAACCTACTTGAAGCATGCATGTTTTTTTTGTGAGGGGAAACAATGTAGATCTTGCAGAACTCATTAAGACATAATGAGGCTAGTTTTCCTTTCCTGGTGCACGTTCACGCTGTATGGTGCTAAATCCGCCCAGTGGTAATGTGTTAATAGCACTCAAATTTCCTTATTCAACTTTACTGACACTTCCAGGTGCAGATTGGGACAGGTGTAGGGAGCATACTAATGATAGGAGAGGAAATGTGTGCGCAAATGAAATTTTAAAAATGGAGACAATTAAAGGGGCGTGTCCCATTAGGGTAACAAAGATTATGAGAGCTTTTAGAAGGCACAAAAGGCATCTCAGCTCATTAATAGCCTTTGTCAAGACAGAAGGGGTGGGGTATTAACAAGTGACAGACAAAATTGAAGGCAAAGGAAGCCCCCCCTTGAGGCCACAGCTGACTAGTTCTGTGCAACAATGCCTGCAAATAAGTTGGTGGTATCTTGGTAGGTGCTGCCAATCAGGCTTGACTGGCTGGTGGCCACCCTGACACACCTTCTTTCGTCCAGTACCACGTCAAGCATTTCACGCTGTGACTCTAACGACCCAACCAGCAAAATGGTTAGTCAGGACTTCACACATACCTATGCCGTCGGGCCTGCTGTCATAACTTACACTGCCTGGACTAATCATCTGCCAAAGGGAGTTCTGGGCACCTTTGTCTCCGGGTACCAGCAGGTAGGACAGAGAACATCTTGGGCATCGCAACCTGTCTACCATTCCTTCAGGGATTCTCACTTCTTCCCAGCATCTCATATCAGGGAATTCCCATTGGGAAACCCATTAATGGTGTGTAGCAATGTATAAATGAATAAAACAAATGGCAAAACATTTAAGAGAAACAGGCCCAGAAATGGTCTTAATATAGCAAGAGGAAGTTTCTTTGTGGTCCTTCAAGTTTATTTACCTGCCCTGCAATCCTGTACCCCTAATTACAATGGGCCCCCCTTTAACATATGAACTGCACAACGGGCGATACTGCCTTGGAAATGGTGTAAAGCACGGAAAAAGAGATGGGAGGTGTCAGCACTCACACATTTAAATATTATAATCATTCACCCGCCAGCGTCAAGCAGGAGCTTCTTCTGCCACCACCTCATCCCTGGAAATGACTGTTAAGCACTACCTTTTCATCGAGAATCCTACCCAACATCAGATCACTTTAATTTTGTACCGTGCAGTCCCAATTCATCATTCACAGCAAACCCAACAGTAGGTTTCTGCGTTGATACTTGAAGTGAGACTGAAGTCATAGTCTAAATCTCGTCAAATTGGGCCGGATCTGATGAAGGAGGAGATGAGAAACACATCTTGGTCCAACTCAGAGGAAAATTTTCCTCTTAGGCAAAATAACATTATATACATGCAACGACAAAAACTTCTATCAACATAGTGCCTTTAACATAGAAAAATATCCAAAGGTGCAGTGAGGACAAATCACTAGACTGTTCCTTTGCACATGCAGTGTTATTCACCCACCTTCCTAATTATAAAGGAGTATATTTTATGTTTCTTTATGGATTTTTGGTAACTGGCCAGTTGAGACCACATTAATGTGTTTACTACAGCCTTGAAGAATCCTGAATATGTCACTACTTAAAATACACTTTTATTTGTCTCTGCGTCAATGTCTTTAAAGCAGGGAATGAGTCAGCTGTGTCTAAGTAGTCTAATTAAAGACTGTTAATTGCCAATCCACATAGGTGACAAACACTTCACTTCATATTGGTTCTGACGAAAGGTCATTGACCTGAAACATTAACTCTGTTTCTTTCTCCAAGGACGCTGCCTGACCTGCTGAACGTTTCCAGTATTTTCTATTTTTACTTCACATTGGTTACCTGGCTGTACAAAGGGAGCTAATTATCTGCATCTGTTGCCCCATCAGAGCTTGGCCTTGTGTGAATGGGGGAAGGGCAGGTGGAACATATTTCTGGAAGACCACTACGATGCCTTTGAACCCTATGGTGAGTGACAATTATATTTTATTGTGCAAGATGCCTCTTTGCTATTCCTTTGGAGAGAATAACTGTTGCCCTTGGGTGGAGTTCTGCTCCAAGAGGCAGTTCACAAGCGGGGGATCTTGATATTTCACATATAAACTTCAGATTACAGATACTAGTCCAAATAAAAATATTATAAAGAACCCCAAGGACTTGGAGACACCATTATTGTATTGGAACAGGCACTGCAAGTAAAGTTTTGCAATCTAGTGAAATCTGCTATGCTTGCTCTTGCTGCTGCTAATTTTACCAGATTCATAGATTATAGCCTGAAGATATGAGGCACTGTGTTCAGTATGAGATGTCTTATTAATAGCACAAGAGGTTCATTATTTACTTTGGCACACCAGCTCCAAGATTGCTTCAAGCAAAAGGTCATGATTTGGTTCACAGGTAACGCAGGATTACCTGTGGATACAATCCTTTGGGCTGGGCTCAAGAGAAAGAAAAAAAATCGCTAGAGCACCGGACTCATAACAGTGGTGTTAAAGATTTATCGGGTTGACATGGTGATAGCAATGAATTAAAAGGAGGAAGGTGGCAGTGTTTTTAAATTCACCAGTTCTGAAGAAAGGTCATTGACTTGAAACGTTAACACTGTTTTTCTCACCACAGATGTTGTCTGACCTGCTGCGTGTTTCCAGCAATATCTGTTTTTATTTTTGTTTCTAAATTTCCTGTTTTATTTTTAACATGTTTATTTTCAATTTCTATCCTATGAAGGTAGCTGGGGGAAGTTTTTCTTTTCTTCCTCATTAGTGTAGTGTGGGAGAAGTCTCTTTCTAAGCTCCCTAACAAAGCTCTCCCATTTTTCCTTTTGCAATGCCCCACTAGCCTCTATTAAGTCTCTTGGAGGAGCGACAAGATGATACTATGCCAACAGAAGAGGAAGTACATGTGGTGCCCGGGACAGTACATTATCAGTGTAAGCTCTGTTAGAAATATGCATCAATCACTGACTCTGACAAATTCCACACAACTCAGGTTAGCAGTTGCACTGATTTCTGCACTCTGTCTTATCTTATCACTGAACATAAGGGGTAAATTTTCATCATTACTGCCTGGATGTTAACCTGGTGGAGCTCAGAGACAAAAATGGGGCAAGGAGATCCGTATGCCCTCCTGATTTTCCTTCTATTTGCACTGCTTTAATGCCAGTGCAAATAGCGTTATTAACCCAATGTATGCTGGAAGGCAAGTATTAGAAAATGTGCTTATTCATTGTTAATTGCTGCTAAACAAGTCAAACACTCGTGAATGGTAGGTTTGTATCTTGATTTGCATTGAAGGATTGGAGGAATTTTAGATAGTGAAGCTGTAACTATGTAACTCTTTTAATGCTAACCTGAAATTACTATTTCTTAACACAGAGGAATGTCACATCCCTATCTGAAGCTTAGATAAACTCAAGAATTTGTGATAGAGAAAACACTCAGCCAATGAAGACTCAATGTAGCTCAGACACCGAAAACCCTTAGAGCTGCCTCCCTCTTATCTTACAGATCTCAGTGGCCTGTCCTTTTGCAGTATCTTCAGCAATATGTCCCAGTAAATTATGTGGCTGTCACATAGGCCTGGAATTCTGATTTTTAGATGTTCAGTCGTGGCTCAGTGGGTAGCATTCTTGCCTCTGAGTCACAAGGTTGTGGGTTCAAATTCCCACTCCAGAGACTTGAGCACATAATGTAGGCTGACATCTCAGTGCAGAACTGAGGAAGTGCTGCACTGGCGGAGGTGTCGTCTTTCGGATGAGGCATTAAACCGAGGCCCCGTCTGCCCTCTTAGGTGGACACAAAAGATCCCATTGCACAATTTGAAAAAGAGCTGGGGAGTTCTCTCCAGTGTCCCGGTCAACATTTATCCCTCAACCAAAACCTATGTGATCTGGTCATTTATTTAATTGCTATTTGTGGGACCTTGCTGTGCGCAAATTGGCTGCCGCGTTTCCTACATTACAACAGTGACTACACTTCAAAAGTACTTCATTGGCTGTAAAGTGCTTTGTGACGTCCTGAGGTTGTGAAAGGCGCTATATAAGTTCTTTCATTTCTTATCTTTTTAATTTATTTTGGATTCTGTTTGCGTAGGTGTTAGAATTCTAACTGAATAAAAACAAGGATTATTTCTTTGAAACATTGATATTAGATTACCCTTGTAGTTCAGTGGTGCAGCACTGAGCCATACAGTTAAGGAACATTCCCAGTTCAGTCTGTGCTGAGTTAGCTGATCTCAGCCTGGGTGCCACAATTGGCCTCAGTATCCCCTGAATTAGGGAGGGGTAAAAAAAAGGCAGGGTTCCTATTCCTGGCCACTGACTTTGTGGTAGGGAGGTGAGGCCAGGATCAGACTCTGCAATGACACCTCTCCCCTCCCCAGTCAAACAGCAAGCAGCCTGCCAACACTCTAGGCTCGCATACAAAGTGAGGTAAGGCAGAGCTGGCGATAACTGTGGAACTGCACCACAGTGTCAATTAGTGCCTGCAGGAGAGGGGGAGTAGAAAAATGCAGCCGTGCATCAATGTCCAGAACTCATTCGCAATGCTGCATGGTTTTGGTGAAAAGAAAAATATATAGAAAAGCATGTTCCTAATATGCATGGCAGGCTGTACAAAGTCCAAAATCAGCCCTAAAGAATCAGGACTATTATATGTGGAACTGTCAGAAGACCACTCTGCAATTATCTGCAGTAATTAGCCCTCGTTTTTTTAGTCGACCTTTATTTTGAAAAGAGTTTATATGAACAACATTTCAAATAGATTGTCGAAAGGTGGAAGTGGAGATGTGATACTCACCCTCAGTATTCTCCTTGCTTGTGTTCAGCACTGAAGTACTGTAAGATTGAGAGAGAGAGATTGGTCACTGGTACAAAGTGCACAGAAGGATGTTGAGAAACAAAACGGATATCTTTCCGCAACATAACACAATGATGTTTTAAAAATTAAATCTTTACAAACTGCATGTCCTTAGGTAACAGTGTGCCAGTGTCTTGTGATTTTTGCACTTCTGATAGCAACTTTCATTGTGCTCCTACACTGGTCATATCACACACTGGTTGCTCTATATTATAACCACGCCATCTTTGCCTGTTGCAACATTTTTTTCACAGACATGCAAGAGAGAAAAAGCCACCTTTTTATATATGAAAGAAGAAATAATGTAGGTCAGAGGATGAATCACAGCACACAGAGTCACCTAGTCTTCCACCTGTTACTATGTCTAAAAGCAGACAGGGATGGAGGGCCCAGTTTAGAGATTGTGGCTCAATTTCTGTTCTCTGCTGATGTTGAAAGTTCATTGAAACTTTAACAACTAAATAAGAATATAAAAACAGGAGTAGAGCCATTCAGCCCTTCAAGCATGTTTCGCCAGTCAATCAGATCATGACTGATCTGTACCTCAAACTCCATTTATCCGCCTTTGCTCCATTTCCCTTGATTCCCTTACCTAACAAAAATCTGTTGATCTCATTCTTGAAAATTTCTATTGGCCCAGCATCCACAGTCTTTTGGGGGAAGAGAGTTCCACATTTCCACTACCTCGTGTGGAAAAAGTGCTTCCTGAATTCACTCCTGAATGGCCTAGCTCTCATTTTACGATTGTGAATATCTCTACAGCATAGCACACAGAAATGAGCAGAAAAACGGGTTTTCCTTTCTGATTAACATTTTAGAAAATGTACGGTCAGCCTGCTTAAAAACTGGAGCGTGAAATCGGGCGGGCTGTCGAACTGGCATCAAACCAGTTCTTGCCGGACGGATTAGGTTTAAAATGGGGCTTAAGTATAAATCCTGCCGCATTATTCCAGTACAATCACTCAAGGAGTCATCTGTTCAGTGAAATGCCACAAAAGCCCAGACTCAATTGTTTCACCTCAAAACCTCTCTCTCTCTCTAGTGTTTGCTTCATTGTACTCAGCTGGGCAGGTTCGTTCAGAGCCTTATTACAGCATTACTTGGATAGATCCCCAATTGGCACAGTGTGTAACTCAGCCTTGCAGACCAGAAAGTCCCATGTTCAACTCCCAGTTAGCTGAGGCAGTAGGTGAGATGCTATAATTGGTCTCACCCTCCCTTGGACAAGGTGGGGGATGAAGGTCGGCCAGAGTTCCTGCTCGTGGTCACTGGAAAGTGTCCATATCTGCATGTCGGCTAGGATAAAGCATGGCTGTGATGCCTCACCAGTTGAATAGACTGCCAGCAATCACTGTCTAGGCTCGCACATGAAACTGAGGCCCAGCACCTTTAAGAAAAGGGGTGGTAGTGGTGAGGAGAAAACCGGAGAGGAAAAATAGATAAAGTACCAGAGTTCCTCCAATTACTGTGGTAAAAATTTTGGGCAACAGTCTGTTCTGCTGTTTTCTGCCTGCAACGATTAATCAGCATGGGAGGGAGAGTTGGGTTACAACCGTGTACGATCCTTTCTCTTAGTTGAATGAAAATATTCAAGCTACAATTCCACCGGAACCTTCCTGCCCAGTTGTGCCTCACCGTTCTGTCGCCATGAGGGGCTGCGTCTTGAAGCGATCGGACGTTTTGCGATTCACGCCTGGGCTAATGTACCGCCTGGGCCTCCGCCGCACCTCTGAGCCAGGCGCTGCTGCTAAATCGAGGCTCGATGTCACGTTAGCACCGTCACCACTAGTTCAGGAGAGAGAGAGAGAGAGAGAGAAAGGAGAGCAAAACACGGAAACAATGAATGTGGAGGGAAAGAAGACGGCAGTGTGAGAAAAGAAAAAAGGTAGAAGGAAGGAACACTGGAGAGATTAACCCATCAGGGTCTGCTACATTGTTTGAACATGAATAATGTACAGCATCAAAATAGGCCTTGCTCTGTCCGTTCAGAGTGTGTACTGAAGGTGATTGAATAGAATTCAGCATTTACATTTCTGAAAGCTTAACATAGGCCTCCAAGGGTTAAGGAAAGCCAAGCTATGAATGGAAACAATCGATTGCATTGTATAAAACTACCCACCAGTGTACCTCAGTGAAATAAAAACAAAGGGACACACAGAGTTGAAGCCTCCCAGTCATTCCTTTCTGCCATTTCACTGTAATTTAAACCAAGGCTCCTGCACACCAAGCTGTGAGAGTGGAGACTCTACAGAGATCAATCACTCTCATTTACTTCACTGTCACTTTCTGTTTACTCATCTCTTTTCTCTTCTGAAAATCCCCAAAAGACTCTTATCAGTTTGTACCTGAAGACGTCACTTGTTATGTTGTCAATATGCAGCTGTTGTTGTCACACTGTTTTCTTTATATATAAAAAAAAAATCATTTTTTTCAGCATTACTCAGAAGTGTTTTCATCTCCCTCGAAACAGACAGTTGTCACTGTGAAGAGCGTCCGGTTTATTTTGAAGATCATATCGCAAGTGGTTCCTTGTGAAACTTTCCCTGAAGGGATCCCTGTCTCAGTCTTGTAACAACCTGTGCTGTCACTTCCCCATTACTCTCAGGCAGACACCAGCAACAACAGGGGGATAAAACTAACAAAGGGAGGAGAAAATATGAAAAGCAGGTAAAATAAATGGAGGAGGAAGGGGATCCTGATGGGAACTCTGCATAAGAAAAAGTAGTAAGGGAGGAAGAATAACAAGTCGGGCATTTTCCAAAGAGCTGGATGCGTTTATCCTGGTACAAATGGTGCTGATTATAATGTTTGGGTAACCAGCAAGTTCTGGCTGGAGGGAATTACATGGAATTTACAGAACAGAAACAGGCCATTCGGCCCATAGGTCAATGCCAGTGTTTATGCTCTACATGAGCCTCCTCCCGCCCTACTTCATCTAACCCCATCATCATATTCCTTTCCCCTTCATGTACTTATCTACCTTCCCCTTAAAGACATCTATGCCATTCGCCTCAACTACTCCTTGTGGTAACAAGTTCCATATTCTCATTACTCTCTGGGTAAAGAAGTTTCTCTTGAATTCCTACTTGGATTTATTAGTGACTATCTTATATTTATGTCCCCTAGGGTAGATTTGGACCTTTGGTTGGCCAACCAGCTGCCCGTCCATTGGGCCCAGCAGAGAGGTTCAAGCCATTTTGGGGCTTGGGCCTCATTAGCATGGCCCCTGTGAGCTTCATGCGTCCCACTCCAGCTGACTGGTTGGCCAGTGGAGCAATTCCGGCCCACAGGCAGCTAGGTCCGGAGGGGGAGACCGATCGTGAAGTGAGGTGAGCCCCAGGTTGACAACTGCCCATGGTATTCTTGTGGAGCCCAGAGGAACACTCCTGGCCCGACAAAAATTTAAATCAAAAACAATTTGGGATAATTTTTTGAAATTACCGCTAGGGACAAATGGGCGGAGCATGTACAGTGTAAACTCCACCCATTTATCCATCAAAGTTTCAATCGAGGTCCTACTAATGTCATCATACCCTGATTTGCATATTAAAAGGACCCGCCACTACAAACAGGCGGATGCTCCAGCTGCCCATCAGAAGGCCCTAGTCCAAGATGGCAGTGGTCGGAGCACTAGTGTAAACAGGGAGGTAAGTGATCCGATGCCATAAAACCTGCTCCTATTTCTCTTGGAATTCACCCCATTTTTAAAAAAAAAACAGCTGAATCTGTCCGTGAGACAGGCAGCTTGGGAAAGAACTGTTCTCAGTGCCGCTCTTTCACTGGTGGATTTAGGATGCAACCCTGCAGCGTAGAAAAGCAAAAGCAGATCATCAGGAGGAGGGACACTGCAGGGAGCAGGAGTGGCCGCAACACTGAATATCAGCAGACTATTCAACTGCAGGAGCCTTCACAGCTGTGCCCGATCCTATCCTTACCTGGCGACCACGCGACCACACATCCACACACTCAGCTGGGAACGCTGACTAATTTTCGCCCTCCCTAAACCAAAAGGCACTGACACCAAGTGCTATCCTGCCCGACATCAGCCAGCTCAGTGCGGACCATGGATCAAATCTGGGACCCCGCTGGCTCAGCTATGCACTGCGAATAAACTCACAGCCATCAGGGAAGGAGCACATGGTCTACTGAGGAGAGCAGGTCAAGCTTAGAAAAGCAAGGCAAAATGTCTTCTCGATTCCTCTTGGTCTCTCCCTTCCATATATGTGTGTGTGAGTTAGAGTGAGGATGTGTGAGTGAGAGAATAACAGAGCAATTAGTGCAATAAAATGAATGAGCAAGTGCTTGCCAACAAATCAATGAAATTTGTCACTGTAATTGTCATGTTGAATCGAATTCAATAAGTATTGAGATCACACCATAACAATCATATTCTCATATAAAGATAGTGAATCCTGTTTATAATAAGCACCTTTGATGGTCTTTTAGATGGTCTAGAAAGACTGTTGATCTCTCCATGCTGGTTCATGTTGGGTCTCTCATTAGTTGGTGTGCTTTCACTGTACTTTCACAATAAGGTCCCTCAAAAGGGTGCTTTAATTTGTCAAACCTCTCACAAGACATAATAACCGAGCCAGGCAAAATGGTTCATTTTTTTTCTTGTTTCACTCGAGTGAACGATGCAGGGAACTCACCTGCATGGAGTTGTTCAGTCTTTGAACCTGCAGAATGAAAGATTCCACTTCTCTGTGCTCAGTGTCCCCTGTATATCAAATGCAGCAGGACAACGTACAGAGCAGGCGCAACCATTATTCATGTGCATAATAATGAGCTTCTTTACAGAAATTGCTTAGAAATTCAGCAAGAACAAGCCAATCCTTCACGGGACTTCGATAAACAGAATGGAGCAGCACTGATAATTCATGGCTGAGACTTCATTCTGTTCCAAGCACCAAGAAGTCTGTCTTACAAGGTGGGAGAGTTTACAAAATGCCAGCCTTCAGTATCAGCTCAAACCACTACATTCTCATGCAAGTCTGGTGCAGTGTCAATGTCCCAGTGTCCTATTTCCTGGGTACCTTGGAGATCTGTATTATGGTGGATTAAAATATAAAGAAAAGCAAATTTCCCCCACTGACCCTGGACTGGTTCCTGGTCCTACCATGGAGAATGCTCTGGACATTGGGGAACAAAGGAACACAAGAGGAGGCCCTTTAGCCCCTCAAGCCTGCTCTGCCATTCAATGAGATCATGGCTGATCTGTGACCTAACTCCATATACCCACCCTAGCCCCATATCCCTTAATCCCTTTGGTTAACAAAAATCTATCAATCTCAGATTTAAAATTAACAATTGAGCTGGCATCAACTGCCGTTTGCGGAAGAGAGTTCCAAACTTCTATCATCCTTTGTGTGTAGAAGTGTTTCCTAACTTCGCTCCTGAAAGTCCTGGCTCTAATTTTTAGGCTATGTCCCCTAGTCCTAGACTCCCCAACCAGCAGAAATAGGGTGGATAGAGAGAAACTATCAGTCCCCCTTAATGCCTTGAAAACTTCAATCAAATCACCCCTTAATCTTCTAAATTCCAGGAATACAGCCCTGTTTGTGTAATCTCTCCTTGTAATTTAACCCTTGGAGTCCAGCTATCATTCTAGTAAATCTATGCTGCACTCCCTCCAAGGCCAATATATCCTTCCTAAGGCGCAGTGCCCAGAACTGAACACAGCACTCCAGGTGTGGTCTAAGTAGCCATTTTATGTATAAAATCATACAACAGATTGAGCCTTGCCCTGCTCGTGCATCTTCATGGAAGGGGAGAAGGAAAGAGACAGGGAGATTTCTTGCTGCATTACAGTTAATTAACATCAGTAAGATGTTTCAAAATGGCTCCCTTTACCAGTCCTTGAGAACCACAACACCAGCTATAGAACAAGGAACCTTGTTAACTCTCACACAAGCCCCCAGTGAATTCTAGATCGGCTCAATTTAAATCTAATTCTTTTATTTCGGACACTGTCTCTGTTAAAGGGGACACTGCTCCAACACTCCCCCTACACACCAATCCTCAAAATCCTTTTTCAAAGTTGCCAGAGGTCAACACAATAGTTGACTGTGGATCCTGATCGATCCTCAAACGTTGTTGGTGTTCCTGGAGTCTGTTAAGAGCTTGCAACACCAGCTCGCCAGCTCTCCGACTGTTACAGCAGATCAACAGCTCCTCCAAAATGCAACAGTAGCTTTGGAGGCCGAGAGCCAGCATCAGCCGGCTCCAGTAATTGTACATCAAGGATTTTGAGGCTGATGATGGCCAGGGGCCACGTTCATATTTTAAAATGCTCCTGAGTTAGTAGATTTAACAATTTCACATGCTGGAACATTTGTTACTTTTAGCCACTGATGTTGAGCCCATAAGCCAGTGTTGTCCAATAGAAATCATTGACCAGCCACAAGTGTTGCTACGGTGACACCTTTTTAGCCACATGCACTAATTTTAGCAGAAAACACCTTACACACACTCAGGTAAATGTACTTCAGACATGTGTATATTTACTTAACAAACATCTACCACCATGCAGTAACTAAGGAAGTAAAGCATTCACAATGATCACTGCACACTCTGCTTTACGCCTTACTAACAAACACACAAAAAGGTTAAAGTGTACAAGCAAGCGCCTTGCGAAGAGGAGTATTGAGATCACATGCCCAACCACAGTGTCTATTATTCATTTTTTCTTTACTTATCAGAAATGCAATTAGCCACATCTGGATCCCCAATTTGCCACATGTAGCTAGTGGCTAACATATTGGACAACACTGCCTTAAACTACATTCTGCCTCTGTACCAGACTTCAGCAAGGCACAATGAAAGGCAGTTACAGGCAGACACAGCAATACTTGATCGTCAGTCCTTCATACGTCACCAAGTTGCTGGCTCTAGGCTTCCTCTTTGTTACCAAAATTGGCAACAAAAGTTTCACTGGATACTGGAATTTAGTTACGGAATAATCGTGCTCAGGAATGTATTAACCTCAGTGATTCAATACTTAGGTAAACACACAACTCCCCGACCCATTATTACATTGTGTGTTTACAGTCTCTATGACTGAACCAAACTATGTTCTACATGGGCTACTAACACCGACCAAACAAGCCAGAAAGCTCCTGTGTTAATGCCCGCAATCTAAATGTCTTTTAGTGATCGAATGCAGAGCAAGCCTCGGCACCTACACTTTCTGCTCACTGCAGCTGCTGCTCTTCTCCAGGAAAGTGCTGAGTAGACAACCCACAGAGACCCGCGTGTCCACCATCCCCACATCAGGATGCCTTGCGCCACTGCCGTCGTAACAGGAGACCTTCCGTACCACTGGTGGTTTGTGAATCGTTGCCTGTAGTGTGTAGCTACCAGAAAAGTTTACTATCAGAGCTTTGCTGGGCCAATGGAGGGAGGCAACGTAGAATTACATAGAATTTACAGCACAGAAGCAGGCCATTCAGCCCAACAGGTCTATGCTGGTGTTTATGCTCCATACGAGCCTCCTCCCATCTTACTTCATCTAATTATGACCATGTCCCTCTATTCTTTCTCCTTCGTGTACTGATCTAGCTTCCTCTTAAATGCATCTATGCTAATCGCCTCAACCACTGCACGTAGCAGCGAGTTCCACGTTCTAACCACTTTCTGAGTTCCTTATTGGATTTATTAGTGAATTTCTTATATTTATGTCCCCTAGTTTTGGACTCCAAATAACCGCAAGGTTACTTAATAATTTGAAACATCACATTCAGAAGATCAGAATGTTTGAAACCCTTGAGTTGGGGGGAGGGGGTGGGAAGTGGAGGGGAAATCACCCATGGTTCCCATCATTGATTGTAACCCAGCGCTCCCTGCTGGAAATCGTAACCCAGTTATTGGGGCAGATTTACATATCGAACCCAGGAGTGTGTTACGAGACTATGTAGTTTAAAGAACAGCGGAGAATCCAACGTATTTGCTTTCTTGACTGAAATACTTGAGTGGGCCTCTGCTTATCATGCTTGAGACTCTGATAGAGACACCTCACATGACACCATTAGACACTCGCCTGTTGGTACTTAACTGAAGGTTGGTCAGGTGGCCTTGGGCAGAAGAAAATAAGATGGTTGAGAAAATGGAGAAAAACAGCGTGGTGGAACGTAGATCATCCTTACCCATGTCAATCAACAGAAGTGCTGTAGGTCACCCATTAGTCACGGCTCTGTAGTTACAAGTCTGTGTAGTTGATGGTGTGTGGATATTGGAACTTATAGATTGGAAAGGTATAAAAAGGTGACAGATTGTAACAGGAATTTGGATTTGACCTAGGAAGTCTGAGCTCAAGGGCTTGAATACTTGATAGACCTCGTTTCCCCGAGTCAGGAACACTTGATTTGTAAGAACTTCACCTTATTTGGAGGATTAAACTTTGAATAAATGAGCACATTGTCTTACCATCACTGAATGAACTCACATAAAGCTAGCAAGCTAACAAGTGCTTGATGCTGACATCCACTGAAATGGATCATCTTCCACTCCCCAGCACTGACATCCTTCACCTCGCTCAACACAAAACAAATGGGAACTTGCCATGAAGAGAGTAATGGCAACCTGACCCAGTTGTTTGTGGCATAGCTGGAATCTTTTTAAACTGGCCCTCCTTCCCTTCTCAGTATTTTTCATTCCAGATCTTTTGAAGTGGAGAATGATTGGTTTGATGCCAAGGGCAGTTTTATACGGAGATCTCTCTCCCACTGAATTCTAAATGAGAACCAGATATGTAAAATAAAAGAAGCATTAATCACCTGTGGCACCTGCCCAACAGCTCAAGCTGCACAGACATTACACACGGCTAGAAAAACGTCTTTGTGAATTATTGGCCTGGCACTGGTAGAAATGAAAGATTAGCACTCCATTGAATTATATCACCTGTCTTTCATGATTAAACTGTAAGTAATGTATTTTACATGAACAAATAGAAAAGAAAGCTGCATTATATTAAATATCATAGCACAACTAAAAATGTTAAATTGATTAACGTGTGCAGATTTATGTTACACAAGGTTGATACTCCTTTGATGGATGTCTGTCCTGTATCAGTCCTGTAGAGTCCAATAGTCTTTTAGTCAGCTATACGATAGGAGTCTTTCAGTTCTTCTTTGTGCACATGATCAAGTGGATCTCAAATGTAATAGAGAGTTACGAGAGAGAAAGGAGAAAGAGCGAGCGTCAAAGGAGAAAAAGAGTGAAAGGAGAAAGAGCGAGCGTGAAAGGAGAGAGAGAAAGAGCGAGCGTGAAAGGAGAGAAAGAATGAAAGGAGAAAGAGAGTGAAAGGCAAAAGAGAGAGCATGAAAGGAGAAAGTGAGAGCATAAAAGGAGAAAAAGAGAGTGAAAGGCAAAGGAAAGCGTGAAAGGAGAAAGAGAGAATGTGAAAGGAGAAAGAAGAGTGAAAGGAAAAAAAGGAAAATGAGAGAAAGAAAAAGTGAGATAGAGAAATGTAAGGAATCTTACAACACCAGGTTATAGTCCAACAATTTTATTTTAAAATCACAAGCTTTCGGAGATTATCCCCTTCGTCAGGTGAATGAGTGAAAGGTTCTCAAATCGCATATCTTATATTAGGCTGGGACACCATCACACCAATCAAAAGATGTCGTTGGTGTTCAAACAGGCCAGTCACGGAGAACAGTACGTCCCAGTACACTGAATATACATTGTGTCAATTACACAGACAGAGAGAAAGAGACCCAAATGGCAGAGAGAGAGTATTAAAAACAGATAACTTTTTTTCCCTTTTGCTGGTGGAGTTACGTGTAGCGTGACATGAACCCAAGATCCCGGTTGAGGCCGTCCTCATCGGTACGGAACTTGGCTATCAACTTCTGCTCGACGATTTTGCGTTGTCGTGTGTCTCGAAGGCCGCCTTGGATAACGCTTACCCGAAGATCGGTGGCTGAATGTCCTTGACTGCTAAAGTGTTCCCCGACTGGGAGGGAACCCTCCTGTCTGGCGATCCCCACACCTCCACTACTCGCCTTCAAACAGCCACCCAACCTCAAACAGACCATCGTTCGCAGCAAATTACCCAGCCTTCAGGAGAACAGCGTCCACGACACCACACAACCCTGCCACGGCAACCTCTGCAAGACATGCCAGATCATCGACACGGATACCACCATCACACGAGAGGACACCACTCACCAGGTACATGGTTCATACTCCTGTGACTCGGCCAACGTTGTCTACCTCATACATTGCAGGAAAGGATGCCCTGGAGCATGGTACATTGGCGAGACCATGCAGACGCTGCGACAACGGATGAACGGACACCGCGCAACAATCGCCAGACAGGAGGGTTCCCTCCCAGTCGGGGAACACTTTAGCAGTCATGGACATTCATCCACCGACCTTCGGGTAAGCGTTCTCCAAGGCGGCCTTCGAGACACACGACAACGCAAAATCGTCGAGCAGAAGTTGATAGCCAAGTTCCGCACCCATGAGGACGGCCTCAACCGGGATCTTGGGTTCATGTCATGCTACACGTAACCCCACCAGTAAAAGGGTAAAAAAAGTTATCTGTTTTTAATACTCTCTCTCTCTCGCTCTCTCTCTCTCTGCCATTTGGGTCTCTTTCTCTCTGTCTGTGTAATTGACACAATGTATATTCAGTGTACTGGGACGTACTGTTCTCCGTGACTGGCCTGTTTGAACACCAACGACAACTTTTGATTGGTGTGATGGTGTCCCAGCCTAATATAAGATATGCGATTTGAGAACCTTTCACTCATTCACCTGACGAAGGGGATAATCTCCGAAAGCTTGTGATTTTAAAATAAAATTGTTGGACTATAACCTGGTGTTGTAAGATTCCTTACATTTGTCCACCCCAGTCCATCACCGGCATCTCCACATCATGAGACAGAGAAAGAGAGAGATAGAGGAAAGAGAGACATGCAGATCATAAGAAAACACATCTCATTTACCAGCATAAGGCATGTGAACTTTTGTTTCTTTTGCTGCTAATCAGGAGTACCCAAGGACAGATACTTTCTGTTTAATCATTTTTGGGATGTGGGCATCACTGGCAAGGCCAGCATTTATTGCCCATCCCTACTTTCCCTAAGAAGATGTTGGTGGGCCTTCTACTTGAACCACTGCAATCCATGTGGTGAAGGTACTCAAACAATGCTGTTGAGAATCCCTACGTGGTCAGTTTTCGGTAAAATATTAAGATGCCTACGTGGCAAAGAAGCAGAATGCAAAATGGTTAGAAAGGGTTAATTAGTTAGTAACTGAGATTGGTACAGGTGGCCTGGCCTCCTGCTGGGCCATATGTTTGCGTAGTCAGCAGGTTTGCATTGTCTTATCAATGTAGAGTCTTTGATGTGATTCAAGGACTGGTCTGAATGTCTCCATGTTTATGGCAGATCAATATAGGTAACGAGCTTAGCCAAAGTTGGAAGAACATTCCAAGTTGGAAGGTGAGGAATATCCCCTTTGATGTCTAACAGCAACATGGTCAGCACATGGACGATCTATGATTGGCCAGCAATAATGTAACCTCGCATGGCAACCTATGCCCGGCTTATGATTGGTGTTGACCCTTGTTAATTATGTTCCAACCCTATTCATCTGTATAAAAACGTGTGGATTTCTGTATGTTTCTTGTTCTTGCTCTGCCAGCATAGAGGGGCTCTATCAGGAGTCCAAATCAATGCTGCAGACTAAGAACCCTGCTATTAAAGTTGTGATGAACTTTAAAATGTATTCAACTTCAGTTTTTACTGATCCAGACTGAGGGGAAAGAATCCGGATCGTCACTGTTAAGTACGGAGTTACAGGATTTTGACCCAGCAACAATGAAGGATGCAAGACAGGATGGTGTGTGACTTGGAGGTGATGGTGTTCCCATGACACTGTGACCAGTGCATCAAGGGCTGTGCAGTCCATGGAATCCCCTACAGCCTTCTGCTCTCCCTATTTTATTCATCTCAGAGGATAAAAGGCTAAATGAGCCCTGATGAAAGTCAAGCCAACAGCTTACTGGCCTCCAGTTCAGTGTTCAACCAATGGAGCTAACTGTATAAATAATTAGATTAACATATTTTCTTGCAGATAGAAGTCAATATTCTTTAACTATCAATAAAAGGAGACCTCCATCTATCTAGAACTACAAAGATTACCAGAGATAAGTGCCAACACTTTCCAAGAATATTCAATTGTACTGAGACACTTGAGCCCTCTGAATCACAACTTCACTAATAAGACATTGGTTAATTAAACACACAAACACTAACCTGGCCCGTGAAGGCAGACCTGCGCTTTGGGTTGCAAGGATAGAAGATCGCTGTTGGGGAGGCAGGGGTTTTTCCAAACCATCAGTCACATTTTCTTTGCTGCAAACTTCAATCTCCTGAAAATGGGAATCACTAAGCTTGCTCCCTGCTGCCCGTCCCTCATTCTTAGTGTTTTGGGTTTGGACGTACAAGGAGCTCTTCCTTTCCATGGCGTTCCCACTGGTGCTATGCAAAAAGACTTCTTTCGGAATTTCAGCGCCCTTTACTCCCCGGAGTTTGAAAGGTACATGCAGAGTCGACTTGCTCACAAAGCTCTCCAGCGTTTCGGATCTTTCTGGGACAGAATATATATTTTCCAGAGGTTCATTTTCCTTTTCCTTTCGGGAGCACTTGGAAGCGACGATGGCATTCTCATCGAGGTGGCCAATTTTTTCGGCTAATTCTCGTCGTCGCTCAGCTTTGTACCTGGCGATGCGTTCTGCCCTGGTTTCCGTCGGTTGGTTCTCTTCAGGATCCATAACATTTGTGGCATCTGTTGGGAGGGTGGGGGGTTGGGTTGGGTAGGAAGTAATGTTCTGGTGGGCACTGTGGGTGGTGACAGTGAGCGTCCTCGCCAATGTCTGGGAGACTGGCACTCAAAAGGCCCCTCTCCTCTCACTGTTAATGAGAAACAGAATGGGAAATCTTAATAATAAGCTCAGCATGAAAAGAAAATGAACAGAGCCATTTTGTAGATAGAGTGACATGGAGATGGTGGCAAGGGGGGGGATGAAAACAAACGAATGATCATATAGAGGAAATTCATTTGTAACAAGGCAGAAGATAAGCTTTCCTGCTCTCTTATATCTCCATATCTGTTTATAGCATGCCCATTGGTGTGTTTTGTAATGGAGTTTCCACATTTTGTGGTTTTATTTCTAATTATCTAGGTGAAAGAGAACAGTGCTGAAGAATGGAATATTTTTCCCTATTAGAATTTAATATTGGCATTAAGCTCTACCTTTAAGTTAATTATAGCACCAGTCAGATGGAACACTCTTGTTAGTCTGGCACAGTTCCTACTGCCAACCTTCATACTGAAGGACTCTATATTGAGTCAGTGTAACACTTAGGGGAGGTAGAGTCATTTGGGTCAGTTACGAGAGGAGATTTTTGAGCTGGTCTCATGTCCATTGAATCAAGGCTTTCTAAACTCATGTATCTTCTGATGCTTAGGCAATATGCATTGCATCCATGTCAGCAAGAACGAACCCAGAAGAATAGGAACTAAAAGGTTTGTGACAATCGTTTAGCATTAAATCTTCCACCTGCATCTTGAAATATTTTCAGGTTTGCTCATTTATTTGCATGTGTTAAGAGTCTGATGATTGTTTACTTCAATTGGCAGGATTACATAGGAGCCGTGCAGCCAGTTGACTGAGGAGAAAAGGAGGCAATCAAACAAGCCATGCAAAACAAAATGAATGGGCAGTGGGTGGGATACAGTGTAGGACAAGGCATTAAGTGAGGGCGATGTTAAAGTCTGGCCTCCTTATTTGCCAATTTTTTGGCAAAGTCTTGTCATCCCTCGGCTTTGTACCTGGCAATGCATTCTGCTCTGGTTCCCTTAAGTTCGTTCTCTTCATATTATTTGTGCCATCTGTTGTGGGCGGGGGGGGGGGGGGGGGAGAGGGAGTGGAAGGGGAGAAAGTGATGTTCTGGTGGGCACTGGGGGTGGTGATAGTCACCCCTTCTCGCCACTCAGAAAGCCCCTCTCCTCTCACTGTTAATAAGAAAGAGAATGGGAAATCTTAATAATGAGAGAGCTGAATTTTCCCCTAGT
The DNA here is from genome assembly GCF_035084215.1 of Heptranchias perlo. NCBI lineage: Eukaryota > Metazoa > Chordata > Chondrichthyes > Hexanchiformes > Hexanchidae > Heptranchias > Heptranchias perlo. Next base: position 25,225,092 of record NC_090354.1, read on the forward strand.
TTACTTTCACAAAGACCACGAAGTAACAAACTCCTTAAAAGCCTTTAAAAGCAGCTGCTTAGGATTGTGAACAGCCACTGCAGGGGAACCTTTCTCCCATCTGTTTGAGTTGGATTCAATCCCAAGTTCCCCAGATTAAATGGCAGCACTGAGGTCATTTATATTTGAAACTTCAAAAATAACAGTAGCACAGAGAGTGAATCTTCTCGGTGACATGAAGGAGGGAAGTGCTGCTTCTGACTTACCAATGCTATGTGGCAATGTTTCGCCTATGGTTCAAACAGGCTACCGTCAGGCTAAAATAGTGTTGTATATAAAAAATACACAAATAGGGGAAGGAAACTTGCTGCCAATTTTAAAGAAATCTGCCAATGTGACAAGGGAAAGGACATAACAACATTTATTTATAGAGCGCTCCTCATGTAAAGGGGTTTCTCAGAGCATGTTACAAGGGAAGAGATGAATAGTAAGTGAGAGCAATTGGAGAGAGACTGAAGACATGGCCGAAGAAATAAGGTGGTTGGTTTTAACTTTCACTGCCTGGTGGAAAAGTAGTGGTAGCGAACCATCCGCCCATTATACACCCCATCTAATTTTCCTATCCATTCACTCCAATAGAGAGGAATTTTAGGCGGGGTGTAGGGTGCATCCACTAGGTGTGGGTGGCTGATCCACTACCTCCAGTTTCACACCGGCGGTGAAAGTTAAAATCTATCCAATGTTTTTAAGAGGCTTTTTTTGAAGGTAGATACAAAGGTAGCAAGGCAAAATGATTTTGGAAGAGAATTCCACAAAGTGTGCGTTTAGTGGCTGAAAACTGGTATCAGGTAGCAGAGCGGAGGAGCAGGGAACAAGTAGTTACCCAAAGTCAAGGGAAGGCGGAGTGAGACTGGGGGATATGATATGACTGCCTAAGTAGGATGGGGAGAAAACTGTACTGGGGTTTCAAAATGGAGGACAAACTGGTAAGCACGAAGATTGGGAAAACTTTAAAAACCAGCAAAGGATGACTAAAAGAATAATAAAGAGGGAGAAAATAAATTATGAGAGTAAACTAGCAAGAAATATAAAAACTGACAGTAAAAGCTTCTACAAGTATATAGAAAGGAAGAGGGTAACTAAAGTAAATATTGGTCCCTTAGAGGATGAGACTGGGGAAATAATATTGGAAAACAAGGAAATGGCAGAGGAATTGAACAGATATTTTGTATCTTTCTTCACAGTGGAAGACACTAACAACATACCAATAATAGTAGAAAATCAAGGGGCAAAGGGGAGGGAGGAACTATAAACAATCATTATCACTAGAGAAAAAATACTCGGTAAACTAATGGGTCTAAAGGCTGACAAGTCCCCTGGACCTGATGGCTTGCATCCAAGGGTCTTAAAGGAAGTGGCTACAGAGGTAGTGGATGCATTGGTTGTAATCTTCCAGAATTCACTAGATTCTGGAAAGGTCCCAGCAGATTGGAAAACTGCAAACTTAACACCCCTATTTAAGAAGGGAGTGAGACAAAAAGCAGGTAACTTTAGACCAGTTAGCTTAACATTTGTCATTGGGAAAATACTAGAATCCATTATTAAGGAAGTTGTAGCAGGACATTTGGAGACTCATAATACAATCAAGGAGAGTCAACATGGTTTTATTAGAGTTCTTTGAGGAAGTGACAAATTTATTAGAGTTCTTTGAGGAAGTAACGGGCAGGGTGGATAAAGGGGAACCAATGGATGCAGTATATTTGGATTTCCAAAAGGAATTCGATAAGGTGCTACATATAAGATTACTGCACAAGATAAGAGCTCATGGTGTTGGGGGTAATATACTGGCATGGATAGAGGATTGGCTAATTAACAGAAAACAAAGAGTTGGGATAAAAGGGTCATTTTCAATATGGCAATCTGTAACTAGTGGGGTGCTGCAGGGATCAGTGCTGGGGCCTCAACTATTTACAATATATATCAATGACTTGGATGAAGGAACAGAGTGTATTGTGGCCAAATTTGCTGATGATACAAAGATAGGTAGAAAAGCAAGTTGCGATGAGGACACAAAGTGTCTGCAAAGGGATATTGACAGGTTAAACGAATGGGCAAAAAATTGGCAGATGGAATATAATGTGGGAAAATGTGAAATCATTCACTTTGGGAGGAAAAATTAAAAAACCAAAATATTATTTGAATGGAGAAATACTACAAAATACTGCAGTTGAGAAGGATCTGGGTGTCCTTGTACATGAAACACAAAAAGTCAACATACAGATGCAGCAGGTAATCCGGAAGGCAAATGGAATATTGGCCTTTATTTCTAGGGGGATGGAGTATAAAAGCAGGGAAGTCATGCTGAAACTGTACACGGTGCTGGTGAGGCCACACCTGGACTACTACGTACAGTTCTGGTGCCCTTATTTAAGGAAGGATATACTTGCATTGGAGGTAGTTCAGAGAAGGTTCACTAGGTTGATTCCGGTATGGAAGGGTTGTCTTATGAGGGAAGACTGAACAGGTTGGGTCTATACTCATTGGAGTTTAGAAGAATGAGAGGAGATCTTATTGAAACATATAAGATTCTGAGGGGACTCGATAGGGTAAATGCTGAGAGGATGTTACCCCTCATGGCGGAATCTAAAACTAGGGGACATAGTCTCAGAATAAGGAGTCGCCCGTTTAAGGCAGAAATTAGGAGGAATTTCTTCTCCCAGAGGGTCATGAATCTTTGGAATTCTTTACCCCAAAAAGCTGTGGAGGCTGAGTCATTGAATACACTCAAGGCTGAGTTAGACAAATTTTTGATCAGCAAGGGAGTCAAAGGATATGGGGAAAAGGCGGGAAAGTGGAGTTGAGGTAAAAATCAGATCAGCCATGATCTCATTAAATGGGGGAGCAGGCTCGAGGGACCGAATGGCCTACTCCTGCTCCTATCTCTTATGGTCTTATGGATAAGGACCTGGAAATGGATTCCGATGGAGCTGGGCAAGGACAGAGGAAGGGTGTGTGGGACTATTTGCAGGAGGGAGTTTGGGCCACAGAATTCCAGATATTTGAAGATAGGGAGCCAGGAACCAGCAATTGTGCATTGGTTTAAAACTAACCAATTTTTTTTTTACACATCTGTGTAACTTGAATTTTCCTGAATCTTAAGTCTGGAACTATATATATGTTATTGACTTTAATCCTTTTGATGTCTTCTAGAAATGCAATTTACACAGATGTGTTGGAAAAAAATCCGCAGTTTGGTTTGTTTAAAATGATCACATTGACAGCCCACGTTAACAGGCATGATCAAAGCCTCTTTCACATGTCAGATCAACCCCAATTGGGCTTAAAGCCAGTCCAGTCTGATGGGATGAAAGCCTACCCTCTATGGCTAGATCTTAAGGGGGAAAGAACATCTAAAAAGGAGTATTTATTATTTAAAAGAAATCCCTCAATTTATATTGAAAAAGTATAAGCCCAGAAGTTACTCTGTGTGGTATTACAAACGATTAATGTTTGAATATAAATTACTTGGCAATTTTAACAAAGGCGTTAACTAGTTTAAAATAAACAGGTTAAGCCCTCCATTGAAATAACAAAGAAGGGAATTTGTTACAAGAACATTAAGCATCGGTATGCTAATATCAGTCAGTGGGGGTAATACTGACTTTGGGCAATAGTGTAAAATGGACGATATCAGATCAGCCACCTGTTGACTTCAGCGGAAATGAAAATTGGGAGATGTATCACGGGCTCATGATTCAATAGCGCCTGTTTTACACTCTCGCCCAAAGTCAAAATGACTCCTAGTAATTTAATTTAAGTTTGATAAGTGCTATATCGCACCATGTAGTTTGCAGGTTTTAGATACAAAGGTGTCATCCTACCAAGGGTCTCATTGTTGCTTAGGCCACTTTGAAAGCTTACTGGCAAGAAATCAAGCCCTGCATCCATTGAGAGCAATAGTGGCCATGACTTCACACTGGTTCAAAGTTCAATTTAAAGCTACCCCACTCAGTGTGGTGTACTCCGATGATGACATCACAGAATGGTATCAGAAAAAGGTGCCTGAACCAGTGAATCTTTGGTGGAGTTGGGAAATTGAAAGAAAATCACAAATATTTTTGTTTAATATAAAATGGGGGATTACTTTGAACAAAAAGAACTCCCCGAGGCGTTCCTTCCCCTTTAAGGGAAATAAGTTTGGAGAACTTCAATCCAATTTATTGTAGGCCACAGCACAAACACAACCATAATGTGGCACTAGTTAGAAGTCTCATTCAAAACAAAAATCTAAATGTAACATGGGTGCAATAGCCTGTACTCTTTAGTGATTGGAATCAAAGGACATTGTTAAAAGGAATAGACAGATACATTCATCCCAAGCCACACCTGATATGGGAGATCATTATGTTGACCCACAATACAAAAAGTGGGAGAGCATCCCATTCCCTGGCACTGTTGGTCCTCACCTTAATGTCTATGGAATTTATTCCATTCACGTTCCCAATAATTTAACACTAGGATTGGGAGGAGACAGCCCAGCCAAATTTACTCCATTGCGGCTCAAAGCAAATTCACTCTGATATGAACTCAGCAGATTGTTATCTTGTGCGAATCCTTTGTGTGCTACCTTCACATGTGTGAACCTCTGTACACTAATATCCAGCATAACTTCAAGGTCCCCAGTGAATTAGTTCTGACATTCCTCATCCCGGCTGGATTACACAAGTTTTTTGATTCATCTTATCTAAACTGAGTTTTGTCGTAATTGCCCTTCTGTTAACTTGAGGTATGATCCTCCCAGAGGAACTCAGACTGATCCACCCTGGTTTTGAAAGCAGGCTCGTGACAGAAATATTTGCAGGCTTTGGAGAGGGTGCAGCGGAAAGCAATCAGACAGATTGCAGGTGTACAGGGGGTGAGTTATGAAGGAAGATTAGAGAAGTTTAAGTAGTAGTCCAGAGTGGTGTCCTCACTGAGGTGTGAAAAGTATTCAAAGGAGCAGATAAAGTAAACCCAGATTATTACTTTAAATTAAGGCAGGATAGTAGAATCAGAGGACACAAATTTAAATCAGTGAAAGATAAATTTAAAGCAGATCTAAGGAAGAAGTTTTTAACTCTGTGATGTTTGGAATGAAAGGTAGCTTAGTGGAGACAAAAACATTAGGGACATTCAAAATGCAGCTGGATGGTGTAATATGAGAGAAAGAGGACTAAATGGATAAGTTTTGATGGAGAGTGAGGGTGAGAAGAATGGGAGTCAAAGGGCCGAATGGCCTTTTCTCGTGTTCCTATGATGGTGGTTTCATAGACCTGGGGAGAACCAAGGATGGTACCATCAGTGCAAATCTTTCAATTCCACTTGTGATGGGTGTTAGGAGGGAGGAAGGGGTAGAAGAAAACTCACTCTTAATTTTGCTAATTCCCCCTCTCCCTCCTTTTAGGGGTGTGATTTCACCCTTCAATATCTCCCTCATGTGCCCATAATTTATGCATGAGCCTTGACAGTGAGTACAGGCAAACTATTCAATCTTGGGGAGGAGGGGCATCACAATTGAACCAAATCCAGTCCTCACTCAAAGGCCACACATGCACACTTCTGGCAGGAGTCACTGGAGAGTGATCAGGAGTGAGAAGCCGGGCCGATTTTCTGTTCCCAAAACCAGGGGTGCTGAGGCCAACTGTAACATCTTTATAGGCTCCCTAGCTGAGACCAGCTAACTTGGCACAGACCAGGAATTGAACCTGGCGCCTTCCCGGACTGTATGGTTCAGCTATCACAGCATTAAACTTATTGATAATTTATCAGTTCATATCCAGTCTGCCTCCATTCTGTAAGATGCACCAAAGGCAGACACTCTACAACTGAGGAGTTGGAGTTAAATGAATGGACTTCTAGGAGTTTGTAAATGGCTGTTCTTAATCTAACAAAAGTCCCAATATTTTTTCTATTGGTTTAGTGGATCTACATGTTTTACACCACACGAATTCTTCAAATTCTGTAGCAATTTATGGGGGGAGCGAAAGAGAGGTAGAGTTTTCGAATCTAGTGAGGGTGCAAATGACATGTCAAAATTTACCAGAGGAAAATTTAGCTCTCTAAAGACTGAAGCTCTTTTCTTTCCATTTATCTACGGATCAAACTCTCAACCACGTTAACACCAATTCCCCACGGTGAAGTCATACATATTTTGATACATGAAGATAATTTTATGTATAAACACATCATCAGAGGCTTTGTTATATATTGAGGAGAGTGCATGACTTCCAATGTATCCTCTTATCTTCAAGCATGTTCAAGCAAGATTACCTCAGCACACTTCGAAATGTTATCTTGGTCCTTCATCGGCGGTGGGAAAAAAATTCAAAATTTCCTATTTCATAATTGTGAGTTGTGAACTAATCCTTGATTGACAGTTGAAGATATTAAACTGCTCGGTTGATAATTTGTCTTGTCAAAGACCTGTTCAATTCTTCTTCATAGCCCATGTTGTAATCTTTTCACTGTCAGTTTTTCCTTTGCAGTTGCTAAATAACTTTCAATGTACCAAGAGCAAAATCAAGTTCCAAAACGGGCAAACATTGTTGAAGTCACCTTTCTCCTGAACATCTCCAGAACCAGAAAGACTTGCAACAGGATACAGATAAAGGCAACACCAAAACATACAAGGACACAAGATCGGTTCAGATGAAGACAGCCCTTTGGCCCATCTGATCTTATCCTCACAGAGTGTCAACCTTACCCTCTTCCCAAACTCTGATACACACAAACTGCAGTGTTTATGAAATGCCATACATACATCATGACAGAGACCAAGGTTCAAAGCAATTAAAGCGTCCATATGACTCAGGAGATGCACATTCTCAACTCTTCAAAGCACCATAAAAGGAACTGGGCCTATTTAACCAGAAACAGAAAAATCAATAGAGGTGGATCCCATAAAAGGAATAAAACAGGAGGAAATAAAGGGCGGTACAGAATGAGGGAGTTTTGCACCATGAATCAATAAATAGCTGACAGAACGGAGATTCCACCACAAGAAAGGCAAGAACGGAGTGAAAATTCAAATTACTGCAAGTCGTCAATATGACGGACAACTGCTGAATCCAAAGAATTGGACCACAATTCAGAATCTATTGGGAAAAATGAGATTTTACTGCATTCGGGGCCATTCGAATGTGTTGCATATTTAATGAGCAGTTTCTGCCTCTTAAGATGCAGTGTAACTTGGTGATCTAGTGGGAAGGGTATGGAGAGTGTCAGCATCCCCTGGTGATCTAGTGGGAAGTGGATGGAGCATGTCAGTGTTCCCTGGTGATCTAGTGGGAAGGGGTTGGAGAGTGCCAGTATTCCAGGGTAGTCTGGACAGCCTCTCCACGCTTTGCACCAACTTTCTATTGTGGATTTCAAAGTTAGATTTAGATAATCCAGAAGAAAAGTGGAGATGGAGTAAAGATTCCAAATTCAAATTAACTCAAATGAATTTGTATTCCCATCACTGATCAAGATCACAAAAAAAAGGAAGGTTTACATATAGAACCCATGACCCAAGTAAGTCCGCAACAAAAGAGCCAACGAGGAAGAAAAACTGACAGTGAAAAGATTCCAGGCTGTGAAGAGGAAGCAAATACCTCATGACAAGGAGCAGCCCCACCCAATTGATTCACCTCTTGTCAATCAAAGGATTAGCTTGCACCTCTTAGGCATCTTGCTGAAGTTGATGAAGGTGCAAGATCAGAATGAAAACATGCTGAAGTAATCACACTATCACACTTCCAGATTATTGAAGACAAGAAAAAAATAATTATATATAACATTATACAAGACAAGATACAGAAGGGAATAGAGAGAGATTCCTTTGTATTGTATGTACCATATTTATTTGCAGACTCATGGACAAAAATTAAAATGGCTCTATCTCCATGTAACTATCACTCTGGTTCTCTCCCACTCTAATTCTGCGTGCATCTTCCATGCTCTCTCTCTCTCTATTCCTCTTACACACTTTCCTTACACGGTGACTTATCTCTCTGCTGTCTCAGACTCTTTTTCTCACTCTCGCACATTCTTTACACACATTATAGTTATGTATAGATAAATAGGAAGAATGCACACCACATAACAAAACCACTTTCGAATGAGTATCCTTTCCAAATAAGTCACACTTTCAATTTTTATTCCAATAGAAATTTGCTTGGGGAGAAAATAAACAAATGTGCTCTTAAAAACAGATCATAAACCAAAGGTTTTTTTTTGTATGAAAAATATTAAAGCTTAAGCATCAATTTTGGTTGACATTACCTTTGAGGTAAATAGAAGGGGTTGAACAGTGCTTCTCAATCCCTTCTATCCTGAAGCTACAGTCTCGTGGGCTGTGTTCCACAGTGGCTGCCAGCCCTTTCATACTTCATTCAATTGATTGTGATTCATGCAAGTCGAGATAGTAGCAAGCTATTCCACTGTGGGGGGCATCACATGGTGTTCACGCATATGCCCTTTACATCAAGAATCACAGGATAGCTGTAAGGAGCGAGAACTCAGGTGCATTCTTTCTCCTCTTTGGCCCAGAGGCCAAAGTTAGCACTGCTACTGAGATCAGGTATCTTAGTACAGATCAGGGATCCATTTGGGGAACCTTCCTAGTCTTTATAGCTCAGTTCCACATGGGGCAGTGCAATTACCAGTTAGGCCTTATTGTGATTTTTTTAAGAAAATGCAATACGTTTGGGCTCCTTTGATCAGCTCCCACCTAAATATCCACCAACCAAATTAAGCAGAGTCCAACTCTGAATTCCATACAAAACCTGCATATCAAAACACACAGTTTAAGCCTTTATTAAAGATCTCATCCCCTTACAGACTCCGTCGTTTTAAGTTGTTGGAATAAAGACAAATCTTCACCAAAAGTAATCAGTGTTACAGAAACACCAATCACCTCAGAATATATTCAGCAGCCATATTTTGTGATATATACACAAGCTATTTTCATGACAAAAGTTATTAGAATAGCTGCATACATTAAATTAAAAAGACGATAGATTTCCTAATTAAACATCTGTTTGGTTTCTTGTTGAATGAACCACAGCTCATTCACCTTACTAAAAAATTCAAAATTTTAAATGTCCCCAATGCAATTAATGTTGTGTATGAACTTGTGAATTATGCAGTAAATTTTATGATGCTTTTTACGATGGACAAATAATCGGCTGTGAATGATAAACCTATCAGCTTGTGTCTTTATTCTTCTGCGGATGATGACGTGAAGCAGCAAATAGAATTGGTGGATGGGATTTATCATGCTTGCATCTGCTATTCCCGAAGTTAGTTAACCAAATTATTCAATTTTTGATTGATTAAAATCTGAAATCTAGTTTTGTGTGCCCTCCATCATCACTTCACTGGGTCACAATTCTAATCACATCAAGTGATTATTTTAATCCAAGGTGGCCATCAGCAGCTCATAGGTTCCTGCTCAAACTAGCAAATCTTTGAACTGGAAACTAGCTTTGGTACCTCGCCCCTCTCCTATTCCCCGCACTTCCTGTTTAGTATCTCTTCACTTCTACTCCCACTCCAGAGACTTAAGCACAAATTCTAGGCTGACACTTCCACGCAGTGCTGAGGGAGTGTTGCACTACTTATCTCTCGGATGAGACGTTAAACCGAAGCCCCGTCTGGCATCTCAAGTGGATGTAAAAGATCTCATGGCACTATTTTGAAGAAGGGCAGAGGTGTTCTCCCCAGTTTCCTGGCCAATATTTATCCCTCAACCAACATCACTAAAAAAACAGATTATCCGGTCATTATCACATTGCTGTTTGAGGGACCTTGCTGTGTGCAAATTGGTTGCTGCGTTTCCTACATCTCAACAGTGACTACACTTCAAAAGTACTTCATTGGCTGTAAAGCACTTTGGGACGTCCTGAGGTCATGAAAGGCGCTATATAAATGCAAGTTCTTTCTTTCTTTTCAGAATATAAAGGGGTATTTGCATTTTTATGCTTCAAATTCCAATATTGCACCAACTAAAATACATAATAAATAGATTACAACATGGAGCTTTGCCATGTGAAGGATTGCAGGAGCAAACCAGTTACTATCATTGTACAAACAACTGCTCAGTGAAACTGCTCAGTAAACCACTCACAGGTTTTGTGTGAATTACAACCCAATATTTCCAATTAGAGTCACAATGATTTGGCTCTTCCTTATAGACTGCTTTATCTTTTCTTTTTCTGCAGCTTTTCCTCCTCCACACCCCTCCTCAAGGTGCTGACTCATTTCCCATATGCAACACTTAAAAGTTATTGTTACCAGCCTATTCGACCATAAAGAAAGAACTTGCATTTATATAGCACCTTTCATGACCTCAGGACGTCCCGAAGTGCTTTACAGACAATGAGGTATAGCCACTGTTGTAATGTAAGGAAACACAGCAGCCAACTTGCATACAGCAAAGTGCCATATACAGCAATGACATAAACAATTAAGTAATCTGTTTTAGTGATAATGTTTGAGGGTAAATGTTGGCCCAGACACCCTGCTCTTCTTCAAATAATGCCATGCACTCCTTCAGTACTGCACTCTGCAACCTCCTCCAGCCCTATAACCCTCCAAGAACTCTGTGTTCCTCCAACTCTGGCCTCTTGTCCATCCCCCATTTCCTTCACCCCACTATTAACGGCTGTGCCTTCAGCTGCGTAGGCCCTAAGATCTGGAATTCCCTCCTTAAACCTCTTTGCCTCTCTCTCCTCCTTTAAAACCCTCCATAAAAAACCTCTTTGACTAAGCTTTTGATCACCTGTCCTAATGTCTCCTTCTTTGGCTCAGTGTCATTTTTTTGTCTGATTACTCTCTTGTGAGGTGCCCTGGGATGTTTTACTATGTTAAAGGTGCTATATAAATGCAAGTTGTTGTTGTTCCACTGAAATCTCAGCCTAGATTATGTGCTCAAATCTCTGGGGTGGGTCTTAAACCCAGCAACCTTCTGACTCAGAGACAAGAGTGCTATCATGGAACCAAGGCTAACATTAGGACGGCATTACAGCTGAGCCTGATACTGAACCCACAAGCTGCTGCAGCAAGGGGTCAGTGGATAGCAATCAGGACATGGTTGGTTTTTCCACCCCCTTATCCAGGGCACTAAGGTCAATTATAGAATTGCTACTGCAGGTCGAGCTAAGATTAGCCAACTCAGCATAGACCAGGAATGAAACCTGTGACCAGCCTGGTCTGTATGGCTCATTGAATAAACTCACTAAACCATCAGGGAGCAGTAATCATGCTTTTGCACTGAAGCTGCATTTCTCTCTTCCCTTCCATTATCCCCAAGCTTTAATTGCCATTTTAGTGCTGTTTAGTGGCTCTGGTATATTTTATTACATAATATATACACCAACAAACTTTTGCAGTAGCAAAAATTGCAATTTATTTTTTTTGTAATCATTACCAAGACAAAACTACACTCTAGACCAATATAATAATACAGCCTCTTTGTGCTTCTCTACCCTCACAACAAAAATGAATAAGTAAAGGAAGAAAAAACTTGCATTTATATATCGCCTTTCACGACCTCAGGATGTCCCAAAGTGCTTTACAGCCAATTAAGTATTTTTGAAGTGTAGTCACTGTTGTAAAGTAGGAAACACAGCAGCCAATTTGCGCACAGCAAGCTCCCACAAACAGCAATGAGACAATGACTAGATAATCCATTTTAGTGATGTTGGTTGAGGGATAAATATTGACTAGGACACCGGGGAGAACTCCTGTACTCTTCTTTGAAATAGTGCCGTGGGATCTTTTACGTCCACCTGAGATGGCAGACGGGGCCTCGGTTTGATGTCTCATCCGAAAAACGGTGCCTCCAACAGTGCAGCACTCCCTCAGTATTGCACTGGAGCGCCAACCTAGATTTAATGTTCAAGTCTCTGGAGTGGGACTTTAAACGAGGAATTCACTTTTTACCAAATGAAAATAAGTCCCAAGATTCTCTTCCTGTCTTAAATGCATTCCATTGTTTTTTTATTTCATTATACCATTTACTGTTTTTAAAGTTAGAAGGGATGCATATTTTAACACGAAGAGTTGTAGGTTTCAGTGTAACAACACTTACATTGAGGGATTCCAAGAATTGCTGCACTACCAACATGAATCCATAAATTACACCTGATTACAGAAAGGTTACATGTGATTCATCAGATAAGAGGCATGGATTTTCTCTCTAATCAGCTTCAGAGTGTTTCTTTGTAATTGTACTACAAACACCTTCTCACAGTGGCAAACTGCTCAGATGTCAGCTATCAGTTCAAAACACAAACTCACTGAACCAGAGGGGGATGGGGGTCCAAAAATGCAGCCCATGGGCCATGGGACACTGATGGCCAATCAGCTCAGCCAAGTACGTGTTTACATTTGAATTTCATTGTCCTGGAGGTTTGAGGAAGCCTGTTCTTAGTCCTACTGCCTCCTAAAGCAGAACATCGAAAGTATCAGCAACTTGAGGTATATGCAAATGAACAAGATCCTAGGTTCAACCTTTCTTCAAGGGGGTGAAATGCATCTTGGGCAATAGCACAAAATGGGCAGCAGTGAATCGGCAGCCTGCTTTACACCCAATTTTCTTTTACGTTGACTTCAATGGATGGGTGTAAAAAATGCGACCAAATTGCTATCACCCATTTTCCGCTAGCGCTCAAGACCAATTTCACCCCACCCTCATGATGCACATTGCCTGGCCCATCAAGACAAAATGTTTACACCTTAGGACTAAAGGCGTCTTTATATGGATGACGTTTTGTTAGTGATATTTGCACAATGCGCCATCACATCAACTGCACGCTGCAATATAAAGGAGACAAACTCCAGTGTCCAGGACCCAACCTTTCCTGGACCTCAAGAGTGGCCATCTGATGGCAGACAAACAATATGGCTGCTTTCTAGCTGTCCTCCATTGGGCTCAGCAGGGACTGATGACCCCCTGGTAAATGTAGAGAGAGGAATATGGGACTCAGAGGACAAGGGTATCAACTTCTGCAGCCCTCTCCCAGAATCCTAACGTCAATAGAAAATGCGTTCAAAATAACAGCATCTCAATAACTATAGTAAATAGACTCTCACCCTGGCAAAGAAATTAAAGGAAGACTTGCATTATAAAGTGCCTTTCACGACCTCAGGACACCTAAAGCAATTTGCAGCCACTGAAGTACTTTTGAAGTGTCGTCACTGTAGGAAATGTAGCAGCCTATTTGCACACAGCAATATCCCACAAACAGCAATGTGATAATGACCAGATAATCTGTTTTAGGTGTTGATTGAGGAATAAATGTTGGCCAGGACACCGGGGAGAACTCCCCTGCTCTTCTTCGAATAGTGACAAGGGGGCTACCACTGAGCTACAGCTGACACTTAACAAGGTGATCCTTTGTCTCTCATTCATCACCATTACTGACAGGGTTGGAATATCCCTGCTCATAACCTCAACACTAAGCACAAAAAAAACACTGAAGCACAAAACTTTTTGGCACTTTCCTTACCTCACACAGCTTTCAGGGGCAGATGCACAGCCAGAAAACAAACATACTGAATGACACATACTGAACTGGGAAACATATATTATACATAATAGCAAACAGAAGGGATAGCAAACAGAAGGGAGCAATTACACGGGTGTAACCTAATATCAGGGTTCGCGTGACATTTATAATCTGCTACAGCTTTATTTTGGCCTTTCATGATGTCACTGGACCCCCTATCAACAACAACAACTTGCATTTATACAGCGCCTTTAACGTAAGATGTCCCAAGGTGCTTCATAGAAGCGATTATCAAACAAAATTTGATACCGAGCTACATAAGAAGATATTAGGACAGATGAGCAAAAGCTTAATCAAAGAGGTTGGTTTTAAGGAGTTTTTTAAAAAAGGAGGAGAGGTAGAGAGGCAGAGAGGTTTAGGGAGGGAATTCCAGAGCTTAGGGCCTAGGCAGCTGAAGGCACGGCCGCCAATGGTGGAGCGATTAAAATTGGGGGTGCGCAAGAGGCAAGAATTGGAGAAGTGCAGAGATCTCGGAGGGTTGTAGGGCTGGAGGAGGTTACAAAGATGAGGGGTGAGGCCATGGAGGGATTTGAAAACAATGATGAGAATTTTAAAATCGTGGTGTTCCCGGACCGGGAGCCAATGCAGGTCTGTGAGCACAGGGGTGATGGATGATTGGGATTTGGTGCGAGTTAGGATACGGGCAGAGTTTTGAATGAGCTCAAGTTTATGGAGGGTGACAGATAGGAGACCGGCCAGGAGAGCATTGGAATAGTCAAGTTTAGAGGTAACAAAGGCATGGATGGAGAATTCAGCAGCAGATGAGCTGAGGCAGAGGCGGAGACAGAGGTGGAAATAGGCGGTCTTGGTGATGGAGCGGATATGTGGTTAGAAGCTCATCTCAGGGTCAAATAGGACGCCAAGGTTGTGAACGGTCTGGTTCAGCCTCAGGCATGGCCAAGGAGAGGGATGGAGTTGGTGGCTAGGGAAATGACAAAGGCAAACCAAGCCCAGTCGACCCTGCAAAGTCCTCCTCACTAACATCTGGGGACTTGTGCCAAAATTGGGAGAGCTGTCCCACAGACTAGTCTGAAATAGCCATACTCACAGAATCATACCTTTCAGCCAACGTCCCAGACTCTTCCATCACCATCCCTGGGCATGTCCTGTCCCACCGGCAGGACAGACCAGCCAGAGGTGGCGGTACAGTGATATACAGTCAGGAGGGAGTGGCCCTTGGAGTCCTCAACATTGACTCCGGACCCCATGAAATCTCATGGCATTAGGTCAAACATGGGCAAGGAAACCTCCTGCTGATTACCACTTACTGCCCTCCCTCAGCTGATGAATCAGTCCTCCTCCATGTTGAGCACCACTTGGAGGAAGCACGGAGGGTAGAAAGGGCACAGAATGTACTCTGGGTGGGGGACTTCAATGTCCATCACCAAGAGTGGCTCGGTAGTACCATTACTGATCAAGCTGGCTGAGTCCTGAAGGACATAGCTGCCAGACTGGGCCTGCGGCAGGTGGTGAGCGAACCAACACAAGGGAAATACTTACTTGACCTCGTCCTCACCAATCTACCTGTCGCAAATGCATCTGTCCATGACAGTATTGGTAGGAGTGACCACCGCACAGTCCTCGTGGAGACGAAATCCCGTCTTCGCACTGAGGACACCATCCAACGTGATGTGTGGCACTACCACCGTGCTAAATGGAATAGATTCGGAACAGATGTAGCAGCTCAAAACTGGGCATCCATGAGGCGCTGTGGGCCATCAGCAGCAGAATTGTATTCCAGCACAATCTGTAACCTCATGGCCCAGCATATTCATCACTCTACCATTACCAACATGCCAGGGGATCAACCCTGGTTCAATGAGGAGTGCAGAAGAGCATGCCAGGAGCAGCACCAGGCGTACCTAAAAATGAGGTGCCAACCTGGTGAAGCTGCAACTCAGGACTACATGCATGTTAAACAGTGGAAGCAACATGCTATCGACAGAGCTAAGCGATTCCACAACCAACGGATCAGATCAAAGCTCTGCAGTCCTGCCACATCCAGTCGTGAATGGTGGTGGACAATTAAACAACTAACAGGAGGAGGAGGCTCTGTAAACATCCCCATCCTTAATGATGGCGGAGTCCAGCACGTGAGTGCAAAAGACAAGGTTGAAGCATTTGCAACCATCTTCAGCCAGAAGTGCCGAGTGGATGATCCATCTTGGCCTCCTCCCGATATCCCCACCATCACAGAAGCCAGTCTTCAGCCAATTCGACTCACTCCACGTGATATCAAGAAGCGGCTGAGTGCACTGGATACAGCAAAGGCTATGGGCCCTGACAACATCCTGGCTGTAGTGCTGAAGACTTGTGCTCCAGAACTAGCTGCGCCTCTAGCCAAGCTGTTCCAGTACAGCTACAACACTGGCATCTACCCGACAATGTGGAAAATTGCCCAGGTATGTCCTGTCCACAAAAAGCAGGACAAATCCAATCCGGCCAATTACCACCCCATCAGTCTACTCTCAATCATCAGCAAAGTGATGGAAGGTGTCGTCGACAGTGCTATCAAGCGGCACTTACTCACCAATAACCTGCTCACCGATGCTCAGTTTGGGTTTCGCCAGGACCACTCGGCTCCAGACCTCATTACAGCCTTGGTCCAAACATGGACAAAAGAGCTGAATTCCAGAGGTGAGGTGAGAGTGACTGCTCTTGACATCAAGGCAGCATTTGACCGAGTGTGGCACCAAGGAGCCCTAATAAAATTGAAGTCAATGGGAATCAGGGGGATAACTCTCCAGTGGCTGGAGTCATACCTAGCACAAAGGAAGATGGTAGTGGTTGTTGGAGGCCAATCATCTCAGCCCCAGGACACTGCTGCAGGAGTTCCTCAGGGCAGTGTCCTAGGCCCAACCATCTTCAGCTGCTTCATCAATGACCTTCCCTCCATCATAAGGTCAGAAATGGGGATGCTCGCTGATGATTGCACAGTGTTCAGTGCCATTCACAACCCCTCTGATAATGAAGCAGTCCGTGCCCACATGCAGCAATACCTGGACAACATCCAGGCTTGGGCTCATAAGTGGCAAGTAACATTCACGCCAGACAAGCGCCAGGCAATGACTATCTCCAATAAGAGAGAGTCCAATCACCTCCCCTTGACATTCAACGGCATTATCATCGCCGAATCCCCCACCATCAACATCCTGGGGATCAGCACTGACCAGAAACTTAACTGGACCAGCCATATAAATACTGTGGCTACATGAGCAGGTCAGAGGCTGGGTATTCTGCGGCAAGTCAGGAGTGTGATGGAATACTCTTCACTTGCCTGGATGAGTGCAGGTCCAACAATACTCAAGAAGCTCGACACCATCCAGGACAAAGCAGCCCGCTTGATTGGCACCCCATCCACCATCCTAAACGTTCACTCCCTTCACCACCGGCGCACTGTGGCTGCAGTGTGTACCATCCACAGGATGCACTGCAGCAACTTGCCAAGGCTTCTTCGACAGCACCTTCCAAACCAGCCACCTCTACCACCTAGAAGGACAAGAGCAGCAGGCACATGGGAACAACACCACCTGCACGTCCCCTCCAATGCACACACCATCCCGACTTGGAAATATATTGCCATTCCTTCATCATCGCTGGGTCAAAATCCTGGAACTCCCTTCCTAACAGCACTGTGGGAGAACCTTCACCACACGGACTGCAATGGTTCAAGAAGGTGGCTCACCACCACCTTCTCTAGGGCAATAAGGGATGGGCAATAAATTCTGGCCTTGCCAGCGACGCCCACATCCCATGAACGAATAATAAAAAAAATTATATTACGGCCTTGAATGTATCCTTTGCTAATCGTTATTCTAGGTTTAACAACAGACCCCTCTTCTACCTACCCAAATATTTTTTTTTCTCACTCCCTTTCTCCTCTCCTGAAGGTTGAGTCTTTGATGGGCTACAGTTCCACAAATGTCCATCGCCCTCTGGTGCCTCACCTGCGTGATCATTATTCATGTGTGAGGCTTGGCAGTGGGTGTCAGGAGGATATTCCACCACAGTCAAACCTATTCCTGTCCTCACACCAATGTCCACACTTCCGGCAGGAGTCACAATTTAGAGATGGGAATTGTGGCTGGTTTTCCCTCTTTCAGACCAAGGTAATGCTGAGGGAAATTATAGTGACTCGACCGCCACCCTGGCCAAGATTATCCAGCTCAGTAGAGTTCGGGAGGCGGGGGGGTGGGTGGGTGAAATTCAGCTTTGGCAGGGACGTAGCACAGCGACCACCAAACTCAATTTTCCTTTCCACTGAAGGCTGTATAACGAGCGGCTGATCTGCTACAGCCCGTTGTACATCTCTGCTGAAGCAGGATTTCAAACCTGGGATCAAACCTCGGATCTTCCTGATGTGTGTAGCACAGCTACTCACTGGATAAACTCATCTAGCCTTGGGGGGCAGCCCCCTGTCAATATATATACCTATGGAAACCTCCAAAAAGATGAATCAAGTCAGAGACTTCGGATAATCTGGACAACAGTTGGCGACATATTTAAAAGTTCCATTCTGGGTAGTTTCCTGGGCAGCTCAATGGTTCCATGCAATGCTTGGTATGGCTTAACACCACACAAACTAGAAGATCTCTAGTTTGAACCCTGCAATTGTAGCTCTACAATAGGGATTAGCACCCATTGGCTGGGGAGGAGAGGAAGTCAGCAAGGTTTCCCTCTCCTCTGACTCGTGTGTGGGCATCAGGTGAGGACTGTACCAGGTTCAGCAGGAACACCTCTATCGTCTAATAAGATGACAACACTCATTCTTTAGGCTCACACATGAGTTCAAATCCCACCATGGGCAGTTTGAGAATTTGAATTCATTTTTTTTAAAATCTGGAAATAAATATCTGGTATCAGTAAAAGTGACCATGAAGCTGTTGGATTGTCATAAAACCCCAACTGGTTCATTAATGTCCTTTAGCGAAGGAAACCTGCCGTCCTTACCCGGTCTGGCCATTGTGTGACTCCAGTTCCACATCAACACGGTTGTCTTTTAACTGCCCTCTGAAGTGGCCCAGCAAGCCGCTCAGTTTTATCAAACTGCTACAAAGAATAAACCGAACAGCATTGTGAGAGCACCTTCACCACACGGACAGCAGCGGTCCAAGAAGAAGGCCCACCACCACCTTCTCAAGGGCAACTAGGGATGGGCAATAAATGCCAACCTTGCCAGCAACACCCACATCCCAAGAATGATTTTTTTTAGATACAGCAGATTGCACGAGCTACTGGATTTTAGTGCCATGAAACTGCTCCCTAACCAGAATCAGCACCTTGGGGAGAGGAGTGGAGCAGAGAAAATTAGAAAACAAACTAATAGCACTGCTTCCTGAATTACCATCTGCTCTCACCTCAGGCATACACAAAAAAAGCACTGTCACTCGCTACGGTACAGATAAGATCACATTTTCTCCTTTGCTGCTGTAGGTTTTGCTGAGCTGAGTGTATTCCCTAAATTACTGACTTAACTCTAGAACATTGACTAAATGTTCTCAATTCCTCAGACTAGCTGTTAACACAGCCTCAAGGTTTATTAAGTAACGCGATGCCCCAGCAGGAGATGAACTCAGAAACTAAACTCAGACTCTAAACTTGAGCATAAAAATGTAGAAGTCAATGAGTGGTAATAAATCTGATATAGGAATAAGGGCAAACATTTCTTATATCAACTTAATGCAATGGGATATATCTAATAGGCTCAACCACGCACATGAACAGACATGTTGCAAAAGGAAGTCATTATATTGCACAATACATTTTTTTAAAATAGTAATTTTCATGCATTAAAATCCTAACTTAGTGTAGTATTATTTCTAATATAGCAGGATTTAACTGAGAAGTTGAAAGAACACCAAAGCCTTGCTAACAACTTGCAGGCAGTTGAGTGCAAAACTTATAGGCTTGAGAGACGTCTGACTAGCTCAGTCCTCGGATACACTTTCAGGATTTTTTTAATTAAAGGAGATTTACAAAAATCTTTTTTTTTTTGAATCGTTACAAAAGAAACCGGGACATTTTCAAAAGTTAAACTGACTCACAGTCTGGCCGTTCTCCAGGCTCCAGTCAGCTGAACTTTCCCCCCGCAGTCTCCGGGCGCATCAACCCTGAGGTGAGCGGTGTGAGGTTGTGGGCAGCCCGGTGATCGCCTCGCCTCGCCTCGGCTCGCTCCTCTCCCAAAGCCCTCGGCGACTCTCCTCCCTCTGCTACCGGGACACCTCTTTACATTAACCCTCCGTGTGCCGAGGAGCCGTCCACAGCGCCAGAAAACAAAAGGCTCACTCAGTTTCCCTTCCTGCCGCAGGTTTTTAAAGCAGACACATCCGCAAACAACACAGGTTACGAAACTGTCACTTTAGGAGACTTGTCACTCAGTGAGAATGTGACCAAACGGGTTCTGCTGACACAGATCACTGGTGGAGACACAAATCCAGTTCACTCGACTCCAGCTTCTCACAGTAAACATTTCAAAGCACTGGCCCCTTCTTCATTGTTGGTATCTGTCAAATGTCCCTGTGCTCTTTGACACCCAAATCCATCCTATTCACTTTCTGGAAGAAAGTTGAGTCTACAACTCACACACTGCGCAGTGTGGTGTGTGAAAGTGTTTATTTGTACTGGATTTTTCTCAAGGTGCAAAGACTTTGGCCTCAGTGGGCGGGGCACGTACTGGAGGCTGAATCACCTAATGAAATACAGGCACTGAACATCACACTTTCCTCCTGCGCTTCACAGCAGGCAGCTTTGGTTGGACGGAGGATGTAAAGCGGGCACGCAGCGACAATCTGGTTCAGAGGAACTTCTTCTCATTTCGCTGTACTTAAATAAATTTGAACCGTGATGTATTCCTGATCAGGTCCAGGATATGTAAGATCAGCTGGGAGGGTCTGTCTGACTGCTTATCCATGTCCCAACCCTCAGTACACACCTGGGTGACTATAGAGAACAACCAGGCAGTGGCTACTGATTCATTTGAACCCTTCCGTCATCAGTATGCACTGTAGGACATTGACTGTTTTATTGAGTTAAATTTCCAAATTAAATTTACTGCTACTGTATCTATTCTAATTTGGACTGGCTATCTGCTTTTTCCCCAGTGGTGCCCTCCTTCTAGGGAGGTGCCCGTAGTTCTGGTGGCACCCATCCAATGCCACCCTATCGTCCTGAACAAATCAGGACATTATCTCGATCTGACGACAGAGCTCTTCATTCAAATACAGCAACACGGTTTACTTTCATTTTCCCCCTGTGTGTTATACTGCAGTCTCAGATGAGACATTAAACCAAGCCTGCCCTCTCAGGTGGACTGAAAAACATCCCAGAGAAAGAGAACAGGAGTTCTCCCCGGTGTCTTATCCCTCAACCAACACCACTAAAAACAGATTATCTTGTCATTCAAACATTGCTGTTAGTGGGATCTTGCTGTGTGCAGATTGGCTGCCGCATTTTTCTACATTACAACAATGACAACACTTAATAATCCATTGGCTGTGAAACACTTTGAGACATAAAGGGCGCTATATAAATGCAAGTTCTTCCTCTTTTAGAGGGATTATGATGCTATTAGGTAAACATAGAATCATACACCACAGAAGGAGGCCATTCGGCCCATCGTGCATGTGCCACCTCTTTGAAAGAGCTATCCAATTAGTCCCACCTCCCTGCTCTTTCCCCATAGCCCTGCAAATGTTTCCTTTTTAAGTATTTATCCAATTCCATTTTGAAAGTTACTATTGAATCTGCTTCCACCGCCCTTTCAGGCAGTGCATTCCAGATCATAACAACTCGCTGAGTAAAAAAAAATTCTCCTCATCTGCCCTCTGGTTGTTTTACCAATTATCTTAAATCTGTGTCCTCTAGTTACCGACCCTCCCGCCAGTAGGAACAGTTTTATTAATAATAACTTCTTTAATTATTTTTGGTGGATCTCCCGTGGCATTGCTCACAGACCGAGTATGTGGTTGGATTGTGGGTGTGATGGAAGCTGGAGCAGGGGTTGGGTCTATGAGTGAGCCCTGGGTTGAGGTGTAGGGTGAATTGATTACATGCCGTGCCATTTTTGTTTGCTCCCCCGCCCTCCCAGTTTCTCTCGCCCTCCCCCCCCGCATTCTGAAGGCGTTGATTGTACCCTCGCTATTGCTGGGGTACAGTTTCACGGACAGCTCTCCAGTGCCCCACACAATTCTCGTGTGAGTGCAGGCAATGAATATCAGCAGGATATTCAACTTGTGTCTGACCCCTGTCATCACCTGATTCCCACATGCAGATTAAGTTTTAGAAGGTGCCACTGACTAATGGTCAGGAGCAGGAATTCATGCTGATTTTCTCCTCCGTAGCCCAAGGAAGCCGATACCAATTGTAACGCCCCTGCCACAGCAGTTAGCATGGATCAGACCTCAATCATGAGATCTTCTGACATGCTTCTCACCGACTGTTAGAGTGAAATCCCTCTGAGCATTAGTGAATTGGCATTTCTGCTCTATATTAGAAAGTGTGAACTTATTCTATTCCATCCATTAAAGCAGCCACAATATGTAACAATATGATTACAATATATGCTAGAGGTTTATTTGATAACCCAAAACACCTGGTAAAACCAGCAGCCAGATCCTCAGAGGCACCTGGAATTTCAGCGGGTGATCGGCAGAAACGGCATAAATGGCTAAGAACGTCCGTCTATGCCATTTCTCGAAGAGTTCTGCTGGTCTCCCACCAAAATTAGGGCAGGAGGTCAGGAGAACCAGCGGGAATTCAGGGCCAGGTTCTTCACGCACTCTGTTTATCTCACAGGCAAGCCTACATAACAACAGTGACTACACTTCAAAAGTACTTCATTGGCTGTAAAGTGCTTTGGGACATCCTGAGGTTGTGAAAGGCACTATATGAATCCAAGTTCTTTCTTTACTACACATTTTGCATCAGAGTAAAATGTATAGGGTAAGTACAATCATCAAATCGCATTGTAGCAAGCAGCATGAGATCACTTCCAACTTCACTTTGAAACTTTTTTTTACTGTTAACAGAGAGTGGATTATCCTGAGTGGGCTGCTTGTTAACATTAACATTCAACCAGCATTTGGATGCCGGTGAGTGGAGCTCTGTGTATACATCCTCCGTTTTCCCTAACTAGAGAGCGGGCAGTGTTACTCTGGTCTGCCAGTTACTCTTTGCTATAACTAGGTGCCAGTCTCAAACCAGCCCTTGCAGTCTAAATGGGGTAGATCTTGACTTTGTACGATAGTGTAAAACGGGTGATAGCGAGTCGGCAGCTCATTTTATATCTCTCCCGATTTTGATTTTCACTGACTTCAGTGATATCAATAGATATAAACATCGGGAGAGATGGGCTGCCAACTCGCTATCACGGGTTTTGCACTATTGCACAAAGTCAAGAGCCACTGTGCCTTTGATCAGCTAGGACTTCCTACAGGAGTGTCACACACTCTAGGAATGATTCCACGATCCAGCACTCCCTGAGGTCACTGATTTTACCATCCATTCATTTTAATAGATGCAAAATTATGGGCTGTGTGCCTGCGATTTCCCAGAATGCTCCCCCGGATTTTAGGATCACAGAACCTCCCCTCCTCTCTCTTCTACCGAATCCTGTTTATCTTCATAACTTATCAACTTTGAGGATTGCTGTGGCCTCTGAGCACTGAATCTAAAATAAGAGTACATTTACATTCAGAGAATATTCTGTAACTGTCCTCTGTCTCCTTTGTACAATGTGCATTTGAGACTTGCTGCGAATCAATTTTGATTCACGTCATGAGGAAGGAAAGCAAGTGTGTTTCGTAAGCTAAAATATCGTTCAGCAGCAAAAAGGTTAACTTTTATCATCCCTGTAGTCTAAAAAGATTCAATATTCCTATAATTTGAACTAAGGAATGTAAAGCAAAGTGGGAATTTGGTGCTTAAAAAAAATGGAATTAGCAGATAATTTGAATTAAGCAACTTTAAATTAAAAGGTGCAGCCTGTGGCTGATTATAATCAGTGGATAATTTTAGGTCAGGAAACATTTGCATCAACTCCCTCCCGTGTACTTTAATCAAATCTGTTATAGTATCAAATATAAAGAAGTCAGTAAATTTTGCACGATTATCCTACTGGGTTGGAATCCTGGAGGAATGCAGCACTGATTGGAACACTGGGCACAGCAATCAGTGTGGCCGATTCTTGGCACTCCCAATTTTCCAGTCATTAATTTCCCGATTCCCCAGTCGGCATTCCCATTGAGTGAGACATCAAGTTGGGAGGGGAGACATGCCAGATTTATCCACAAGTGTCTATCTCTGATTGAAAGCCACTGTCAGATTGCTAATGGTCTTGTGAACAACTCAAAGATGAAACTTCTCCCAATAATAAAGGTACTGTATAACTGGGCCACTTAAACAGGAAGGTCCCAGGCTTGACCTTAGCCATGGTGGTGGTAGGTCTGCTATAATTGGCCTCAATGGGGTAGGGAGGAGAAATTCATCAAGGATTCTTGCTCCTTATCATAGTAACATAGTAACATTAGAAACAGGAGGAGGCCATTCAGCCCCTCTGGCCTGCTCCGCCATTCAATTAGATCATGGCTGATCTGCACCTCAACTCCATTTTCCCGCTGTTGTTCCATATGCCTTGATACCTTTCCCTAACAATAGGAATCCTTCATCATTATCCAGTGACCCAAACGCACGAGTGTGGATATCGGTTACGGACAGGGTTGGGCTCGGCTGTGATGTCCCCCTTCCTCACCTACTGGAAAAATCGCCTGTGAGCACACGCTGTCCTGATTCATGCGTGAATAATTGGGTTAAATATCAGACGCTGCTGGCTTCTGTGGAATCAAACCCTCACGCATGTCAGGGTCTGCGGGAGAGCATGGAAGAAAATTGAAGGTGGGAAAGACAAGTGGTTTTGCAATAAGATCCACTTTGATTTCGTTTGAAGTGTAGACTCCAGCCGTGTGTTCAGATACTTCCGTCAGACTCTGATTTCTGAGCAGCCATGCCTATTTTAATTGGCCCAGTGGAGCTGACATTGGGAACAGAAATCAGAACCACAAAGCCCCCATGGAGCCAGATTAACAAGAGCCCTTACTTTCTTTGCATTATATTGCACAAGAAATCTGATAATTGGACTGAACATGCTTTCCTGCTGCTGCTAAAGGGTTAGCTGCAGGCATGTCCATACTGAGCAGGTTGAGTGGTTCACACTACTGTGTACTTCAGTAAGGCTAATTAAACCTTTGACTTCAACACACAAGACTTGATAACACGTGTAGCAATTTTTTTTCACTTCGAATTAGACATACAAGACTTAAAAACTCCCCAGAGAGTCAGCAATCACAGGCTTATGTCCATTTTTGCCTATTCAAATTACTTTTATGCAGCTTCCATGAATAATAATATATAATAAGCAAAGACCAGTTCCAAATAATCAATAAACATCTTCTAAAAATGAAATCGTCCCAACCAAAATCCATTTTGAAATACTAATCTATTACAAAAGGAGGGAATGGAAATTCAATTTTAAAACACAGTTTCACTGACTTGTAAAGACAAGAGAGAGGATAGTAAGCCATACAACACCTACCTTCACAGAATACTGCGGGTCTGTCTAAGTATTTGCTAACATCAGTGTCACAGAGTGAAAGGATTAGTAGGATTAACCCTGCTTGGATTGAGAGCTGTGTCACATTGTACAGGAACCTCCAGCTTACATGAAAGGCAATGTCACACTGTACACAAACCTCCTGATATGGAGGCTAATGCAAATGTTACCCATCATTGCAAGTTAATTACTCCCACACAAAATCACAAAGGTTAGTCCACCAGTTTTAATGATTTAAAAAGCTTCATGCGCCCCTCTCACTCACTCCCCTATAATAGATAGCCTCTAAATACTCTGCCCAATAACTACAGGCCAGTTCATTTCAACAATCAGGTTGACGTTAAGCCCTAGCTGAGAGGGGATGTGGGTGGGACTATGTAGGTACTGAAGATCTTTCTATGCTAGTGTGTATTATTTCCCTCTCCTTCAGGTCAGGCTATTGGTGAACTCCCAAAACAGTGCTCACCTCCGGGAGAGGTTGTCAGGTAAATGGAAAAACCCACAAACCTGATAATAAAACCGATCATTTACAAGTACAAGCAACAGCCTGCCTCCCAGCCTGCTTTGCCCAAAGAGGTCTGCGCAGATATTCAGACGGGCATGTAAAGAGCAGCAGATGGCTGTTGCAGAAATTACCTTTGAAGAGACTGCTGCCAAGTCAGAAGAGGCCAAACCCCACTGGTGAATGACCTTTAACCCTAAGAGGACATGCCTTATTGGTTAAAGACTAACAGATTGAAATGAATCAGTAATCCACTGGCTCTGGTTATCTGTTTAAATTCCCCATTACTGGACCCGAAATGGGATTTGCCTGATCTATGTAATTTTATGAAATGCTGAGATGGCACATATATGGACCATGATAAATCAAACCTTGTTTGAAGTTATCATAACCTAATTATTATAAAAATAATAGGGTAACAGATTGGATGATGTATAATCTGTAGTGATCATGCTCTACATTGCATAAAACACCTCCACCTGTTATTACATTACAGTTTGGTGGTTTCATGCCTTGAGGACATGGGGATGGCAATGAAAGGGTGTGAGAAGTCCAGATAGGGACATCTCTCCTTAAAAGCCGGCTTGGTCCTTTCAAGAGACAAGCTTTTAAGAAAAGATGTTCTAATCAGAATGTAAAATCTACCTTATTCCGACGCAGAAAAGCCACCCCCTTGTGGAGTCACCAAGAAGAAAAAAACTACATGAAGAAACTGGTACAACTTGTGCCCTGTTCTTGTCTGATCACTCTCAGCACCACCTGGAGCTGGGTCAAAGCTTTCACCTTCAGTTACATGGCAGGGCAGCCACCTGGGCACAAAGGTGGAAGAGTTGTAGCATTCTCTGATTCTATGCTACAATCAGTCAAGTACTCGCTAATCGTCTTCTCTCTCTATCCCCATGCCACCTTGCTAAGTTTGATTAAAGCTTCTCGTCTGGATAATAATAGGGATTTCAATCAAGTGGAACTTGAGCTTAGCTCTTGCGGTTGGAAGTCAACCTTCTAGTTATTGGTACAGAAGGAAATTGTTACCTATTAAGAAAATAACAATCACATTATGAGGATAAACCATGTATATAGGTGAACAGCAACTTGCTACATGTTAACATCATAGCCTCGTTACACTATGATGTGATGTAATGCACATGCTTTGCCTATAGTGGAACCATAGGGGCTGTAATGAAATCTGTATTGTTCCTGAAGTCAGTATTACTAACTGATTTTTCCTGCATTGATGTCACTGAAATATTTCATTATTAACCAGAGACAGATTAATGTAGCCATAGCAATGTGACAATTATAGAATATTTGTTCTTTCCAAGACAGAAAAAGAACCTTAGTTTTTATAGATGCCTGTGAGTTTAAGAATTGCCTGAGTGAAATGTCATCCCTTGTTATTTGAATGTTTGTTTGAATGACATGGACAGACCGAGGTGTCACTCAAAGTATATCTGATACCTAAATATGATGCCAGCGCTGAGTAGATTGTCCAAGACACTCTACATCTGTGTTGGTGTACATTTATGGGAGGTGCTCACCAGTCATGGATCTGTCACACAGCAAACATGGAGTTGCAGCTGTGGCCAATTACAGGTCAGCTACACCACTCGACACTGAGTCAGTGCAGGGCAATGGTTCTACAGGCCAGATGTAACTTACATCTGTCCAATATAAAGGTCAATATGGACAGGTCAAAGGCCGGTGTCCGGATTAGTGGCGCACATTTCACTGAAGGGCAGGGCTATGCTGTGAAGTGTCAGAGTTGGTTACTTTCTTTGTCCTTGCCGTGTTGTATGAAATGTGAGATTGGATGCACTTATACAGAAATAAAACAGAAGACATAAAAGTTGTTCTACTTATTTTTAACTAGCTATAAAATATTAAATGTTGCATAAAGTGCGCACTTCCTGTAAGAATCATATTTACTTCCTGTCACACTTTAGCTACACACTTCAGGCATTATTCATTAGTGTGTCCTCTGACTCATCTTCTTTACCTGGGGGGCCCCTCACTGATTACCAACTTAACTGGGAGGACAGGTACGTGGAAGCAGATAATTCCTCCTGCCTTTTTACACGTCCCCATTTTCTGTCATCCAAGCCCTGTCGTGTACAGCACCCCTGACCACATCCGGTAAAAGGGCGGGGGAGGGGTGGGCGAATGGTAAAAATATGCAAATTAGAGAATTACGGCTTCCAAAATATTTCCCACGTCTTTGCAATATGCTGGATGCAAGTCACAGGCTTCAGATCCTGGTATTGAATGTTGTTTGGCAGTGGAAAGGGGGCTGCTGCTTGTATAATTGCCCACTGTGGGGTACATTGCATGGGCCAGGCAGGTAGGGTAAAACATTTTTTAAAGTGTGGGAGGGCAGATCCCTGTAATCTGAGGATCTAGGAGTGCAGAGACTCACTGTTTTGAAGGCATCTTGCAGAGATTTTCCCCCTGCCGTTTTGGGTATTAATTGTCATGTGAACCAAAATGATCATTAAATTTTGGGGAAAAAAATTCTACGAATGATTGTAGTAACAGTTGGGTTAGAGTTGACTGAACTATTACTATTCCCATTACATAATCAGCGACTTGAGAAATATGTGGTAATAAAAAAGAGATGATGTGTAAAAAAGAAATACTTTCTACTAAAAGTGCTCTTTTCAAGGTTGGGATGTAAAATGATTATCTTTTTCTTGGAAAAATAGCAAATTGCGACTAATTTAAAATTCCAGACACAAAAATTCAAGGCACTTTTACCTCATGTAAGTACCTCATCTAACTGTGCCGAGCTCGTTCACCACATGCCTGTGCCACAGTGCTACCTTATGTCATGATGGAAAACATACCGACACACAGAAGTGACTTACCATCAAAACCGTTAACTGGAAATTAGTCAGTGTTAAAGGAAGACACCAACCTCGATAGATACATAGCATTATGTGTGTTTGCACTAATTTCCCCCTCAGATCACAGAGCTGTTGTGTATTTCCAGTATTTTCTGCTTCTAGACTTCAAGCGCATTTGGAGATTTCCAGAATACAGAGGGGCCTGTTGCAGGAGTCATACATTTAGGGCCCTCGGTGACCATAGACTATAGCCTCCAATTGGCTCACAGGAGATCAGTGGCAGATTTAAATATTAAAAAATGGGAGGGTGTTCCTGCGAGCTCATTCTGGCATTGCTCCCTTGGACCTGAAGGGGAGATTAAAAGGGGTCTTCACAACTCACGAAAGGGGGCTACTGAAACTGGAAGCAGTGGACATGAAAGGCAAAATGTGGATAATCAACTGGCTGAATGAAAAAGAGCAAGGGGTATGTATGTGTTAAGGGACTAATGCCAGTGGGTTTGGTTCTGGGACTCCTCCTGTTCCTTATATACATTAATGACTTGGATTCAGAAACCAAATGCAAACTTGAAGATTAAGCTAAATAAATGGGTGAGGGGGCAATGAGTCTGAGGCAAAGACCAAGGACTTATGAGAGGCAAATCTGCAAATGGCTGGAACAGTGGAAGATGAGATTCAACACAGGCAAGCACTGCACGTTGGAGAGAAAATTGGATGTCACAAGTACTCTGGATCGCGTAGAAACAGCTAAAGGCGAAAGGATCTGGTGATGATCCTTAACATGTGGAGCAGCAATAAAAGCAAACAGATGGCTAATTATATATCGAGGCTGGTTGAATATAAGTCAGAAGATGTCATGCTAAAACTGGACAGTTCCTTGGTCAGGCTGTGGCTTGAATACTGTGTTCAATTTTGGTCACCCACTCATCAGGGAAACATTCAAACCATGGAGGCAGTGCAGGGAAGAGTCACAAGGTTGATTCCTGGCATCAAAGGATCGAGTTATGAGGAAAGGCTGGAGAAAGTAGAGCTCTTCAGTCTTGAGAGGAAGCAAGTAAAATGAAACCTTATAGAAGTCTTGAAGATATTAAACTATGCAGATAAGGTTAATCTGGAGCACTACTTCAAGGTATGACAGGATACTAGAACAAGGGTCATAGGTTAAAACTGGTGAAAGGTCCATTATGACAGATGTCAGAAAGAACTTATTGATGCAAAGAGTGAACAAAACTTGGAATGGTGTCCAGGTAGGTTATAGTGGAGGCAAGAGACTTAGATTAATTCAAGATACAGTTAGATGATGTGATGGGGGAGTTACTGTAGGCCAAATGTCTTCGCCCATTTTTCTTTAGATCTCTCCAAAGAGCCTGCTGTCAGGATATTCTCTGTCATATCCGGCCCCTCTTCCTAACATTAATTATAAATCAAAACTTTCAAAAGTTTTCTGAGATAAATCATTGCAGCTTGTTACCTAGAAAATCAAAAATCAAATCCTTTTTTGCCCTCAGATTGCACACAGCGAGTGATGGTTTCCAGGTGGATATTGAATGTTTTTGGATTTCATAGAATCATAGAATGGAAGGAGGCCATTCGATCCATCGTGCCTGTGCCAGCTCTTTGAAAGAGCTGTCCAATTAGTCCCACTCCCCCTGCTCTTTCCCCATAGCCCTGCAAATGTTTCCTTTTCAAGTATATAACCTGTTCCCTTTTGAAAGTTCCTATTGAATCTGCTTCCCACCATCCTTTCAGGCAGTGCATTCCAGATCATAACAACTCGCTGCGTAAAAAAAGATTCTCCTCATCTTCCCTCTGGTTCATAGTATCATAGTAGATACAGTGCAGGAGGAGGCCATTCGGCCCATCGTGTCTGTGCAGGCTCTTTGAAAGAGCTATCCAATTAGTCCCATTCCCCTGAACTTTCCCCTAAGCCCTGTAAATTTTTTCCCTTCAAGTATTTATCCAATTCCCTTTCAAAAGTTTGAATCTGCTTTCACCACCCTTTCAGACAGTGCATTCCAGATCATTACAACTCGCTGCGTAAAAAAATATTCCCTCATGTCGCCTCTGGCTCTTTTACCAATCACCTTAAATCTGTGTCCTCTGGTTACCGACCTTTCTGCCACTGGAAACAGTTTCTCCTTATTTACTCTGTCAAAACCGTTCATGGTTTTGAACCCCTCTATCAAATTTCCCCTTAACCTTCTCTGTTCTAAGGAGAACAGCCCCAGCTTCTCCAGTCTCTCCACATAACTGAAGTCCCTCATCCCTGGCACCATTCTAGTAAATCTCTTCTGCACCATCTCTAAGGCCTTGACATTCTTCCTAAAGTGTGGTGCCCAGAATTGAACACAATACTCCAGCTGAGGCACAACCAGTGTTTCAAAGGTTTAGCATAATTTCCTTCCTTTTGTACTCTATGCCTCGACTTGTGCAGCCAAGGATCCCGTATGCTTTTTTAGCAGCCTTCTCAACTTATCCTGCCACTTTCAAAGATTTGTGTGTCTGTACCCCCAGGTCTCTCTGTTCCTGCACCCCCTTTAAAATTGTACCATTTAGTTTAAATTGCCTCTCCTCATTCTTCCTACCTAAATACATCACTTCACACTTCTCTGCATTAAATTTTATCTGCCATGTGTTGGCCCATTTCACCAGTCTGTCTATGGCCTCCTGAAGTCTGTTACTATTCTTCACATTGTTTACTACATTTCCGAGTTTTGTGTCATCCACAAACTTTGAAATTATACCCTCTATACCCAAGTCCAGGTCATTAATATATATCAAAAAGAGCAGTGGTCCTAATCCTGACCCCTGGGGAACACCACTGTACATCACTGTCTGACAAACAATCGTTCATCACCACTCTCTGCTTTCTGTCCCCTAGCCAATTTTGTATCCACACTGTCACTGTCCCTTTAATCCCATGGGCTTTAATTTTGCTAACAAGTCTATTATGTGGTACTTTATCAAATGCCTTTTGAAAGTCCATATACACAACATCAACCACACTACCCTCATCAACACTCTCCATTACTTCATCAAAGAACTCAATCAAAAATTAGTTAACACGATTTTCCTTGAACAAATCTGTGCTGACTTTCATTTATTAGCCCATACTTTTCCAAGTGCCAATTAATTTTGTCTTGGATTATTGTCTCTAAAAGTTTCCCCACCTCCGACGTTAGGCTGACTAACCTGTAATTGTTGGATTCTTTTGCCAATTACTTTAAATCTGGTTACCGACTATCCTGCCAGTGGAAACAGTTTCTCCTCACTTACTCTATCAAAACCTTTCATCATTTTGAACACCACTTTTAAATCTCCCTTAACTTCTCTGCTCTAAGGAGAACAATCCCAGATTTCCGTGACAGATGTTGACACTTTTCCTGCTTTTCCTCGCCTCACTTCAGCCAACACCGACTGATGTAAAACCATCAGTGCTGAAACAATCTGGACAGGAATAAAGGTACGAATGAGGAGAAAAAAGTAGTGTTTAATACTAAAATTGGAGCATGTTTCTGCCTAGCCCTGCAGGCATCTCCTTCAAGACCCGGGCAGTGGGGATGGAGCATGTGCTGGCACGTTAGTTGTTTACAGTGCCACCTGGAACTCATAAAAGCACAGAGCTGGTCTTGCTCTGAGTTCCATGCTCGATGAGGTTTGACACAACAAACATTTGTGTTTCAAATCTTTATCAGATTTAATCTGAGAGACGATATCAACCCAATCATTTTTTTACAGAAAGCAGTGGAGGTGCTTTTGCACAATGACAGCACACCACTCTGACTGTAACGACTGTCTCTTTTGGCTATTCCTGATTGGGGGGAGGGTTGTGATGAACGGACATATGTCACCTTTTCATAAACACCTTCAGCTTTTATGAGATTAGTTATCACAACAGAGGACACGATGATTTTACTCTCCCCATTCACTGACTTCGTCTCCTGATGGGGTAAGTAGATCTCACCTGCCCAAAAAACCCTTCCCCATAATGCGGAGAGTCAGTGACGCCTGGATTTTCCACTTGGCGTTACTATAAACACTGACGGTAACCCATTTAGTTTAACCCATAGGAGAAATGAATGCCAGCAGTCTATTGCACAGACTATTCACCTGAGTGGGCAGCACAGTCAAAATGTAATTCCTTTGCTAATATGTAACTCGTTTATTTTAAGTAGATGAACGTCAAATGAACCCGGTAAAGATTTGTCCCCTAATACTGGCATCAGTCATTTCTAGGCTGTTCTGTTTATTTTACTCAGCTTTAGTGTGAACAAACATTAAATTGTTTCTGAAGATGTATTTGCACTCGTACACTCTTGTACAGTGACTGTGGGTCGCAGGCTGTCATAGCCCTGTGGGCCCCACCAATGCATACCCTTGCAGCTATAGTCTCCTTCCCTCACTGTCCAGATTTTTGGCAGGTCAAACGTCTTACATTAAATATAACAAATATAAAAATACTTCACAAGTGTTAATATTTGTCAAGCTCAAAATGCTTGCTACTTCAATGAATAGCAGGCAACCAAAGCCACTCAGCAACACCAGTCAAACAGCAAGTCCTCGTCCTTTTCTTCTTCATGTAAGTTGGCTGGGTCATCCACATGGCGTATCCCACGACCTGCCTGTTCTTTTTCCCTCTTTTCTTTCAACTGCTTTTTCTTTTTCTGAATCTTTTTCAACCTATAAAACTCCCCCCATTCTCACTCATCCAACTCCGTTATGATATAAGACGATGTGCACCACCAAACATTTCGACGTTTGATATGAGCCTGGACAGGGGGAAGGAGGGTGATATCTAGGCTGAATCTGTTAGTACATGCTATCTGCATTCCTCCCTTCATGCTCATTGTTTGCACACGTACTTTTGCAATAAGGTGAGTTTGCAACATGAAGAGGATTTTTCCCCTTGATGGCATGGCCAAGATAGATAAGGTGTTTTACAGGGAATTCTGGTTACGACATTGCCAAATGTTTATCGATATACTTCCATGTGTTTTTATTAAAAATTGAACTAAATTGGGACCATTCCTTTTGCTTCACTTGTAGGTTTCTGTGATAAAATGACAGCTCAGAATAGGTGCAGTGATATACTGTTGAGACAAACAGCAGGCAAATGAATGAAAAATTCTCAACATTTTCCATCTCCTGTTTGCTGTGTCGGACCTAGCAGAGACCGTATTAACAAGTAGCTTCTTTGGACGATTGGGTCCCGACCGCCTCTATTTTAAAATTCTCACCGTCATGCTCAAATCCCTTCATGGCCACACCCTCACCTATCTCTGTGACCTCATCCAGCCCTACAACCCTCCAAGAACTCTGGTTCCTCCTCTGGATTCTTGACCATCCCCCCTTCCCCCATTCCGTCAGGATCGGAAAAGAGGAAAGATTGAAATTCATGCATTTGCATAATGCCTTATTGAGTTGGCCCATCTCCAAGAGCCTTACACAACACATTATTTTTGGAACATGGTAATTGTTACGTAGGCAAATACAGCAGCCACTCTGCACTAGAGATATGCCACAAACAGTATAAGTTATGGGTATCTGACCGCTAAGCTACCTTAACCCAAACCTGTCTCTTTAAACTTGCGCCCAAAACAGCACCGGGTCATCGGTGTGTCCGCTCTGTCCAGCCGAACCCTTCAGCAGGAGGCCCGAGCCTGACCGTGGTACAGGCCTCATTATAATACAGTTTGCAAGTTCCCCAGCGCTCAATGAGAGGTGGCAGGCAGCTCACCGAACCAGAGATTGTGGGGGGGGGCTGAAAATCCGGTGCCTCCATGAGTGTGTCAAGCTGGGGGGATGCCCAATCCTGCGGCCGGCATTGGGTGGCAGGGTTTTAGTGGGGCCGGGAGCTAAATTCCTGCTCCTCTTGGCCCCACAAAAGGTACCCCCCAAAAATGTTCCAGACCAGTTTTTGGAGCAACCTCCAATGGTCCCTTTAAGGGCAGCTGGTTAGGCCGCTCACTGCCTGGTACATATGGTTGGAGTACGGCAGGACACTCCAACCATTTGTACATGAAAATTGCGAACAGGGACCCTGATCTGATTATGAAAGCAGCCTCTTGCCTGTCTCAGGTGGGGGTGCTGGATGTCCATTTACAGGGCCGTCTGAAAATCGCATCAGGTGGGCCTTGGGCCGCTGTTTTCCTGCCATTTTCATCTGCTGCATCTTTCCAACGTTTTCTGCTTTTATTTCACGTTATCATATTTGCTATTCATCTCCATTCAAAATTTTCTGGTCAAAAGCTGGATGGAACAAAACTTCTGAGCAGTTCTGTTCAGTGATCTGGATTTACATTTTATCTGTAACTTCAACAAATCAATAGAAGCTCAAATCCTCACTTTCACTTCTATTTTGTCACTGGGTTATTCCCATTGCTACAACCAGTTAACCCTCTGTATACACTACATACTGATGCTCAATTTGGTATACAGTGTTTGAATACATAACTTATCACCTTGCATGTATCTCTAATGGACTGCAACTTTTAAATTAACCCTACGGGTACTGAAAGGCACTCGAGGTGCTCAACATTTATGTTGTTACACACTGGGCCATCGGTAGCCAAAAAGGCAGTGGCCCTCAGGTGAGTCCAAGGGGGGAGGAGAACGGGAGGGGCAGCAGCAGCCCACAGTTGTGGTGTGGAGCCAGCAGGAGCACTCCTGGTCCCCAGGGCTCCACATGAGGTTAAGTGAGACCAGATTTACGTTTTGGTGGTGGTCTCTTTAAGGACCGCTGATTAGGCCGCATGTAGACCTGGTAATCCTGCCCTGCACAGCGCTGCACAATTTCCAGAAGGGATCCTTAAACAGAAGGGGTCCGTAATCGGGCGTTAGGCCCCTCATTCACATACGCAAGAGGCCTATCGCTTTTTGTAGGCTATCCGGATGTCCCGTTATCTGAGTAATTTGAGCCATGACGTGTGGTTAGTGTAGCTTGCTTGGGGGAAATAGGTTCCCAAAATTCTCCACCACTGGGGGTTTTCATCGCCTCATGTCTGGGTCTGTCGCAGATTAATTGATTGCTACGCTTACTCAACAACTCCACTATCGTTGTACCACACAACGACCAGGATGGTAGAAGGTGAATTAGATGGACCTTGGTCTTTTTTCAACTAGAAATTCCTATGTTCCTAACATCAAAGGAATAGAAACACTGCTAACCCTTGCGACCTTTGGTGACCTGAGATCATGCAACAACAGCACTGCTTTTGGGTAATTAATTAACTCACCAGTGACTGATTGCCAGTAAACAATAGAATGTAAGATCACATGCCGCGTTCAATGATATGTGTGTGGAACAACCAGGAATATACTTTTGGTCATGAGGATGTGTGACGCAAAGACAAATACAGGGAAACAAGTAGTGGGCACCATTGGTGGGACATTAGAAATATCTGACCTGGTGATTCAGTAACAAAACAGTAAGATTCTTACAAAACAGGTGCAGATCCCATTTTGCTATATCACTTGCTTAAAGCATAACCTTTATTGGCAATTTTCTCTCCTCTTGAAGGTGCTGATGCACGCTGGGGCAAATTCCAATTTGTCAGTTACCCTCGGTATCTTGCCCAAGTGGCCATTCTTCTCGACAGTCGATGTTGGCAGGCAATTTGACCATGTGGAGCATCACACATGACCCCGATTCTGTCCTCGCCCAATGTCAGGACAAGTGAACTTACTAGCAGGTGTCACTGGATGGCAACCAGGTGAAGGAAACCCTGGCTTTTTGTACCCCTCCTGAGCCCAGGGACACTGAGGCTCATTTTTAGTGCCCCTCTTGTCACCCTGGCTCAGAGCAACTAAATCAGCACAGTTTGGGAAGCGAGCCTGTCAAGATAAGGATATACTTTTAAGCAAACTAATATCCTTGGGCCATAACAAGGATGGTGATCTGAAATATACTACACTTCCCAATCACATGTGGTATAAAATGAGACACTCGGATAGCGTCTCATCAAAATAGTACATCAAAAGCTCTGACTAATAATGCAAGGGCTATTGATATATTTATATTACAGTGTTTCCACTGTCAGATGTACTGTAATATAAATAAGGTAGGAACCAGTGTTTCCAGTGGCACAAAGATCCAGCTCAAGAGCTCCTTCCTTCACGTACTGACCAAGGCCTGAAGTGCCTGAACTTTCTACTTCTATTCTGATAAGTTTTTAAAAATTCATTCTTGGGGTGTGGGCATCTCTGGCGAGGCCAGCATTTATTGCCCATCCCTAGTTGCCCTTGATACGGTGCTGGTGAGCCGCCTTCTTAAACCGCTGCAGTCTGTGTGGTGAAGGTGCCCCCACAGTGCTGTTAGGTAGGGAGTTACATTCACCCTATTACTATAGATGCCATTCTGTCCCACCTGCAATCATTTACACTGAAGCCATTCCACAATCTCGGACTGTGTGGGAGTTAGAATTATGAAACTCCTTGGCTGAAAGCAAGCTTGTATTTCACAATAACGAGATGCTGCCAAAGTCACAGTAAAAGAGGAGGTAGTTGAGTTGGTTAAAATTGATAAAGAGGAGGGACTAGAAAGGCTGGCTGTACTTAAAGTAGCTAAGTCATCCAGCCTGGATGGGATGCATCCGAGGTTGTTGAAGGAAGTAAGGATGGAAATTGCAGAGGTGCTGGCCATAATCTTCCAATCCTCCTTAGATATGGGAGTGATGCTAAAGGACTGGGGGTATATGTGCACAAATTTTTGAAGGTGGCAGAAAGCGGTTAAAAAAGTATATGGGATCCTGGGCTTTATAAATAGAGGCATAGAATACAAAAGCAAGGAAGTTATGTTGAACCACTGTTTCAGCCACAACTGGATTATTGTGTCCAATTCTGGGCACCGCACTTTAGGAAGGATGTGAAGGCCTTAGAGAGGGTTAGAGTTAGGGTTAGGTTAGAAAAAATTTACTAGAATGGTTCCAGGGATGAGGGACTTCAGTTATGTGGATAGACTGGAGAAACCGGGGTTGTTCACCTTAGAGCAGAGATGGTTAAGAGGAGATTTGATAGAAGTGTTCAAAATCATGAAGGGTTTAGATAAAGTAAATAAAGAGAAACTGTTCCCATTGGCAGAAGGGTCAAGAGCCAGATGACACAGATTTAAGGTGATTGGCAAAAGAACCAAAGGCGACATGAGGAAAAACTTTTTTACGCAGCGAGTAGTTATGATTTGGAATGCGCTGCCTGAAAGGGTGGTGGAAGCAGATCCAACCATAGCTTTCAAAAAGGAATTGGATAAATACTTGAAGGGAAAACATTTTCAGGGCTACAGGGAAAGAGCAGGGGAATGGGACTAACTGGATTGCTCTTCCAAGGAGCCGGCATGGGCTCGATGGGCTGAATGGCCTCCTTCGGTGCTGTAACCATTCTATGATTCTATGATCCTGTTCAGCCTCTGAGGACTCCCAAACATGCATTCAGGAAAACCAGCAGTGTGGCGTCAGGCATGGTTAAGGCTGCATTTTTAATCCAGTCGTCCATGACTAACGGGCTTTATTGCTAATAACTTGTTATGGCCTCAGCATGGATCCATTGTGACCAGCCGTCCTCATAGACTGCGCTGCAAGAGAATGCAGCATTGCTGAGAATGTGTGCCTTTTGCAGAGGGGGATTTCCTTCTTGAGTATAGAAGACTAAGGGGTGACTTAATTGAGGTGTTTAAGATGATTAAAGGAGTTGATTGAGTAGATAGAGAGAAACTATTTCCTCTGGTGGGGTAGTCCTGAACAAGGGGGCATAGACTTAAAATTAGAGCTAGTCCATCCAGGGGTGATGTCAGGAAGCACTTCTTCACACAAAGGGTAGTGGAAATCTGGAACTCTCTCCTCCAAAAGGCTGTTGAGGCTGGGTCAATTGAAAATGTTAAAACTGAGATTGATAGATTTTTGTCAGGCCAGGGTACGAAGAGTTACAGAGCCAAGGTGGATAGATGGAGTTAAGTTGCGGATCAGCCATCATCTAATTGACAGGCTCAAGGGGCTGAATGCACTACTCCTGTTCTGATGTTCTGATGCTCCAATGTTCTGCAATAATAGTCTTGCCAACAATAAGGATGGTGTTGTTAATTAGCTAGCTAATTGTTTTTTTATTCAGTCTCAAGATTAATCATCAATAGTTCTCGAATGTTATAGAATTTTCTCCACAAGATTGATTGGGCCAGCTTATCAGTGCAGGTGACTGATCAGCATAGATAGAGGTTACTGCAACTGTCCACAATCCCCAGTGTGATGTGCTTGGGACTGTACTGTACTGTAGTTGTACTAATACACTTTTAAAGCTTGAACAGTTCAAAAACTCTCAAAAAGTATTTAGTCTTTCAGCCTGTCCTATTCATTGCTCTCAGCCCAGGATTCAGTGACACTTTAAAGTCAGTTCATGTATTTACAGCAGGAGCAGCCTCTTTATCTAAAAAAAAAGCCTCTGCAACCAGTCTGGGAGAAAATAAGCCTTTACATAAGACCTATGTAAGGCACGCTCCAGAAAACTCCTTTTAGGACAATAAAGATTTTTCAAAAGCTGCATTTTAGCATTTTATTTGTCTTAGATAATCTTTTTGGGGCCAAACACTAAATAAGCACACCCGAAAGTGCAACTCTCAGAAGCCATCAACTCATCTGAAAACATTTCACATGCGTACTCCATGAGCAGTGGGGGAAAGTACTGTCTGATTTATTGACTGCTTCCAACATCCTGCAGTCCCACCTCTGACCAATCTGATTGGTTGATAGTAACAAATTCCAATCCCAGTTAAAAAACAAAAGTTACATTTTCTTGTAAAATGCTGACATGGGTTTAAACACTAACTATCAGCTTAAAAAACTAATAGTTGACATGTATAACAAGGGAGGACCAATCTTCTCATCACCTTCATTTATGTTCAGCCTTTCCTATAAGCAGTTAAATTTGTCTGGCTCCCTCAAAACCTAAAATTGTTCTAAGTCCTCTTGTTCTTCCCCCTCCTCTTCCTATTTTGTCTTTGAAACCGACTCTATACGCATTTTTATCTTCATGGGCTGTAACCAACATCAAATGGGCAGATTTCCTGCTCTCAGCTGCATTTGAAAACTTAAAGCGCCCGACCCCCATTGTTCCAGCAGGGGACCACTTTTTCTGTGAGCCTGGTCTTGTGAACTGCTCCCAAATCCATTGGTTCCATTTCTATCCCACTGAACCAGCAGAGCCACTTGGTGCGTCTGGCATCAGGATGCCAATCGTGCCACGATGTTGGTAGGGTCAAACCAAGATGCTTGGATTGAGGCAGAAGGCCTGGCTTTCTCAGTGCATGATGCTATGGGGTGTCTTGCCGGCCAGCCAATGCAGTTCGAGAAACGGCAGATGCACTGCCTTATCAGGGCAGAGCGCTCGTGATCTCCTGATAGTGGGACCAGCGGGCAAGCTTTTCTGCCCACAGCATGTAAAAAGGAAAGAAAGAACTTGCATTTATGAGGTGCCTTTCACGACCTCAGGACTCCCAAAGCGCTTCACAGCCAATGAAGTACTTTTGAAGTGTAGTCAGTGTTGTAATGTAGGAAACACGGCAGCCAATTTGTGCACAGCAAGGTCCCACAAACAGCAATGTGATAACGTCCAGATAATCTGATGTTGGTTGAGGGATAAATATTGGCCAGGATGCCAGGGAGAACTTCCATTGATCTTCTTCGAATAATGCACTGGGATCTTTTACGTCCACCTAAGGGGGCAGTCGTCTCATTCGAAAGACAGCACCTCCAACAGTGCAGCGCTCCCTCAGTATTGCACTGGAGTGTCATTCTGGATTTTGTGTTCAAGTCTCTGAAGTGAGGCTTGAACCCATAACCTTCTGACTCAGAGGAGAGTGCTACCAACTGAGCCACTGCTGACACGTACTCAAGGAACCAGGTCTAGAAACTTGTAATGGCATCATTACACTGTAGAAAGCAAGTCTGTGGATTCTCAATTGGCATCTAATGGAGATTGGCACTGAGTGAGGAAATAAATGGTGGAGAGCAGTGCCAGGAGGTTGGTACAGTATAGCACCAAATGCTGATACCGGAGTCCATTATACTTGCAAGGCTGAAGTGCCTTGTATCAAAGAGATTTTCCCATGAATAGAAGTACCACTCTATACTACTGGGGCCAGAGACACACTGGCAAAATGCAGGAGCTGTAAACTGGCAGACTAGCTCTGCTCCTCCTCGTCTCAGCATGGCTCCCCAGCTCACCTCTTGATCTCTGGACCTCCCCAGGCAATTTACGTGCAATTTAATTACAGCATGTTATTCCCATGTCACTGGCCTCTGCTAATTACATCAAATAAAACCATCACGCAGTAAAGGTATATCTTATTCAATCCTGCCCTGTCGTGCTACATACATATTTCTTAGCAAGGTTGTTTTTTCGTTTATCTGTCTTTTTTTTAAGAGGAGTTCAAAAACTGGGGAACAGGACAACAAGCAGGCATCGTGTTTGTTCATGTCCCAACGGTTACAACAACTGTTAGGAATTTAAAAAAAAAACAACTCTTAGCACTGGATTTGGCCAGAATTTTGCCGGAAGGGATTCGAATCTCCCAGACAGGTGTCAAAAGGAATAGAGGCAGAAAACTAGTTTTAAATGTGTTAAGGTATGTTTATGCTGTCCAGCTGTTTCCCTCCACTGAGAGTGACCTCTACACATCAATTGCTGCCTTTTACTTTTAAGTGGGGTTGCGATAGGCTCTGCTGTGAAATGTGAAGATCAATTATTGGAAATGCAAGGGACCATCCCCAGCCTTTACTTTCCTGGAAACAGGTCCTTTAATATGATGGCACATTCGTAGTCCCATTTTCATGGGTGTGTGGTGCCGATAGCTCCCGGAGCACGGGGACATTTATACTACAAGGTGCAGCCCACAGAGAAAGACTCGTCTGCCTCTCATCACCTGTGCTCCCACATAATGGGAAAGTGTCTTTAGACTTAGACTCATATTTGAATGAGGCCTACAGGACCAGGTGGTTGGTTATTTGAATTAAAAACTGGCTTTCGTGGACCACAGATGTCAGTTGAGGGATGGCAAGGAATGAGCTACAACCTTTCTAAGGTTCCGACCTCTCTGTTGGTTCCAACCTCTCTGTTGGTTGTGTAACTTTGTTAGAAATTAGGGGCGGCAATTGAAGTGTGGCAGTTGGCTTGAGCAGCCCCCTCTCCCACTCCCCTCCCCAGGCTAGAGACCATCCAAGGTTCCTGCTCCCCATTAATGTCTGGTGACTTCTTCTGGAAAGTGTACATAGACATCAGATAAGGACAGCACCAGACGTGGCTACAATGTCCTTCACAATCAAGCCATCTGTTACACTCACTGCCTAAGCTCACAAATGAAGAGTAGCCACTTGCGTAAGGTGTCAGAGGGTGCCTATGGAACCATGTCCCAGAAAGACACAGCGCCTTCCAGAGAGGGGAAAGGGGATAAAGAGAAATCACAATGCAAAGACATCATAATGAAAATGATATACTGTCCCGGTCAAACAGCATCCCTTTGCCAGAGTCTGGAATAGACTATAAGTTGCGGAGACTGTGATCTTGTGAGGGAAATGACGATGAAGTGATGTCTTTGGTTGCTCAGCAACCTGCAGGCTCAACCTCTACGTTAAAGGGGTTTGAAACGATTCCTATTAGTTTTGTTGTTAAGCAGCTTGGAGATGGCAGTATATGATTTAGAAGATATATAATGAGCTGATTAAACAACTTCTTTAACATTAATTGAGAAAATTCTCTGCTGTTTGAGAGTGTTGTCTCTGACCTCCTGCACAGACCAGGACCCGCTCAACTTACACCTCCAGATACAACGGCAAGTGAATGAATCCCAAGCTCACATTCTCAAACAGCAGAAAACTCATCCAACAAACATAAAACAATAGGACATTGCAGGGGAAAGCACCTAAGCTTTAATTTTCTAAATACACAAGCAGGTAGAGACAATAAAAAATGGAAAGAATAATCCTTACATGTAATGCCCTATCATGTCAAAAGATCTCAAAGTGATTCAGACTGTAGCGGCTGTGAGATATACAAATGTGACAGCCATTCTATAGAAGTCTACAGTCCAGAAGGATGCCTTTTGACCAGTTGTATCTGTGCTGGAGCAATCCAATACTAACCCTACTGCCACATTCTCTCTCCCCATAGCCCTGTAACTTCCTCTGGTTCAAATACATAGCCAACTTTCCCTTAAAAGATGCAATGGTGTCTGCCTCAACCACTCCCTGAGGCAAAGCATTCCATGCTCCAACAACTGTCAGTCGCTCCGAGTCCCAGACACAATTGGATCCGTCAGTGCTCCAAGTCCCAGACAGAAGGGGAACCCTCAGCCGCTCCGAGTCTCAGACACAAGGGGAACCCTCAGCCACTCCGAGACCCAGACACAAGGGGACCCCTCAGTCACTCCGAGTCCCAGACACAAGGGGAATGATCAGCCACTCCGAGACCCAGACACAAGGGGAACCCTCAGCCGCTCCGAGTCCCAGACACAAGGGGAACCCTCAGTCACTCCGAGTCCCAGACACAAGGGGAACCCTCAGTCACTCCGAGTCTCAGACACAAGGGGAACAATCAGCCACTCCGAGACCCAGACACAAGGGGAATGATCAGCCGCTCCGAGACCCAGACACAAGGGGAACCCTCAGCCACTCCGAGTCCCAGACACAAGGGAAATAGTCAGTCGCTCCAAGTCCCAGACACAAGGGGAACAGTCAGTCGCTCTGAGTTCCAGACATAAGGGGAAAGGTCAGTCGCTCCAAGTCCCAGACACAAGGGGAACAGTCAGTCGCTCTGAGTTCCAGACATAAGGGGAAAGGTCAGTAGCTCCAAGTCCCAGACACAAGAAGAACTGTCAGTTGCTCTGAGTCCCAGACACAAGAAGAACTGTCAGTTGCTCTGAGTCCCAGACACAAGAAGAACTGTCAGTTGCTCTGAGTCCCAGACACAAGAAGAACTGTCAGTTGCTCTGAGTCCCAGCCACAAGAGGAACGGTCAGTCACTCCGAGTCCCAGACACAAGGGGAAAGGTCAGTTGCTCTGAGTCCCAGCCACAAGGGGAACGGTCAGTCACTCCGAGTCCCAGACACAAGGGGAGCGGTCAGTCGCTCTGAGTCCCAGACACAAGGGAAAAGGTCAGTCGCTCCGAGTCCCAGACACAAGGGAAAAGGTCAGTCGCTCCGAGTCCCAGACACAAGGGGAACGGTCAGTCGCTCCGAGTCCCAGACACAAGGGAAAAGGTCAGTCGCTCCGAGTCCCAGACACAAGGGGAGCGGTCAGTCGCTCCGAGTCCCAGACACAAGGGGAACGGTCAGTTGCTCCGAGTCCCAGACACAAGGGGAAAGGTCAGTCGCTCCGAGTCCCAGACACAAGGGGAAAGGTCAGTCGCTCTGAGTCCCAGACACAAGAAGAACTGTCAGTTGCTCTGAGTCCCAGCCACAAGGGGAACGGTCAGTCACTCCGAGTCCCAGACACAAGGGGAAAGGTCAGTCACTCCGAGTTCCAGACACAACTACAACTTCTGCACTGGAAGTCTAGGTGATGTAGTGCCTCAGCTGATGACCCACCTCCTACTTTAATGTATCAGCTGAAGGATTAAACCTCTGACAATGCCTCGCTCCCTTTCATTACTGCACTGAATGTCAAGCTCTGCAATGTGAGAACACTTTACGAGAACATTTTTCCCAATTAAAAATAAAGCTTCCTTTTGCAAGTGAAAACATTTTGAAAGGTCCGGGGTCATTTTATCGCAGCTACC
Source organism: Heptranchias perlo (assembly GCF_035084215.1). Classification (NCBI taxonomy): domain Eukaryota; kingdom Metazoa; phylum Chordata; class Chondrichthyes; order Hexanchiformes; family Hexanchidae; genus Heptranchias; species Heptranchias perlo. The sequence continues at coordinate 25,269,363 of NC_090354.1, forward strand.
AAATTTCTGCAGCCCTATTGTAACTAAGTGATGTAAAAGATGTCTCATAAAGTATTAATAGTGATGCTGCCAGTAATTGCCCTTTCTGAAGTATTGATCCAGTTAAACATTGAGGTTGGTTGAGGCATTTTATGAGGTCAGAAGGAAACCTCTGAGATACCAGAGCAGCTACAGTGTTATCATAAAACTAATACACCCCTCGCACTCCCAATAGTTATTCCAAGGAAATGACCTCGGCATGCATGCTAACCATAAACACATTTTACAGAGTTCCCAGGAGTCACAAGTTAAATGGAGATGAAGATTTTCCTTCCAGAATACCAACCCCACTGCCTCCCCATTCCAGCATCGAAATGCCCTTTGTCACTATGCCACTGATGACCATTTAAAGGTATTTCACACTTGTAACTTCTTCCTCATGTGAAACACAGCATCAACCTCTTGACCTGTGACCCCACTGACCCCACCCTTTGGAAGAAATATTTATCATCCTCTACCTGTGGGCCTGCTGCATGCAGTCCACGAAGACCAGGCAAGTCAGTTCTATTCATGCTTAGATTTTTTTTATTGACTAGTTTGTCCTGTTTGAACTTCCTGGAACTGGATGTTTGGAAAGAGCTGTTGCCTCATTGGGGAATAAATCCTAAAATAGAGCATTGGCATTGGAGCTTGAGATATGAACAAATCAACAGAGACACTGATTTTAAACGTTATATATGGACCATGGACCTTCATAGCACACACCATGAAGACAAGAGTTTGCAGTCTAACTGCAGTGCTGCACCCCCTGGTACACGCACAAATTAGACAGACTGGGGCACACAAAAACCCAAGCTGAGTTACTGTGGTGTTTTGATAAAGATGGATGATTACATCAAAAAAGAATTACATAGAACCTTTCATAACCTCAGGACGTTCCAAAGTGCTTAACAGCCAATGAAGTACTTTTTCAAGTGTAGTCACTGTTGTAAGGTGGGAAATGCGACAGCCAATTTGCACCCAGCAAGGTCCCATAAACAGCAATTTAGTAAATGACCAGATCACATTGATGTTGGTTGAAGGATAAATATTGGCCAGGACACTGGGGAGAACTCGCCCTGCTCCTCTTCAAAATAGTGCCGTGGGATCTTTTATGTCCACCTGAGAGGGAAAACGGGGCCTCGGTTTAACAAAAGACGGCACCTCTGGCAGTGCAGCACTAGCGTGTCAGCCTAGATTTTGTGCTCAAGTCTCTGGAGTGGGACTTGAGCCCACAACCTTCTGACTCAGAGGTAAAAGAGCTGCCCAGTGAGCCGCAGCTGATGCCTTTCTAGACTTGGCAAAGACTCTTATCGGGAACTCTTCAAAAGGTTGCCAATCTCTTCAAGCATTTTCCTTTAAAAAAAAACACAACAGTGATACAAGACACCGAAAGATTACAACGTTTGGTTTGACTAAGGTTTAGCTGTTCTTTCCTAGTTACTGTTATGTTGCACATTTGCAAAGGATCACGTATTATCGCCTGATCTATAATTAAAACCACACTTGAGGCTCACTTTTAAGTAATTGTTTCTCTGGCTGCACATTTGTTGCAACGAGTTTCTGACAGCATCCTCCTGCACACAACTGGTAATAACGGAATCACTTACAGACACCCCACTGGCGGGTCATTCTATGCAGGACCGCTGAAGACGTGGCAACATTTCTCCCAGCTCAGTGTGTCTCCCACCTCAAAGCCTCTGGGTCTTGACCGGCCAGTCCTACCTGCTCGCCAGGGCTGACTGACCATGTAAGGTCCGGGCGGTACTTGATACTGCAGAATCCCGGTCAGAAATAGCCGTGGCAGCTCAGCATTAAGTCAAGGTCAGCTGATTTAAATCTCTCTGCACAGCTGGTTGAGTGCACTGTTGCCCCTCCCCCACTGAGGCTCCCTCTGTGTGGTACATACATAGCATGACATAGAATGTACAGCACAGAAACAGGCCATTCGGCCCAACTGGTCTGTGCCGGTGTTTATGCTCCACACGAGCCTCCTCACACCCCTCTTCATCTCACCCTAACAGCACAACCTTCTATTCCTTTCTCCTTCATGTGTTTATCTAGCTTCCCCTTATACGCATCTATGCTATTTGCCTCAACTACTCCTTGTGGTAGCGAGTTCCACATTCTAACCACTCTCTGGATAAAGATGTTTCTCCTGAATTCCATCTGTACTTGAACAGAGAGCAACCTGCGGGCCTTTCGTCTGCCCTTCATTCCTGTACACTCACTGGCATTCTTAACTCGCGCCAGTCAATCCTTCATGGCTCACAGACAATTTTTTAAAACTGCACATTTAATATATAACTGGTCAATCTCATGTGGCAATGCACATGGGCAGTCGAGACCGATTTGAATTTTTCAGGTCCAAGTTAGAGGGTGGGGAATAATGGAATCATTAACTAGGAGTGGACGGGAGGAAAGGGGACAGGGAGAGGGAAAGGGAAGAGGAGGGGAGGAGAGAGGAGGAGAGGAAGACAAGGAGGGGAGGAAGAAGGAGATAGGGAAACGGGGGAGAGAGAAAGGGAGAGGGGAGGGAGAGGAGAGAGAGAAGGAGGTAGGGGAGCGGGGGAGAGAGAGAGGGAGAGGGGAGAGGAAACAAGTGTTAAGGAAGGGGAATTCAGATTAGCAGGGGATTGAGACATAGAACAGCCAGCCATTGGGGAGGGAAAGTACAGTCAGTGGGGAAGGGGATACTGTAGATGGAAAATCAAGGGGTTAAAGGGGAATTGAAGCAAGATTGGGGAATCCTGTGGCAGGTAACTGCAACCAGTGGATGGGTTGGAATGGGAAATGCAGTCAGCGGGGAGGAGAGAAGGAATCAAAATCTTGCTCATCAGGGTTAGAGTGGGGGCCTGAAGGCCGCAGTCTTTCTCAGTGGTGGTGGGTGGGTTGAGGGTTGAGGGTTGGGCAAAGGTCTAAAATCTTGCTCTGCAGGGAGTGAATTGAGGGGCCACAAGGGTTAGTGGGGAGGTTAGTGCTGAAATACTGCTCGGTGGAGGAGGAAGAAATTTGGCGCCCAAATCCTTTTGAGTCTACCTCATTTGTAATCCCTTGGTCACATAATGTTATGCTACAGGTACAATATCAGCAGAATCTTGAAACCACTGAATCGTCAGTAAATTTAGCTATACCTTATCCTTTTGGTACGTTTCTAAGACTTCGCTCTTCTAAGATGTTTCTTGTACAGGAAGGTCTCAGACAAACACAGGATGGAGCAGGAGCAGAGCCTGTAGTCTGTGCGTGACTGGCCAGTGTTCAAGAGAAATGGCCACGCCATATCACAGAATTGTTAGACTTTCCAATTAGTGGTTTTCAGGGAATCAGACAAGCTAAAATCCCATTCAATTCGTTCCCCCTCAGAATAATTCAAGATTAGTCACAGGACAGAAAATTAAATCAACAAAAAGGGAAATCTTAATGTGCAGTTAAAATAAATCTGTGAATAACATCATTACAGTTTAATGCTGATTACATTTAAAATAAATCCTTTAAAAGATTCTCTGGTTTAGTGAAGGTGCTGTGTAACTGAGCCTTGTAGACCAGAAGGCCTTAGATTCGATCCCTGGTGTTTGCTCAATTGGATGATCTCAGTCAGAGGAGGGGAGGGGGTTGGTGTAAGGTCGGTGGAACGATTACAATTTGTTTTAGTGTCCCTGATCTAAAGAAAGGGAAATTCAACCGGGGTTCCTGTTCTTGATCACTATCAATTGACCCCTGCTGGAAAGTAAACGTGCATCGACATTGGGGGGGCGGGTGGAAACACAGCATGTGATGCCCCCCACAGTGGAATAGCCACTATCTATGCTCACACATGAAAAATGGCCACTTGGGTGAGGCACCGAAGAAGAGCTGGAAATATTGAACTGTACCGCAGTAAGATCAGGTGGGGGGACAACTGGGAGGGAGGGAGGGGTGCAGGGGGAGGACTGAAACATAAAGTCCCTCTAGAGTAACATAAATAAATAGTCCAGGTGGAAACGGGGCAAAAGGATCCTATGTTGTTTTGGGAGATACAGAGCCCGATAATCTGTAAAATCCAGGAACATAGGAGGCAGCTCTTCATAAATCAGCAGGCAAGTTAACGTCAAGGATCATTTTCCCGTCAGTCAGTAAAGGAATCTCTAATTCTCTGCTAATGCTGACACAGTTGGTGTGGATCAGGTTGTTAACAGTACAGTACTGACCAGGTGAGAGGATTAGGGATTACCGGCACTGCTATAAACCTTTGCTGCCTCTGGGTTGCTTTGCCTTTCCCTCCACCCCCTGGATAAAGCCTGCTCCCCGATTTATTGTTAAATAACCGATTTCATTCCAAGCAAATTTCAACAGGCAGTAATTTAACCATGGAGGAACCTTTGCTTATTTTTTCCCACTCCTGCCGTACGGTTCGTAAGGTGCCGGGAGCCGTCTGGCACTCCATTTGTCACCCTCGACAGTATGGGAGGCTGTTTGTCCTTGGATCACCGCTCCGTCTTGTTCTTACCTGAAGTCCACACGCATGCATGTTCCAGCAGGAATCCCTGGATAGCGACCAAGAGCAGTTGATTAGTTGTAGGACCCCACCGCTCTGCTGACTGAGATCATACTTGCCAGCTTCCCAGGGTACACTCAACGCAAACTTCACCTCAGAGAGAACACTGCTGCCCACATCTGATCCTCTACTAAAATCCCGTTCACCTTTCACCTCTCCTCTCACTGGCTCCCCAGCTCTCAGCACATTGATTTCTAGATCCTCATCCTTGACTATAAATCCTTCCAAAGTCTTGCCTCATCTCATCTCTGTAACTTCCTCCAGGTACTTTTCTGTGGACAATCTTGATTTTGAACCTTGAGTCCTGTGTCCCGATCGAACCTTGTACGGAGGCTCATTTGTCCTGACTTTCAGTTTCAGTTGCGGTTTTTCAGACAAAATAGATTTGGCGACACACTGGGGGTAATTTTGACTTTGGACGACAATGTAAAATGGCTGCTTTCGAACCAGCCACCTGCTATACACCTGTGTCAATTTTCATTTCCATTGACGTCAATGGGAGAGATGTATAATGGGCGGCTAATTCAATATCACCCGTTTTACACGATCACACAAAGTCAAAATTACCCCCAGTGTGTGGTAACTTTGACACTTCTTACAAGATTGAAGATGTTGCACAAAAAACTACCCAGTCACCCACATTCCTGCTGCTCGACGTGCTGTTAGGGACTAACGTCAATTCATTTGTCAGTGACACCCACTCTTTCACTGGTACTGGAATGTTCCGTGGCAAATGTTTGGTGGCAATAGAACTTTGTGGAAGTGTGGAATCACCGTCTTTGGATTTAATTCTTGTAAGTAAACCATTTCTGGTACCTCTTCAACCCTTTTTTTGAGAAATAAGGGATTATATGTATGTAAGGAGTCGCACAACACCAGGTTATAGTCCAACAGCTTTATTTGAAATCACAAGCTTTCGGAGCTTTGCTCTGAAGGAGCAAAGCTCCGAAAGCTTGTGATTTCAAATAAAGCTGTTGGACTATAACCTGGTGTTGTGCAACTCCTTACATTTGTCCACCCCAGTCCATCACCAGCATCTCCACATCAGGATTATATGTAGAATAATACTCCTGTGCATGTAAATAACATCATATGTGTGTCGGAGTATAATGAGATAGAGAGAGAAAACGTGTTTATTTACTCATAAATTGGACATAACAAACACATTGAGTAATACCAGGCAGGCTGAAAAGGTGTGGCCCAATTCTACGTTATCTCTGGTTGTTAAATTTGAGTTGCAAAATAATGAAGTTTAATATTAACAAAGCATTTGTGTTTATGGAACTGATATATATATAAAATGATACTTATGGAAAATACATTTAAAACATTGAGGTATTGTGGAATGGTGGCTTTGTTTTGCATGTGATTTTATAAAGTTTTCTATTATGTTAATTGTAGGGTCAGGCTCTGGTCCTGAAATAATCATAATAGTGATATTAATACTAATACCAATACCAATACTAATATGAATATGAATACTAATTCTTACACTTATACTAATTCTAATATGATTATGAATACTAATACTATGATTATGAATACTAATACTAATTAAAACTAATACTAATACCTATACTAATACTAATGCTAACACTACTAATACTAATACTCCTTATACTTATAATAATACTAATACTTATACACTTATACACATACTTATACTTAGAAACTTATAATTACACTAATACTTTTATACTTATATACTTATACTAAAACTCATACCTATACTAATAGTTATACTGATACTAATACTTATACTTATACTAATCTGAATAGTATACTAATACCTATACTAATATGATATCAACTATACTATACTGATACCACTACTACTATTACTTATACTTATACTAATACCACTATTACTTATACTAATATTACTATTATACTAATACTTATACTTGTATATTTACACTTACATACTTATATTTATACTTAAACTAATACTTGTACTAATACTTATATACTTATACATATACTTATACTAAAACTTTTCCTTACACTTATATTCGAACATAGGAACAGGAATAAGCCATTCAGCCCCTCGAGCCTGTTCCGCCATTCATTGAGATCATGGCTGATCTGTATCCTAACTCCATTTACCCGCCTTGGCTCCATATCTCTTAATACCCTCGGCTAGCAAAAATCTATCATTCTCAGATTTAAAATGATCAATTGAGCATCTACTGCTTTTTGTGGGAGAGAGTTCCACACTTCTACCACCCTTTGTGTGAAGAAGTGTTTCCTAATTTCTCTCCTGAATGGCCTGGCTCTGATTTTAAGGTTCTGTCCCCTTGGCCTAGACTCCCCCACCAGCGGAAAAAGTTTCTCTCTTTCTACCCTATCAATTCCTTTCAAAATCCCAAAAACCTCAATCAAATCACCCCTTAGCCTTTTACATTCCAGGGAATACAAGCCTAGTTTGTGTAATCTCTCCTCATAATTTAACCCTTGAAGCCCTGGTAACATTCTGGTGTATCTGTGCTGCACTCCTTCCAAGGCCCATATACCCTTCCTGAGGTGCAGTGCCCAGAACGGTACACAGTACTCCAGATGTGGTCTAACCAGGGCTCTGTTTAGCTGTAGCAAAACTTTCTCCCCTTTCAATTCCAGCCCTCTAGATATAAAGCCTAACTTTATATACTTATATTAAAACTTATACTTATACTAATACTTATACTAATGCTTCTTCTTATACGTGGACATTGAAAAAGTAACCAGACAGTAATGTGCGACAAGGCCTCTAATAGATGTAGTGTTATTTAACGTTACAGGACCATGAGTGGGGGGAAAGCACCTGAACATACACATGCTGATGAAGGCAAAAAGAATATCTGCAACACTCCAAAGAATATACAGAAAAGAGTCTGTTCCTTTCGGGATGAGGGGTTATCAGAAACCGAATTTAGAGAGTGGATTGCAATACATAACGACCCGGTGATAGCTCGATGCGCCACACACCAAATGCCATTTTCCGTTAAAAAGGGAAGGTGTGGGTGAAGTGAGAATGCACAGGAACGCACAGAAACAGCAAGTGTCAGTGAGAGCGTAGAACGTGAGCAGACATTTGGCTAAATATTTCACACCCAAAGACACAACCTGAGGAGACGAGTGTCATTGCGGCTGAAGTAACTTATGTCTACAAGGCAGTTGTGCATCATCACAGGTACTTGTCACCTGATTATGGGTTAAAGGTGACTGCTGAAGTACTTTCAGATTCAATGTTGAGTCAAAAAATACACTGTGGGAAGACAAGATCTGAGACCATGGTGGAAAATGTCTTGGTGCCCTATACAGCTGAGCTGCTGTTGAACAATTTCAAAGACAATGGGCATGATTTTGACCCAGAGCCGGGAAGGGGGCGGGGTGTCCAATTGCGGATGTGAAACCTGAAAGTACGGGTTTTCTGGACGACCGGATGATTTTGATGTAAGGACGTCTGTTTTTTGTCGGTTTGCCATCCGACTGGCCAGCCTGATCGACAGGCTAGTCTCAGTCGGACGGGAGAGCAGCCAGGGAGGGGACGTGAAAAGGTAAGTCTTTGTTTGTATGGATGGGGGGAGCATGGGTGGGCAGGGGTGGGTACGGGGACATGTGTGAGCACGGGGCACTAATGGGCATGGGTGGGCATGGGGCACTGGTGGGCATGACTGGGGCATGGGGGCATGAGTGGGCATGGGCCACCGATGGGCATGGGGCACTGGTGGAAATGGGTGGGCATGGGGGTGTCAGTCATGGGGGGAGAGATCGCGGGTCAGTCATGGGGGGGGCGGTGTTGGGATCGGGGGTCATCGCTCGCGATAGTTGAGGGGGGGGTCAAAGGGCGTGGGAGGCACCCGCAATCGTTGGGGGGTCGCTGCAGGTAGGCTTTTTAGGCCTGGGGGAAGTACTCCTGCTCCCCTGGGCCCATAGCCCAAGCTGTGCCAGAAAGGTACTAACCTACAGTTTTGGGCCTTCTTGCCTCCTCTCACGCGGCGTGAAGGAGAAGGCCCTGGAATCCCGGCCCCCAGAGGTTGAAATTGCAAAATCTGTAAAAATGAAGGCCCGCAGCCTTCTTGAAAGGTTTTAGTCACCAACTCGCCTCCTGGGAGCAGGTTGGTTGCCCGCCCTGGTGCCACACAAAAGGTTGTTACACAAGATAAGGGCTCATGGGGTTGGGGGTAATATATTAGCATGGATAGAGGATTGGTTAACGGACAGAAAACAGAGAGTAGGAATAAACGGGTCATTTTCAGGTTGGCAGGCTGTAACTAGTGGGGTGCCGCAAGGATCAGTGCTTGAGCCTCAGCTATTTACAATCTATATTAATGAGGTATATGAAGGGACCGAGTGTAATGTATCCAACTTTGCTGACGATACAAAGCTAGGTGGGAAAGTAAGCTGTGAGGAAGACACAAAAAGTCTGCAAAAGGATATAGACAGGTTAAGTGAGTGGGCAAGAAGGTGGCAGATGGAGTATAATGTGGGGAAATTTGAGGTTATTCACTTTGGTAGGAAGAATAGAAAAACAGAATATTTTTTAAAAGGTGAGAAACTATTAAATGTTGGTGTTCAGAGGGATTTGGGTGTCCTTATACACAAAACACAGAAAGTTAACATGCAGGTACAGCAAGCAATTAGGAAGTCAAATGGTATGTTGGCCTTTATTGCAAGGGGGTTGGAGTACAAGAGTAAGGAAGTCTTGCTGCAATTGTACAGGGCTTTGGTGAGACCACACCTGGAGTACTGTGTACAGTTTTGGTCTCCTTACCTAAAGAAGGACATACTGAGATCAATAGATTTCTGGACTCTAGGGGAATCAAGGATATGGGGATCGGACGGGAAAGTGGAGATGAGGTCAAAGATCAGCCATGATCTTAATGAATGGCGGAGAAGGTTCGAGGGGCTGAATGGGCTACTCCTGCTCCTATTTCTTAAGTTCTACAGCCAATGAAGTACAGTCACTGTTATAATGTAGGAAGCAGGGCAGTCAATTTGCACACAGCAAACCCCACAAACAACAATGTGATAATGAACAGCTAATCTGTTTTAGTGATGTTGGTTGAGGGACAAATATTGGCCAGGACACCGGGGAGAACACTCTTGCTCTTCTTTGAATAGTGCCATGGGATCTGTTACATCCACTTGAGAGGGCAGTCGGGACCTTGATTTAACGTCTCATCTGAAAGACGGCACCTTCAACAGTGCAGCACTCCCTCAGTACTGCACTGAATTATCAGCCTAGATTTTGTGCGCAAGTCTCTGGAGTGGGATCTGAACCCACCACCTTTGGACTCAGAAGCAAGAGTACTACCCACTGAGCCACGGCTTACACAGTAAGGGTAACATTAAGTACCGCCTACTGGTTTCCGCGTCATGGGGGAGGTAGTCGGATATCAGGGCCACAGTCATGGGGACGTCAGACATGGGGGGGTGGGTCGTTCATCATGGGGGAGTCAGAGCTCGTGGGATGGGTCGGAGATCGTGGGGGGGGGGGATGTTGGTGATCGTGGGGGGTCGGATCTCATGGGGGGGTTGGAGACTGTCAGGGGGTCAGAACTCGTGGGGGGGGGGTCAGAGCATGTGGGGGCATTGGAAATCGAGGGGGGAGGGTTCGGTTATGGGCTGGGGGGGGGGGTGGTCGGCCGATCGTGCATATGGGATCATGGTAAGTCGGCTTGTGGGGCCTGGAGGAACCATTCCTGCTCCTCTTGGCCCACTTGCAGTGCAATAAACCTGTTCACCTCTTCTTACGTGCATGAAGCAGAAGGCCCAGGAATCTCGGCCCCTAGGAGTTAAAAATAAAAAGGCTGTTAAAATGGAGGCACGCAGCCTCCTTAAAAGATTTTACTCCTGAGAGCGGATTGGTCACCAGCCCCTCGACCTGCCTCAGTTAAAACCGGAAGTGGTCGAGTTGGAGGCGAGATGAGGGTTGGCTTTTACTTTTTTACAATTTCAACTTCCCACCCGCCCCCAACCCACCAGTTCTTGGGGTTAAAATTTACCTCAACCTCTTCGGTTTCAAAGTGAACCAGAATTTGAAGAAGTTGCCTGTCACTCTTCAACTGCATGTAAATCAGGTGGATTGAAGGTGTGTGAGAGAAGCATTGACTACTTGGAGAAATGGTTCCCCTTCGATACAAGTCTTCTGAAACACCTCGCAGTGCTTGGTCTTCAAACTCAGTTCACACTTGAGGACCTGGTGGACTGTGTCAAGTCTGTAAATGTAGCAGACTCGGACGGATAAGCGTGTAGCATGAATTTTGTGTACTCCGTGAAGTCATGCCAAAACTCCAAGACATGGAATGAGTGGATCACAAGTAGACCAATTTCTTCACCAACTGCAAGTGTCCAGCTCTTCAGAACCTAGTGGAGCTTGTGCAAGTTGTGGCTGTGAGCAATTCTCCAGCAGAAAGAGTGTTCTCCATGATGAAGAATCTATGGATGGTCAAGAGAGTTAGGACGGGAGCTGACCATGTCATGGCGGATTTGCGTGTTAAAGTCAACCTCAAGAAATCATGCACTGAGTTCCATGAATTCATCCTTGGAAGAAAGGACCTCTTGAATGCAGCGAAAAGCAAAAAAAATACACCTTTCAAAGGATTACTCCAGTCACTATGTATACACCATTTAGGAGGCAAGAATAAGGACATTATTATTTAACAATATTTTTGTTAAGTTGCATATTTTCCTCACGCGCCTTATTAAGGCACATTCTGTTGTACTTGTCCCTACTTCAGCAAACCAGTGGTGGAAACCTAAGATGACAGAGACCATCTCCAACAAGAGAGAGTCTGACCACCTCCCCTTAACAATCAACGGCATTACCATCGCCGAATCCCCCACCATCAACATCCTGGAGGTCACCATTGACCAGAAACTTAACTGGACCAGCCATATAAATACTGTGGCTACAAAGGCCGGTCAGAGGCTGGGTATTCTGCGGGGAGTGACTCACCTCCTGACTCCCCAAAGCCTTTCCACCATCTACAAGTCCAAAGTCAGGAGTGTGATGGAATACTCTCCACTTGCCTGGATGAGTGCAGCTCCAACAACACTCAAGAAGCTCGACACAATCCAGGACAAAGCAGCTCGCTTGATTGGCACCCCATCCACCACCTTAAACATTCAATCCCTCACCACCGGCGCACTGTGGCTGCTATATAAAGTTGCTATATAAATGCAGGTTGTTGTTGTATAAGTGAGAGGGAGCCAGCAGCCACCTTGGGTCAGATAAGAGTCCTCTGATGTGGCTAAAGCTATCAAGATTGGGCTACAAGGACAACATTCAGAGGGCAAACTGAGATTAAGCTTCTGTGAGTTCTCACAAGTCTCAGTGTCGCTGCCATGATGTTGTTAGTTCCCCCAGCCCCTCCAAACGTTCCATTCCCCCTTTGAAGTACTAGGCTCCCCCCTTTAATAATGTCTCTCTCTCTCTCACTCTGCTGACCCCCCCAAATTACTCCAGTCCTACCATTCTTCAGCCCCTGAAGAACTGCACCAATTTAAGGGGGTTTTGGGAAGGACAAAATAGAGCTATTCGGTCCTATTTAAAAAACTATTTGCATTAATGCTAGAAAAGTTCACGAGGGAGAAAGGAATAGAAGGATTTGTTGATAGGGTGAGATGAAGTTAGGTGGGAGGAGGCTCGTGTGGAGCATTAACACCGACATAGACTTGTTGGGCTGAATGTCCTGTTTCTATGTTGTAAATATTATGTACTACTATGTAATCTTGTCAGGGCACGACCTTGAACTCCCTTGACCTGCTCACTCTTCACTTTTATTTATTTTGTTCTCAGATTCCGCCTTTACCCCTTCACCTAATTTGCCTCAAATTTAAATATTACTGAGCAGCAAATCAGTGGTTGAGGAAGGACGCAGCAACCTGAAGAATAGAAAGATGCAAACTAAGTGCAAGATAAAAAATGAGATCAAAACAAAGTATTTTTTGAACGAGGTTAAATGAATTTGTATCAGGAATTTGCTTCTGACAAATTTGCATTGATGTGGAGTTTGCCAACTGAACAGTCCCTCCATTCTAAACAGTAATCCACCTGCTTGCTTTGGTGAAATGATGAGGTATTGTATGAATCCAAATATTTCTTTCTTTTCGTGCATGTTATTGATTGTAAATTCACTGAGTGTGACCAAACTGGACTAACACTCACCAGTCCCTACTAATATCTCATAGTAACATAGTAAAGTATTTTCAGCTGAAATCTACTGGTCCTTCTTTTTCTGTGAAGTACCCATACATAACTTTTTCTCCAAAAGGTTTTGGTGTTCATCAAGGTGAACCCATTGTTACGCAGCCTGACATTGTGTGGCTTTCTCCACCATCTGATGGTACTAGTGACCTGGCCCATATCTCTCTCCTGCTTTGACACCTCCAGAAAGCTCCCGCTGAGTACATATTCCGCATTACCTTTTCCTTTGCCAAATGTCATCATTTGACATTTATTGGCATTAAACTGTGTTTTCCACTTTTCTGCCTATAAGCCCAGCATCTCCAAATCTGCAAAATTTGCTCACACTAGTCCTCATCGCTTGCCATGGCTCCCATTTTGGCACCAATTGTAAAGGTTGAATCTTTGAAGTGATTTCAGTCTCATATTCATTTATAAAAATGATAAACAGCAGTGATTCCAATACCAATTTCTGTAGCACCTCATGAACAATCGAATTCTAGCCAGGGGAATGTTTCCCACTTCTGGAAACTGGGTTTTAATCTTGCCATTTTTGTCTATTTTATTAACAATAAATAGAAATGCTACTGGGTAAGTTCATTACATGGAATTTACATTTCGTTACCACCAGAAACGTTCATTGACTTCAATGGAAATAAAAATCGGGGGAGATGTAAAACGGGCTGTCGATTTGCTGTCACCCGTTTTATACTATCGCGCAAAGTCAAAATTACCCCCATTGTCTGTAACCTACTTCACACTCGCTCTTTAGAGATTACAAATTGATCATGTCTGACAACGTATCCCCGCCTCTCACACATCTCCTCTTGCTTCTTTGGTAAACACCATTGCAACATTAAACATTTAAACTTCCTGTCCTCAGATAATCCTCCCCCTTCCTATCAGTGCCCAATTCCTCCCATCGTCATTTGTACCTGAAGAAAGTTTTACTGTTTTTTGTTCACGGTTACTGTGATTTTTTTTTCACGTTCCCTCTTGGCAGCCTTTTTTTTGACACGCTGTGGCCTGTTTGTGATTCTCCTTATCTTGAGCTCTTGAACGCTCTGAATGCTTTCCCTCTCCTCCATGCCTTTTTCTCAACTTTCCAAGACACCCAGTGCTGGTTCATCTTTCTCTTTCAGCCTCTGCTCAAGGATAAATTCCTTTTATGTTTTAAATGTTATTCTTAGTGAACGTTCCCATTTTCCTACCACATCACTTCCTTTCAGTAGTTCCTTATTGCATTCATGCGCTTCCTCATATCTTCAAAAAAGAGGAAACTAGGAGGGAGGGAAGGGAGGAAGACTTGTATATTTATATTGCACATCACATCTTGAGGTGGGCTGGAGACAGTCGGACAGAAGGTAATCAAGATTGTTGGCTGCTTAAAATTCATTTTCTATTCTGTCACAGGTTACAGGGCAGGAGAGCAAAGTTGATGAGGTGACTTCAGATGCCAACCCACCATTTATTTAAGGTGACTTTCTTCGTTTAATGAAAATCATAGCAGTGAACTGGAGCCAAATTAGTTGATATTTTTTGCTAGTTCTTTCCCCTCCTCTAATTAATGCGGTGACTTGTTGGGGGACAGCTCCAAGGGCATCAGCAGTCCCAGGTACCTCAATCAAGTGCCCATTCTTGCTGTATGAGCCTAGACAGTAAGTGTCAGCAGTCTATTTACCATACCATGCAGCAATATAGCTCAACCCAATCTTGCCTTTACCCAATGTTTACACTTTGCAGCTGGGGTCAAGGGATATAATTGTTGAGCATTACAGATCAATACTAAGACAGCTCGTTCCTAATTCTCTTTGAGCACTGAAGTTACATTTGCTTCCTCCTAATCATCTTGGATCTGCCCTTATTTCAGTGAGCGTTGGAAAGTTTCCTTATGCTACAGGAGCCAGGCTAATTTTTCCCCTCCTATTCCAGGGACACTGAGGTTAATTGTAGCCCCCAGTTGCTTCCCCAACTGACATCACCTAACTTAGCACAGACGATTGACCCTGCCACCTCCTGATATATAAGGTTTAACGCTATGCCTTTACCCATTAAGCCATCACGACAGAAGATTTATTTAATTGATTCAGCTCTTGCTGGCTACAATAAAGAATATTAAATTAAATATACTTCCAATTTAGGGATGCTTCATTGTCAAATACACCAACAGTTTGGATGAGACATCAAACCAAGGTCCAACAACCAACTTGTTCTGTTGTGCAGATAGACATTAAAGAGCCTATGGTACTATTCAAAGAAGAGCAGGGAGCTCTCCTGGTACACTGGCAGACATTGTTCCCTCAACCAACCCACCAACTATAGACTATCTGGTCACCTGGCTCATTCCTGTCTAAGGGATCTTGCTGTGTGCAAAATGGCTGCTGCATTTGCCTATTTTAACAGTTGAGGCAAAGTGAATTCATCGTTTGTGAAGTGCTTTGAGGCATTTCTGAAAGATGTGGTAAGGGAGTCTCTACTTTCAAATTTTCCCTTAGGTTTTGGTACTGTCTGTTAATATAAATTCACACCTTCTGATTCCTATAAAATGTCCATTATATCAGGGTCAAAATGATATACATCAAAAGAAATGTGATAATGCATCGGTGGTCTGTCTACATATTGATTGCATGCTTGAATAAGGCACTGGAATTATTATCACACATTACCCAATTTAATCACTCCTCAGAGATTGGTTGTTGTCTGATTGATTGATGTGAGTAAAGATCAAGAGAAACAACTCAGTGTTTGATTTTTAAACTAGGAATGCAAGCAATCACCAAAGAAATCCCTGGTGAAAAGGGTTGAGCGAGAAAGATATATAAATCATTCAAAAGCATTTGAAATGTCACAAGAAGGAAGTGCACACTGACTTGCAACTAGAGCTCGAGAGTGAAAGGGCTCAATTTATCATCAGTCTGTCACACTGGTCTTGAAATGCCAAATGTGTTTACTTTGTGTTCCTGGGCCATTTTAATTGTAGCTTGTGCCCTAGGACAGGGGAATATTTTAAAATGTCAATAAAGCTTCAAGAAAAGTTCTTTTGATTAATTGAGAAGGTGTATTGTGATCGTTCAGTTATAGAATTGAGCTGGAAATTCCAGTTGGGCCATTCCAGGACTGGGTATTCCGCCCGCTCATCTTCCGTGGCACTGATCCCATACTAAAGCCCAGTGACAGGGTCATTTGCATAAAAGGGACAGGCACCTGCACCATGTCCAGTGTTCCCTGGGAGTCCATCCCATAGGAGGAACTGAAATTTCAGACTGGCATCTTGTCGCTTCATCAGGGGAGGATGGGCATGTCTGGCCGAAGACAACAATTAAGTCCAGAGCTGCCACTTTCCTAATGCCAATCGATCTCTCTGAGATTGATTGGTGCTGGGAAATTATATTGTGGGTCCCACATCAATTTCATGATGCATTTTATGTTGGCCAGACGCTGGTTGGAACTGATGAGATTACTGGCGCTTTCCGACCACATATCCGCTCCATCACCATGATCGCCTCCTTCCACCTCCATAATATTACCCGTCTCCGCCCCTGCCTCAGCTCATCTACTGCTGAAACCCTCATCCATGCCTTTGTTGCCTCTAGACTTGGCTATTCCAATGGTTCACTGGTCGGCTCCCACCTTCCACTCTCCATAAACTTGAGCTCATCCAAAACTCTGCTGCCAGTATCCTAACTCGTGCCGAGTCCTGTTCACCCTGTGCTCGCTGACCTACACAGGCTCTCGGTCGGGGAACGCCTCGATTTTAAAATTTTCATCACTGTTTTCAAATCCCTCCATGGCCTCGCCCCTCCCTATCTCTGTAACCTCCTCCAGCCCTACAACCCTCCGAGATCTCTGCGCTCCTCCAATTCTTGCCTCTTGCGCATCCCCGTTTTTCATCGCTCCACCATTGGCGGCCGAGCCTTCAGCTGCCTAGGCCCTAAGCTCTGGAATTCCCTCCCTCTCTATCCTCCTTTAAAATGCTCCTTAAAACCTATCTCTTTATCCAAGCTTTTGGTTATCTGTCCTAATATCTCCTTATGTGGCTCGGAGTCAAATTTTGTTCGATAACTCTCCTGTGCAGCGCCTTGAGATGTTTTATTACGTTAAAGGCGCTATATAAATGCAAGTTGTTATTGTTGTTGTTGTCTTCGCCATGCCAGTCTCACCTCTCACTGTGAGGTCACGATGAGGGAGGTGGGCGGAAAAGTGCCCATCCCCCACCATCCGAATCTTTCATTGTAGCCTTGGGCTAATGGACTCTGCCCTAAATTCCTCCTCCCGCCCAGACTCACACGATTTCCATGCTAAAATTGGGGTTGAATTTCTAGACTCTGTTCGTTAACTTTACACACAAAGTAAAGTAACACTTGTATTTATATAGCACCATATCACATTGAAATGTCTTAAAGGCTTTACTGATTTTAATGGCCTCAAAATGGGGTCGGTTGTCTTATGCCCCGATAACACTGGTGAGGAGGCCGGTGACATTTTAATAGGGGCCTACTGCTGGGTGCCCGAAGCCCTGCCTGTCTCTTTTAATATGCAAATCGCGGTCCTACGACCCTGATTGCCATTTTAGGTCGGAACTGGTCGGTGCATGTGTTGTGCCCACTCCGACCTGTTCGATGGGCGATGAAGCCCACAAGGGCCCAGCCAAGGTAAGTTTGGAATTATTTTTGTGGGGCCCTAGTGAGCAGCAATGCTTCTCTGACCCTACAAAAATAATCTGGGCCGCTGCCGATCTGGAACCCACGTCCTCCGCGATCGCGACTCCCCCCCGTACTCAACTTGCTGGTGGCTGGGCCAGCCCTATATTGGGAGGCTTCAATCTGGCGAGCTGGATTGTGGGCCCTTTTGGCACCTCGCAGCTCGCCGGCCCGATGTTAATGAGGACAGTGCCTCAAGATCACGGCTGCCTCTTCGCCGTGGTTACGGGTGATTGGCCGGTCGCTCCAAAATTTAAAATCGACCCCAATGACTGTTGTTAAGTAGGTAAATGCAGGACCAAGTCTATGCCAGCAACAGCCTACAAACAGAAATGAGATAAATGACGAGTCAATCTGTTTCATGACAGTTGGCCTGAACACTGAGAGAACTCCCTTCTCTCCTTTGAATACTGCCATTGGGTCTTTAACATCCAACTGAACTGGTAAATAGGATCTCTGTTTAATTTCTCATCTAAAGGTCAGCACCTCTAACAATGCAGCCCTCCCTCGGTGCTGGACCGGAGTGCCAGCTTAAATTATGAACTCACGTCCTAGTGAAGAGCTCGAAACCACAACTAGCGGTGAGGGCGCGACCAACTGAGCCAAACTGACAGGAAATATACCCCAAAGTATTTATAAAAAGAAACAGTGAAGGTAACATACCAGCTCTGTTGTATTACAAGGAACTAACATGTCAAAGAGTTGAGTTGACGCTATTCATGAGTTAGCAGGTCACCCATAAATCACATTCCATGGGTTATTATCAAATATCGTCTGCTTTATTTTATAACATCACTTGGAAGTAATTCCATATGGAGGCCCAAAAGATGTTAGCTGAAAAGTTGTACTTCAGAGCCTGCAGTTGAGAGACGGAATTCTTAACAGTCGGGTAAGTATTTGTATATATTGTTCAATGGTGTTTAGTATCTTCGTAAATGATCTGGAGCTAGGAGTCACAAGCACAGTGGCTAAATTTGCATATGATAAAAATCTAACAAAGGTGGTAAACTGCAAAGCTGAACAGGATAAGTTATAGGAAGTTTTGGGAATTGGGCAAATTAAATTCAATGTAGAGAATTGCAAAATGCTTCACATGGGACAAAAAATCCAGGAAGGGACTTTTACTTAAACGGAAAGAAAATAATGTGCATGGAAAATGAAAGAGATCTGAGGGTCCTGATTGACAATAAATTGAAGGCATCGTAACAATGCTCGGTGGCAGTGAGTAAAACAAATCAGATGTATTAAAAGGTCAATATTGAGCCAAAATAGTGAGGTAATCCCGCCACTTTATAAATCATTGGTGCGACTGTACTTAGAATACTGTGTACAGTTCTGGTATTGCAGCTATTGAAAGGATATGGAAGACGGCAACCAGAACGATTGAAGGGATGTAGGGATTAGGACAGGCTGCCTAGGGAGATGGTGGAAGCTGATAGTATTGATTAATTCTAATGCAAATTAGATATAGATTTCTTTTCACAAAAATAATATATTGGGATACAGTATATGAGTAATTTGAGACATGGCATGCGGTAAAGTATAGCATGCTTGGGAGGAACAGGTGACTTTGTACCAATGGATCCCAAAGCTTTCCCCCACCTTCCTTGCCTTATGTCTGGGTCTGTTGTTGACTAATTGATAGAGATTGATTGCTATGATTAGACAACAGCTCCATTATCGTTGTACCATGCGACTACCAGGATGGTAGAAGACAAACTAGATGGACCTTGGTCTTTTAGAAACATAGAAACATAGAAAATAGGAGCAGCAGTGGGCCATTTGGCCTTCGAGTCTGCTCCGCCATTCAATATGATCATGGCTCATCCTCTATTTCAATACCAGATTCCTGCTCTCCCCCCATTTTTTCGTCTAGCAATTCCTATGATGGCCTCAACATCAGCTGTCATGTGGTAATATGAATGAGGCGGTGCTACTGCCTCTAAAGAAGCAGAGAATTTGAGAATTAATTTTCTCGGGTTCTTCCAGACTGCTGGTAAATATAAACATTGCCCGCAGTGGCACCAGTCGCCATTTTATCAGTCAACAGGTGCTCAGTCCACCTGTACCAGATCTGGTTTCCTCCTTGCTGGCCTATAAATACCATCCGGATCCATCAGGAATGATCCAGAGGCTCGGAATTAAGTTCCAAGTTGCAACTTCCAAACAACTATTGCTTAGGAAACAGGCCTCGTAATTAGATCGCGCCCTGAATTGGGAATGGCGCATGCCGCTCACACCTAAAGAGGCCGGCGGCAGGACAATGGCAAAGTGGTCCGCTGGCTTAATTTTTTTATTACCGTTGAGCTGGGGGCGGCAGTCGCGGCCTCAGAGGCAGCTCGCCAGTTGCCGGGGGGAGCAAGATTGGCCGGCAGAGGACCTAAGGTGAGTAAGGTGGGGGGTGGGGGTTGGCATTTCTGCTCCTCCCAGCTCCACATTCAGGTAAGTATTTAAAAAAACTTACCCTTTTGGTGACCTCCAGCGGCCCCTTTATGGACCATTGGTTAGGCCGCAGGTTGACCAGGTAATCCTGAGATGACCAGGCCCGACATCTCCTGCGTTCAGTGCAAACCAATTTCCAATTTGGATCTTAAAATCAGCGTTAGGCCCATTATTAGCATATTCAAGGGGCCTACGCCTCTGCAGCATCTGAACCAATATGGCGTTGGACGTGTTACTATTTGGGCACGGGAGGTTATTCCCCTAAATTGGACATCTTTGCCCCCAGAATGTGGGCACAGCGAGGTGCAATATCACCTCCAGTGAATCCACCCAGCAATGCAAATGGGACAGACTTACAGGACTTGATTCACCAACCTGTCTTGTTAATGTTTTAACCTGTTCCTCCATGTCCCGGATGAACAGGATCATGGCTGTGCTCCGACACTTCCCCTCCAACACATTCCCCCTTCCAGCATTAATTCTTTCACTCTCTGTGCCCACCGTTAGGCCAAAAGTTGGTTTGCAATTGTGCCTGTGATGCACTCACTTTTCTAACATTTCACACACTGAGAGGAGTGAGGGGGGAGGACAGGCTGCTTACTGACAGGCACCATACTGACATTTCATAGTTATTGGCCCAGTCAGTCTGCTGCCATCTACTGCCAAACCATAATGAAGATTACTGCTGACAGCCATCCAGTCACACGTAGTCACTGACTGCCACCTACTGTCACAGGCTGCTGCTCAGCCATGAAAGAGGCTTCCTGGCTGCCATCTAATCACTGATAGCCACCAATTCCCATCTTTTTCAGTCACTATGTTCTTGTTCTCTAGACCTCCAATTTACCACCACCCTTTCTTAGAGTGTTAGTTTGGCTCGGTGGTAGCTCTTTCGTCTCTGAGTCAGAAAATTGTGGGATCAAAACCCCACTGTGGACTTCAGAAGTCGGCCATTCAGCCCATTGGGCCTGTCCCAGCTCTTTGAAAGAACTATCCAATTCGTCCCACTCCCCAGCTCTTTCCCCATAGTCCTACAAAAATTTTCCTTTTCAAGTATATATCCAATTCCCTTTTGAAAGTTACTATTGAATCTGCTTCCACTGCCCTTTCAGGCAGTGCATTCCAGATCATAACAACTCGTTGCGTTAAAAAAAATTCTCCTCATCTCCCCTCTGGTTCTTTTACCAATTATCTTAAATCTGGGTCCTCTGGTTACTGACTCACCCACCAGTGGAAACAGTTTCTCCTTATTTACTCTATCAAATCCTCTCATAATTTTGAACAGTTCTATTAAATCTTCCCTTAACCTTCTCTGCTCTAAGGAGAACAAACCCAGCTTCTCTAGTCTCTCCGCTTAACTGAAGTCCCTCATCCCTGATACCATTCTGGTGAATGTCCTCAGCATTCTCTCCTATGTATATAAATGATCTGTACATGAGAATACACGACACAATCTCAAAATTTGCAGGCAACACAAAAATAGGGAGCATGGTTACCTGTGGAGAGGACTGTAAGTGACTTCAGGAGGACATAGACAAGTTAGTAGATTGGGCAGAAAGATGTCAATGATTTTTAATGCAGAGAAATGTGGGATGATACATTTTGGGAGGAATAATAAATGATAAAACTTTCGAAGGAGTGGAGGAGCAAAGAGATTTAGGGGTTCAGATGCACAAATCTTTAAAAGTGGGGAGGCAAGTTGATAAAGCTGAAACAAAAAAGTCCTAGGTTTTGTAAATAGGGGTATAGATTCCACAAGAAGAGGTAATGCTAAACCTATACATATTATTAGTTGGACTGCAGTTCGAATATTGTGTCCAGTTTTGAGCACCCAATTTTAGTCTCAGGCTGTGGAGTGGGAACAGAAAAGATGATAGCAGAGATGAGAGCCTTCCGTTATAAGGATAGACTAACAGAAAGTTAATATGCAGGTACATCAATCAATTAGGAAGGCAAATGGTGTGTCAGCCTTTATAGCAAGGGGATTGGAGTACAAGAGTGAGAGTTCTTGCTGCAATTATATAAGGCTCCGGTGAGACCACACCTGGAGTACTGTGTACAGTTTTGGTCTCCTTTCCTAAGGGAGGATGTATTTGCCTTAGAGGCAGTACAACAGAGGTTCACTAGGTTGATTCCTGAGATGAGAGGGCTGTCCTATGAGGAGAGATTGAGTAGAATGGAGTTTAGAAGAATGAGAGATGATCTCATTGAAAAATATAAAATTCTTAGAGGGCTTGACAGGGTAGATGCTGAGAGGTTGTTTCCCCTGGCTGGAGAGTCTAGAAGCAGGGGTCATAGACTGAAGATAAGGGGTCGGCCATTTAGGACCGAGATGAGGAAAAATATCTTCACTCAGAGGGTTGTGAATCTTTGGAATTCTTTACACCAGAGGGCTGTGGATGTTCAGTCATTGACTGTATTCAAGGCTGAGATCGATAGATTTTTGGACACTAAGGGAATCAAGGGATATGGGGGTAGAGCAGGAAAGTGGAGTTGAGGTAGAAGATCAGCCATGATCTTATTGAATGGTGCAGCAGGCTCGAAGGGTCGTATAGCCTACTCCTGCTCCTATTTCTTATGTTCTGATGTTCTTATGAAACGGGGGGGTCTTTTCATTCAAACAAAGGTTATGAGGAGATCTGTTAGAGGTGTCCAAATTGATGAGAGGTTTTGATAAAGTAAATCAGGAAAAACTATTTCCACTGGTCAGTAACTTGAAGGAATAAATTTAGGATCAGCACTAAAAGAATGAAAGGAAAGCTTAGGATTTTTTTATGCAGCGTTGTTACAACATGGAATGTTCTACCAGAAACAATGATGGAAGCAGAATCCATAATAACTTTTAAGAAGTGAATAAGTATTTGAAAAAATAAAAATTTAAAAGGGTATGGGGAAAGGGCATGAGAATGGGTCTGAGTGTATAGAGCTGGCACAGGTTCGATGGGCCCAGTGGCCTCCTTCTGTGTTCGCGAATTTCTTTTTTCTTACCAGTGAACTGGGGAAGCCATATTATTTTAAATAGTTTTTGCTAAGTATTTATTTTTTAAATAATACAAGTTTTGACAGGTCACTGTAGGGGAAACCCTTCAAAATAGTTCCCCCTCTCCTCCTTCCCTCCCTCCCTCCCCCCAAAATGACCAGATCACACAGTGTCAAGGTCGGGTCTCGGAGTTGGGGGTTCAATCACAGCAGAGGGGGTTCAGATGTGGCAGGGTGGCAGCAGATGGATATGGTAGTGATGAGAGGAGGGGAATGGGTTTCTTAAAAGGGTTTCCCTACTAGTAACTTGGGGAATTTGGCATCATTTAAAATGGATATTGCAATGTGTTTATTTTAAATAAACAATTTCAGCAAATCACACACACCCCACTGTGAGTTGACCCTGAGCCTCGATCTTAAGAACTAAGGTCCAACAACATCTATCACACCTTTAACATAGAAAAACATCCCAAGGCGCTTCACAGATGGTGTGTCCCCACCCACATTCCCCAAAAGCTGCATTCCTGCCAGGAGTTGATTTAAAGTTACATTCAGTGCATGTTCAGCATTGATATTAACAGTGCTGAACACGCACTTAACGTATTTTAAACTGGTTCCAGAGAACAGGTGGGATCATGGCTTTTGGAATTACGTGTGAAGACTCAAGCCTCAAAGTTGGATTTTAAAGTTTAGGGCCCAATATTCCTGGAAGGTGGTAGCAGGGAGGAACTCAGAGATACTACCACTGAGCCACGGCTGATACCTTGAAAGCTGGTGTTAGGTTTCTTATTTGCTGGTTTGTCCAATTTGGACCTGGAGCAAACCTGCTGCTGTTGATGGATAAATCCTAAATCAGTCAGTATCAACAACTTGATGCATTACTGGACTAGGAGTTTGCACCGTACTGGGGATGAACAATAATACTCAAAAATGCATTATCGTAACCCAGGTCACCTGAAGAGCAGGTAGAGTGTTTACAAATGACAACTGTGAGGTGCAAGTCATGGATAAAATAAACTTCAAGAATAAAAATGTTTCATTTCTGTTTATAAATTTTAAGGCATTAAGTAAAAGTTTTGGGCTAATGGTATTGTTTGGGATAAGATTTGTATTTGTTACTAAGCGGGTTGATGTTTGTGATGGGTTTAAAGGAGGATATTTATCAGATACTTTGATGCTGACCTCATATATTTTATGATGTGGAGATGCCGGTGATGGACTGGGGTGGACAAATGTAAGGAGTCGCACAACACCAGGTTATAGTCCAACAGCTTTATTTGAAATCACAAGCTTTCGGAGCTTTGCTCCTGATTTTAGCCACAGTCAGCCATAGTAAATGACCATTTCAAATGTTGTTCATTAGAGACGCAACAGTCGGATTAATCTCCTTGAGGTAGGACCACATTATAGCAATCAGAGCTCTAGTATCAACCACAAGTCCACTATAGGAAGTAAAAAGTGCCTTTTACGATCATGTAACTAACTGAGCAAAAGAAGGAAAGTTCTGAGCATGGAGAGAACAATTAACAAATAAGTAAAGCACTTACATCTAATACTGTGAATCCATCATGGGAGGTACAGCAAAAAAAGAGTGTCAATAACTGGAACAAGGAGTTTTGAGGAAGGAAGAACAAAATTAAGCAAGTTTTGTAAAGTGATTGGTAAATGGTATTACAGATCCAACTGTGAGGCCTCATATCTTTCAGTCTCAGTAAGGTATGCTTGTATCAGTCACGTGATACATGACTTTGGTGAATTCACTGTTGTACGTTGATGGATGAATCACCGTCATGCTTAGGGTGCAGTGGGCTCAAGGTAAAGATCAGAAACCATACTTGCCAGGTTTTGGCCTAGTC
This sequence comes from Heptranchias perlo, assembly GCF_035084215.1. Taxonomy (NCBI): domain Eukaryota; kingdom Metazoa; phylum Chordata; class Chondrichthyes; order Hexanchiformes; family Hexanchidae; genus Heptranchias; species Heptranchias perlo. Next base: position 25,294,062 of record NC_090354.1, read on the forward strand.
GTGAGTAATGGGACGGCAAATCTACTAGTTCCTAAAAACAAAATGGTGGCAGTTTCAGATAAATGATTTCTTCCACCTGAATGTTGTGCCAATGGGTTTGGAATAATGCATCGATCTAATGCAGTGTAAAGAGAATTTGCTGCAAACATTGCACAATGCCACATTTTTTTTTATTCGTTCACGGGATGTGGGCGTCACTGGCGAGGCCGACATTTATTGCCCATCCCTAATTGCCCTTGAGAAGGTGGTGGTGAGCCGCCTTCTGGAACCGCTGCAGTTCGTGTGGTGAAGGTTCTCCCACAGTGCTGTTAGGAAGGGAGTTCCAGGATTTTGACCCAGCGACGATGAAGGAACGGCGATATATTTCCAAGTCGGGATGGCGTGTGACTTGGAGGGGAACGTGCAGATGGTGTTGTTCCCATGTACCTGCTGCTCTTGTCCTTCTAGGTGATAGAGGTCGCGGGTTTGGGAGGTGTTGTCGAAGAAGCCTTGGCGAGTTGCTGCAGTGCATCCTGTGGATGGTACACACTGCAGCCACTGTGTGCTGGTGGTGAAGGGAGTGAATGTTTAGGGTGGTGGATGGGGTGCCAATCGAACGGGCTGCTTTGTCCTGGATGATGTCGAGCTTCTTGAGTGTTGTTGGAGCTGCACTCATCCAGGCAAGTGGGGAGTATTCCATCACACTCCTGACTTGTGCCTTGTAGATGGTGGAAAGGCTTTGGGGAGTCAGGAAGTGAGTCACTCGCCGCAGAATACCCAGCCTCTGACCTGCTCTCGTAGCCACAGTATTTATATGGCTGGTCCAGTTAAGTTTCTGGTCAATGGTGACCCCCAGGATGTTGATGGTGGGGGATTCGGCGATGGTAATGCCATTGAATGTCAAGGGGAGGTGGTTAGACTCTCTCTTGTTGGAGATGGTCATTGCCTGGCACTTATCTGGCGCGAATGTTACTTGCCACTTATGAGCCCAAGACTGAATGTTGTCCAGGTCTCGCTGCATGCGGGCTCGGACTGCTTCATTATCTGAGGGGTTGCGAATGGAACGGAACACTGTGCAATCATCAGCGAACATCCCCATTTCTGACCTTATGAGGGAGAGAAGGTCATTGATGAAGCAGCTGAAGATGGTTGGGCCTAGGACACTGCCTTGAGGAACTCCTGCAGCAATGTCCTGGGGCTGAGATGATTGGCCTCCAACAACCACTACCATCTTCCTTTGTGCTACGTATGACTCCAGCCACTGGAGAGTTTTCCCCCTGATTCCCATTGACTTCAATTTTACTAGGGCTCCTTGGTGCCACATTCAGTCAAATGCTGCCTTGATGTCAAGGGCAGTCACTCTCACCTCACCTCTGGAATTCAGCTCTTTTGTCCATGTTTGGACCAAGGCTGTAATGAGGTCTGGAGCCGAGTGGTCCTGGCGGAACCCAAACTGAGCATCAGTGAGCAGGTTATTGGTGAGTAAGTGCCGCTTGATAGCACTGTCGACGACACCTTCCATCTCTTTGCTGATGGAAGGTGTACAAATGCATGTACATGTACAAATTCTTATCAGTATTACTGCATAATGTTACACTCACATAAGAATGATTTGCACTTAAATTTGAGGGGAAGCTAGAAAAGCATATGAGGGAGAAAGGTATGCTGATAGGGTTAGATGAAGATGGGTCGGAGGAGGCTTGTGTGGAGCATAAACACCGGCATAGACCAGTTGGGCCGAATGGCCTGTTTCTGTGCTGTAGTCTTGATGTAATTCGATGTAAAGGGACTTCTGTCAAACCAAGATGAAGGGTGTTCTCCATTGTGAATTACCTCAGTGATGCGCACCATAGAACTATTCCCAATTTGCAACATTACTAAAATTAGTTGGATCAGCCCTTTAACAAATTGACTAAAGTCCTGTAAAAGATTTGCAGTAGTCTTTAATCTCTACTGGGATGAAGCCAAGTTAATGTTGTCCAGTTGAATGCCTGCACGGCCGTAAATCAGCATACACGTTACCGCCAAGGATGAGATCAACCGTCTCCCCCTTTCCCCCAGGATGACTGGAGAGACCAAACTCCTTTTGACTGTGAACAGTATTCCATTTATTTTTATGGGGTACTAATTAAAGATTAGTGCTCCAATTGTCACTGGAAGTGGGGAGCAAGTTCATAACAGTAAGGATGAGATTCCATTTTCTGACTCCTCAGATGCATTGAGACTTCAATTATTTTTACACTTAAAAAAAAGGAATTTCAATAATCCAATAAAAAGAGGTCATGCAACAGACCATTCAACCAACTTCACACTGCCATTTGATCACTCCGGCCCTCCACCCTACCACAGACCATCCCCTTTCTTTCCTCCCCTGTTCTTTCCCCAGGCTCTGTACTTACGAAAAAACTGTTAATTCTCTAACATCTTCCAGTTCTGCCGAAAGGTCATCGACCTGAAACGTTAACTCTGTTTCTCTCTCCACAGATGCTGCCTGACCTGCTGAGTGTTATCCAGCAATTTCCGTTTTTATTTTACACTGTCCCTACTCATGGGCAGTTCGATGAGAGAATGGCCTATCTCACTCAGCTGTTAGGTCTGTAGAAGTGCAGCAGATTGGGAGCAATGCTCATGATGGTGACACCAGCAAATGGTCCTGGAGATCGGCTTCGGCAGGTTTCGGAGGCCTGGCACAATGGATCACGCCTGGCACCTCCTGAGCTTGGCGCAACAGAGTTTCATTTTTGTTAGTGGCATTCCGCTAGAGTTATGCCAGCTCCCTGGCCTAACCTCAGCAGAAAATCTAAACTGTGGTGTTACTTACACGCCAAACACGTACCTAGAAGAACAGTATAATACAATTTTATTCATATGAAATGGACTGAGCTCCCTCAATGGGACAGATGGGAAATTCACTGCCCATTTTGGGAATGACCATGACTTACTTTCTTTCCTTCCTTCCCTCCCTCTGGATTAGGAAGCAAAAAAAAAAATCAGACAGAATTCACACCTCATTATTAACCAGTGACTCCTCAAAAGTAAAAGGAAAACACTGTGGATGCTGGAAATCGGGAATAAAAACAGAAAATGCTGGAAAACACTCAGCGGGTCTGTGAAGAGAGAAACAGAGTTAACGTTTCAGGTCGATGACCTTTCATCAGAACCACACCACACCTGGAAAGTATAAAGGTTTGAATGTCCAGTGAGGACCCCACTGGAGCCTGCCCCCACATGGATTGGCCCCTTGGATGGAGTAGCAGATAAGTGCATTGCGTGAATCCTTCCAGTGTTATTACTGCATTATTACATGCAGAAATTAGCATGCATGAACAAGCAAACAAACTAACCAAACACATGATATCCTGCAGGAGTAGAGACAACTTCCCCTTTTTAGGTCGTGTGGGTGGGAACTGAAAATAAAATATCGAAACTACAGAAAAAATATTTTATCACTTGTATCAATATTATGGTATTTGAAATGGTCAGAAATAAGGTGATAGGACTTAATTTATTCCATAAAACAGGTAGTAAATTTAATATAAAAAGTACCCCCCAGACTCTCCTTCCCCTTTTAGAACTCTGCTCATGAGTTTCTTAAAGGGGCAGTCAACTCTCAGAAGTTCCACACAAAATGCCTGCTGACTGCCCAACATTTCAAAAGCATCAGAGCGATGAGAGGTTTGGGAAATGCTGATAAGTGTGGACGGATGTTGCTTTGTGACATATAGGAATATGTCAGTTCAGTACTGAGGGAGTGCTGCACTGTCGGAGGTGCCGTCTTTCGGATGAGGTGTTAAAACGAGGTCCCGTTTGCCTTCTCAGGTTTTTTTTTTTTTTATTCGTTCACGGGATGTGGGCGTCGCTGGCAAGGCCGGCATTTATTGCCCATCCCTAATTGCCCTCGAGAAGGTGGTGGTGAGCCGCCTTCTTGAACCGCTGCAGTCCGTGTGGTGACGGTTCTCCCACAGTGCTGTTAGGAAGGGAGTTCCAGGATTTTGACCCAGCGACAATGAAGGAACGGCGATATATTTCCAAGTCGGGATGGTGTGTGACTTGGAGGGGAACGTGGACGTAAAAGATCCCATGGCATTATTTGAAGAAGAGCAGGGGAGTTCTCTCCGGTGTCCTGGCCAACATTTATCCCTCAACAAACACCACCAAAAAGGATTGGCCATTATCACAGTGTTGTTTATGGGGCCTTGCTGCGCACAATTGGCTGCCGTGTTTTCTACATTACAATAGTGACTACACTTCAAAAGTACTTCATTGGCCATAAAGTACATCCTGAGGACATGAAAGGCACTATATAAATGCAAGTCTTTCTTTCTTTCTATGGGGGCAAGTGAGTGGACTATATTTCTTCTTTCAAAGAGGTTTGAGTAGGGTGACTTGGTAATTCCTCAGAACTCCCAGTTGGAGTGTCTCTGTAAATCCTTCAGCCTTACCCTACATTCATGTTACAAAAACAGTTTCTCCAATGCAACCTGGTTCCTTTAGTGCTAACTCTGCGCTGCTTACACTTCAATGAAAAATCGGCAACAACAGATAACTGCTCGTGTGTGTGTGTGTGTGTGTGTGTGAGATTGATCCAAGTTTCCAATCAAGACTTTAAAGTAACTGTGCCCAAATCTCCCGTCACTCTGACCCAGGGATGCCCCCAATGTCGGAGGAGGCCTGTGCAGCCCAGGAATGACATGCCTCCGCTTGTACAGATGAGCTGAAAGATCGGGTCATCCACTGCTAGGCTCAAGATGGCAGAACCCACCAAAGTGCCACCCACAACAGGCAAGGGCAACCCCTCCTCCTGAAGGGTGTTTTGCTGCCTCCAAAGGAACCGCTTCTGCGTTTATTTTGTTGTGTTCTTGCCAATGGTGTTCTAGCTAGCTTTTGACCAGACTCCAAGACAGATCGGCACATGGTACATAAGAACATAAGAAGTAGGAGCAGGAGTAGGCCATATGGCCCCTCAAGCCTGCTCCGCCATTCAATAAGATCATGGCTGATCTTCGACCTCAACTCTACTTTCCCGCCCGATCCCCATTTCCCTTGATTCCCTTATAGTCCAAAAATCTAGCGATCTCAGCCTTGAATATACTCAACAACTGAGCAGTCACAGCCCTCTGAACAGAGAGTTCCAAAGATTGACAACCCTCTGAGTGAAAAAAATTCTCCTCATCTCAGTCCTAAATGGCCGACCCCTTATCCTGAGATATGTCCCCTGGTTCTAGACTATCCAGCCATTGGAAACAACCTCTCAGCATCTACCCTGTCAAGCCCCCTCAGAATCTTATATGTTTCAACGAGATTACCTCTCATTCTTCTAAACTCCAGAGAGTATAGGCCCACTCTACTCAATCTCTCCTCATAGGACAACCCTCTCATCTCAGGAATCAATCGAATGAACCTCTAAGGCAAGTATATCCTTTCTTAAGTAAGGAGACCAAAACTGTACTCAGTACACCAGGCATGGTCTCACCAAAGCCCTGTACAATTGCAGCAAGTCTTCCTTACTCTTGTACTCCAACCCCCTTGCAATAAAGGCCAAGATATCATTTGTCTTCCTAATTGCTTGCTGTACCTGAAAGATAACTTTTTGTGCTTCATATACAAGGGCACATAAATCTCTCTGAACACCAACATTTAATAGTTTCCCACCACTTAAAAAATATTCCGCTTTTCTATTCTTCCTACGAAAGTGGATAATTTCACATTTCCCCACATTATACTCCATCTGCCACCTTCTTGCCCACTCAATTAACCTGTCTATACCTCTTTGCAGACTCTTTGGGCACGATTTGAGCCCTGAAGTCCGGGTGCGTTGGGTGCGGTGGGGGGCAATCAAAATTGCAGATTTGTGGAGTGGGAAGGAATCCCGGCTCCAACCGGCCGAAAAGCACGTACAACCCAGACGCATCTGGGTGCAGACGTGCTTCAGAAAGCCTGAAGTCCCGCTGACAATTAATGCCAGTGGGCCGATATTTAAAGCAGGAATTAAGGTGGTTAGACTCGTTGAAATGGTGAGTTTTATGTTTATTGATGCAGGGAAACAATTTCAACTCTGCCTCAACATGTTTCCCGTGCTGTGTGAAACATGCCATGGAAACAGAGGCAAGTTCCAGCTGGCAGCCATTTAAATCCCTGTTTGACAGATGGGGATAAAAGGTGAGTTATTGCAGCAAGGCACTCAGTTCTCTCAGACAAACTTTATGCTGGGAGTTCTTTGCGTTTAGGCTGAGAATCCTTGGTTCACACTCAGAATTGTTCTGTTTACACATATTTACCTAATTTTTGAACCCCCTCAAACTGACAACATCAGGATGGAGGGCGCAATGGCTGCATTCACCAATAGGAGGCACATCACCATCCTCGGCAGGCACCGTGTGCAGTTCCACCACTTGCAGCTCCACAAGACAGAGGTGCGCCACAGGGACCTGCATTAGAGCAGAGAAGGTAACAACAGAGGGCCCGGTGTCGCAGGAGGCACTACCCTCGTGAGAGGGTCTACAGACCAAGGCTGAGTTTCCTGGACCTCTCTGGGGAGCAGTGCATATGAAGGTTGAGAGTGAGTCGCTAGGTGATCGCAGACATCTGCGTGCTCCTTCATGCAGAGCTGCTCCCGGCTGGGCCTGGTGGCGTCGCATTGCCCGTGGCAGTTAAAGTGACCACTGCCCCCAACTTCTTCGCCTCTGGATCATTCCAGGATGCCACCGGTGACATCGCCAATCTGAGCACCTCCACACGAGCCAGGCCTGTTCATCAACGGAAAGGGATATCACTCCATCAACGCTCAGCTCGTTTGCGACCACCAGAAAAGATTTCTTCACGTCTGTGCCAGATTCCCTGGCAGCTGCCACGATTCCTCCATTCTGCGGGAGTCCTACATCCTGGCCCCCTTCCATGCACCAAACAGACTTAAGGACAGGTTGCTCGGAGACATGGGATACCTCCTGCAGATGTGGCTCATGACATCTGTGAGAAACCCCATCAGCGAGGCACAGCGTCGGTAAAACGACAGTCACATCGCCACCAGGGCTGTCATTGAACATGCGATAGGACTGCTCAAGTTTTGATGCCTGGATCGATCTGGGGGAGCCCTTCAATATGCACCAGCAAGAGTGGGTAGAATTATAGTCGTCCATTGCGTCCTGCGCAACATTGCTTAACAGAGAGGGTTACCGGTCAATGAGGCCCCATGCCCTCATGTAGCATCCACATCTGCCATTAACATTGAGGAGGAGGATGACGACGACGATGGGCAACTCATCGGCAGACCAGCGGCTCATCTGGCTTCTCGTGATGCCAGGGAGTCACTAATATGTGATAGATTCTCATAAGGAGAGCTGGAAAGTGAGGATAGTTAAGTTCTCACACCACCTGGAACGAGCACCACCAACACCAGCCCCCACTCCAACCCCCGCACAAAACATTCCCACAACCACACATACACCCGCTGTAAACGCAAGGCTCACCGTTCATGATGAAGCACAGGAAAGGGCACTTTCACAATAGGGACTCAAGAATGGACAAGACGTGGCAGTGGTGGTGACAATTATATGATTTAATGTGCATGGAACAAAAAACAAATATAAATGAAAAACATGACACTCCGTCAAACACCCTTGTGCATACCCTTTGTGATCACAAAACCTTCGCCTTTCGCTTCCTACTACTTCTATATGGTGCATCCCCTGTGGCTGTAGCAGAGGTAGTGGCAGATTGCTCAGGTCCCTGCCCAGACTGCTGAGATGTTCTAAGCCTACGCCCTCTGGATTTTGGAGCCTGTGAGGGCCCCTCCAATGACTGCTCCACATGCACCTGTGTAGGGGCAGACTCGGCCGCCTGGAGAGGAGGCAGCATTGCGGGAACTGGTTGAGAGGGGGGCAACTGGAGCGCTTTGAGTGGAGTCCCCACTTCCACGTCCCCTTTCACCATCATCCCTCTCCTGGGCTAGGACCACATCACTCCTACCACTCTGCTGGACAGCAGCTTGAAGGATATGCATGGTGCCTTGTAAGGCCACTTCTGATGTCTCTGTCAGCCTGTTTAAGGCAGCAGAATGTAGTTCTCCCCGAGTCCGCACAGCCATTGTCAGGGCCTGAAGGGACTCATTTGTGAGCCGTGCTTGAAGCTCAATGGTGGCTGCCCATTCTCTCCATCACAGACGTTCCCGCACTTACCTGCGCCACCATTCCACTAATGCAGGAGTTGGACTCCTCCATCGTTGCCGCTATTGTGGAGAATGTACGTGGCTCATCTTCCTCGCAAATGTGCTGCTGTCCCTCGATCATTCTCCTTTTAAAGGACGGCCCCCAGGGTTCAGCATCTGCGTCCAGCTGAGCAGAGCCTGGAGAGGAGCATTCCCACCGACGTGGACTCACCACAGCTGCCCCTGCCACCAATGTCTGCTCGTGCTCACGTGTGTTTGGTGACTCACCAGGTGCCATCATAACTAACGACTACTAGGACCCACCGAGGTGTGAGTATCTGCGCTGGAGGATGGCTCACTAAGATGTGACGGTGCGCCCTCGGAGACTAGGAGTTCCTCTGAGGAAACACTCTCTCCCGTCACTTCAGCGGTTGAAGGGTCTGGAAGAAAACAGAAGGTGATATTAAGAATCATCACAGATGTCTCATGTTGCAATGAGCATACTGAGGTGTTCGACATGTAATTATTAATAACATCAATTCATGTTGTGTGTGATGAATGTTAAAAGTTCTGTTACCAGACGTTTGCGGGGTGCCAGTCTTGGCATCCTCGAGGGACAGACAGTCGACGGTATGGATTTCCAGGGCCTCCTCCTCCGCCTCTGTGAGGACCACTATTTATTGTGGCCCCCCCTGCCCCCAGTCCTCACCCTCTCCCGTGCATTGAGCTCTCTTCTCCTATAAGTGGAGAAAGTACAGACGTGTGAGTGAGTGAGTGAGGGTGAAGTGGTCAGCCGATGAATGCATTGCTTTGGGTGAGGCTGATCGTGAAAGAGATGCAGCGGAGGGTGAGTATCAGACAGATACATCACATTTGGATCAGGATTGGGGTGAGTGGTAGTGGTGGGGTCACAAATAGGGAGGTGAGGAAGTGCTCAGAAAATGAAGGTAAGTTAATGATGAGCCTTAAGTGGATGTGAGGAGTGATGTGATGGAGTAGTCTTCACAGAGCAGAATGTGAGGGGATGAGGTGGTGATGTGCACCACAGAATGCAGGTGAATCAGCAAGAATATTCATTTTTCCTGACCTGGTAAGGTCATTGAAGCGATTCCTACACTGCACCCAAGTGCGGGATATGTTGCTCCTGCTGGTCACCTCCTCTGCCACCTCGAGCCAGACCTTCTTGGCGTCAGAGACAGGGCGCTTCCTCCTCTCTGCCGGGTAGAATATTTCCCTCCTCCTCCTCACCCTGGCCAGCAACACCTCAAGTGAGGCATCAGTGAACTTTGGGACAGACTTGCTCCTCGCACACTCCAACGTCTTCAGAATTCCTTGTTTCTCCAACAAAAGCCATTGCATCAATGGCCCTTAAAATACAAACATTCTAGCTGACAGCATGTCATGCGGGTGTGCAGTCCGCCCGCTGCGTAGCTTTCAGACAGCAAACCCGGAAGGCACCTTAAGGGCCATCAGTTAGGTTGTGATCTCGTGGAGAAAGGTAGGGATTTTTTTTCGGATTTCCCAAGTGCCAAATGACCCCCCGATGACATCTCGCCCACATATTAAAATCCTGCCCTTTGTGTCGTCCTCACGGCTTACTTTCCCACCTAGCTTTGTATCGTCAGCAAACTTGGATACATTACACTCAGTCCCTTCATCTAAGTCATTAATATAGATTGTAAATAGCTGAGGCCCAAGCACTGATCCTTGTGGCACCCCACTAGTTACAGCCTGCCAACCTGAAAATGACCTGTTTATTCTTACTGCCTGTTTTCTGTCCGTTATATTCTGTTAATATATTACCCCCAACCCCATGAGCCCTTATCTTGCGTAACAACCTTTTGTGTGGCACATTATTGAATGCCTTTTGAAAATCCAAATATACTACATGCACTGGTTTCCCCTTTATCTACCCTGTTGGTTACATCCTCAAAAAACTCTAATAGATTTGTCAAACATGATTTCCCTTTCATAAAACCATGTGACTCTGCCAAATCATATTATGATTTTCTAAGTGCCCCGTTACCACGTCCTTAATAATGGATTCCTACATTCTACATAAACTGGCTCAATTTATAAAAAACTATCACAGCAAAATGGTTAACACAATACAATACAATATAAATCTGCACAGAATTACTATCAAATCAACACACTTGGAATCCTTCAATGGCTTGACACTGCTCAATGTCCTATTTAACTACATTCGGTATAAGTGGTTACAATATAGTTTCAAAAGATAATTGGTACTTAACATAAATCAAGAGTTCTAATCAGAAGCACAGTAATAAACTTGATTTTAAATATTACAATATCACACATGAGCTGGGTTTTGCTTAAAGTATAAAAGTAAAGCTAGTGTTCGAGATTAAGATTGAGAAATAGTAAGGGAAATCATTTTACACAAAATAATTACTTATATTCTTATACTATATTCCATTTTAGATTATTTCTGTAGTTTAAAAAAAACTAAAATTGAAAGAGGGCTGAAACCAACAGCTGAGGGACTGTAGCAGTTCAAGAAGCGTTACCACCACCTTCCGAGGAACATTAAGCAGCTCTTTGCACTGGTGTGTGAAACACTGAAATACACTCCTGTGTTGAAGGAACTCATTAGCACAACGAACCTGCTGAAGGAGAAGAAGTTGCAGATCAATGTACAAAAGGTTACTACAGCTTTCTTTTAAGGCCAGTTAACAAATGTTTACATTTGGATTCTCTTTATTACCCCCAACTGGAGACTCCAATCTCTTTTCAGGCCTTTCTAACCCAAACATATTTAGCAGGCCCAGGACATCGTGTTAGGGACGGGTACTGAAAGTGGATAATGGGTTATGGAATGGAAATGCCTATGGAGCAGTGCAACTAGAAACAGTGTAAGCTGTGTAAAATCATAGACAGAGGTTGGAAGATGAAGAAGGGAGACATCTGGAGGGTTGAGCTGTAATGTGTGTATCTTCTGCGGCAAAGCATCTTTTGTGATCTCGCTACTAGGAACATAGAAACAGGAGTAGCCCACCCAACCAGATCACGGCTGATCTGCACCACAACTCCATCCACCTGCCTGGCAAGTAAGGGAACACTGTTTAACTGGGGTGAAGAGGAAAAAGTAGGAAGAAAAGTTCTGTCCCTTCTCCAATGCTTCCTGTTTCCAAGAAGAGGTCAGCAAAGGTTGCAGATCACTCCCTGTCCTTCAAAGTGAAAAAGGAAGCACGGTGGCAGGTGGGAGCTGCAAGCCTCCAATGAGGAGCAAAGTGGGGCAGGAATCTAAATAGTTTAAAGTCTATTTTAATTAGCACATAGTAACCTAACATCTGATTTTAATACTTTGGATAAACTGCCCAGTCCAGTAAAAAATAAGGACACAGTGGTGCAGCAGTCATGTTATTCGACTAGTAATCCAGAGGCTTGGACTAATAATCCAGAATATGTGAATTCAAATCCCACTGTGGCAATTGGAGAATTTGAATTCAGTTTAAAAAAATCTGGAAATCAAAAGCTGGTATCAGTAAGTGGCCACGAAGTTGATGGTTCACTAATGTCCTTTAGGGAAGGAAACCTGCCAACCTTACCCAGTCTGGCCTATATGTGACTCCAGTCTCACACCACCGTGGTTGACTCTTAATTGCCCTCTGAGGTGGCCTAACAAGCCATTCAGTTGTAAAAAGGTGGCCCACCAAAACCTTCTAACGGCAACTAGGGATGGGCAATAAATGCCGGCCTTGGCAGCAACATCCGCATCCTGAGAATTAATTAAGAAGAGATACTGTTGGGTATTCCTTATTTCTTGTGGTTCTTGGAACTGGATGAATAGTCAAGCAAAGAAAGTCACCCTCACTCATGGTAGTTTTGTTAATCAAAAGTAATTATTTAATGATGTTATAATTCATATGAGCACTCATGAAGCAAAATCAAACCATACATATGACTTTCCTCTATAAATAATTCGCAATGTTATTATGTAATGATTTAACAATTCATACACACATCAAGCAAATCATGTAATATATACAACCTTAAACCAAGGATTTTGCTCATCGGGCCTGAAGGTTGATCAGCTCTTCAGTCAATGAGCTCCTCTTCTTCATGTGTGATGTTCGACTGCAGTGTGCATTCCTTGTGACTGCCGTGTGGTGAAGAGGCTGTTTTTCTCTCAAACTCTTCCTTTTATATTGTTTTTACCAATAGGATGTAGGGTTGGGGAGTATCATTCTTTTTATCCAATCACTCCCTGTTGCTATGCCTCAATCATTAACATACCTCAATGAATGACTGTTCAGGTTTGATCATGTGACCGGAGACCCTTTGATGTAGAAAAGACCATGCGCTCGAACCGTGGAACGTAATAGGCCCCTTTACTGTCTCTATTTATGGCCTTTCATGTAGTGATAGCCCCTTTCATTTCTATGCACAGACATTCTTAATGGTCCTGACGGCTCCAGTTTTGTTTGCTTCAGTGGTTTCAAATCCATTCCTTATACCATTTGACCATATGCTGGATGCAATATTATTTGATGTTTTACAAATCCCAGTTCTTTGAACAGATTACCAGATAGGAATGAGAGGCCCATGTTTTTTTCACACCTATCATTGCCTTCCTGATCCGAAGCCTTTGATGTATCCCCTTGTTGCCTTTTCTTACATTACTCCCTGCTGTGTTGAAAAGCTTGTGTTTCCAAAGGCCTATGTGTTTTAAAAGCCTGACAACACTTTAAGTTCAATATTATCCATCTAGCTTATTTATTTAATAATCTAGATATCTATCTGCAGTACAATGTCTTCGATCCTGAAACTCAGACTTCTCCAATGCAATCAGCGATAGTGAAGGAAAAACAGGATTTGCGAGAATACAGTTTACCACCTTACTGTGTTTGCAGATTTCCAAATCTTTTTGTTTCAAAGGGGTTTTGAACCCTACAATGCTGTCTCTGTAAGAGGCAATAAAACATGAGAAGTTCTCATAATAAAAATGTGCTTTTCTAAAGTACAATGACACTAGACCAGAACAAGTGGATCTCTCAGGCAGTAAATAGCAAGTTTAAACAGTGGTTGCAGTGGCCACTGAAGTGCACTCAATGCTTGAGACTCTCTGAGACGCCGATGGGTCTATCAGCTTAAATAATGTCGTAGAGATTCTTACCCACTACAGGACTGAGAGAGAGAATTAGAATGGCCATCAACTTGGAAAGTGAAGTTAAAGATCAAATCCCTGTCAATCATTTGAGATCAAAGTCTGGCATAAAAGCTTCTGTTCCAGCCTTGAATTAATACCCTTAATTACCTTTTGTTGGTAATATATATTTCTTTTAAAACCTCTGATCTATGTTTATACATAAACTATAATTTGTGAAGTCTCAAATAGAATATAAAAATTCTGGACTCTAGAAATACACAGCTGGTAGACCAGAGGAAGACAGTTTAATCTTTCAGTTGGAACTTCACTTCTGATGAAGGGTCCCATCAAACACTTTAATCCATCTTTCAGGCGCTCAATAACCTGCTATGTATTTATGCCGTTCCCTTTATTTGGATCATTTGTAAAAATATTTCTTATAAAATCACACATTACTTTTCATCTTCAGAGTGCATTCAATTGACCCCCTACTGTTCGCAATGGCCTTGAAATTATACTCTGCGAATGTTGGCAAGCGTTTACTGTGTGATTATGAAATTCCGTTGTCCACTACTTTGATGGTGACTTGAAACGAATTAGTTTGTAGGTTAATATCTGGGCAGCATAATTTCACGGCTTTCAGAGAAAAGTAAAGTTTAGTGGTTTGACTTGCAAGTACATAAACAACTGAGCTTCCATCAGCCTCGTTTAACGACAATTACAACTACAAACCCGTTCTGAAAAAAAATTGTGCTTCAATTTTCTGGCAATTGTATTCTTAGGAGTTGGTGCTTCAATCATTGCTAACTCAAAACACTGAATGGCCCAAATGCACTGGACAATTCTCAAATACAATTAACAAATGAAGGAGCTTAACTCGCCCCTGATAGCACACTGATTACTGTGGATGTGTAGAATTCCTTTGTGAACCATTTCAACAAGCTAACACTGCTTTAAAATAGCACAAAATAATTCTACTCAAATATCTTAGCCAGGGAGCCACCAGAGAAAATTAAATCCCTATCCAAGTAGTTAAAAAGACCGTGAGAAAAAACAGCTTTGAACCATCGGAAACTGCCTGTGATAATTTCCTGACACCTCCTCCAGTCCCTCCGCTAATTAAAAAAGTGATCATTTTGTTTTTAATCAAGTGAGCTGGAATGGCTACATGATAATCTGATTCATAATCAGTAACTACATTAATTGCCAAGTAGACTGTTATATGTAAAATAGAACCTTAAAAAAATAATATTTTTTAAGAAAACACATTAATTTTTATATAATTCTTAGGAACCGAAACAAAAGATTATTTGCAATCCAGTGTTTTCAACAAGGCAAGTCAAAAACAAATCTTTTGTATTTATTTAAAATGTTAGGGATGAATTTTTTAAAAAAGGAGTCATTTACAACAAGTAAACACTTTCTGTGATATTAAATAATCCCATCGATTGCACAGCAAAGCTTTCTTTGAAATACAGACATTTATTATTAGTGCATAAAAAAATTATCCATTCACGTTCTTTTATAATCTCTGAAATATAATGTATGCATTTCTTTTACAATCCATTTATACACGCTTGTTGTCTTTTAAGTTTACACTTTGGGTCTTGAACGGGGTTTGTGCACATGGGGAATTTGCTCTGAATATGAAAAGATGCAAAGAAAAAAAAAATCAGTGGTGCAGGAGATCTCTGCTCCTCCCCTCACTGCTAAACATGGCTTTTGATAAAGTGTAGATGGAGAACATCTCCACTGGGACCAACGTAGGCACGACTTGGTTACGTTGGGGTACTCAGGGAAATGGGACTGATGGGCTGCACTGTGGTATCTGCTCAGAGCGGCCAGGATAAACTAACCACCAGATCACATCTTTCTGCTTCAGGGTACTGTAATTGGCTTCCTATGCCACAAAATATTTACAAAACGAGTTATAAAATACCATAACGACTGGTATATAGGCTGCCCTTACATGTAAGCCACACCCCTAACTCAAGACCTGCCCCAGAAAAAAAATGGATCATGCAAATAAGCCACACCACCAACTCAAACTGTTCTTTCTTTCCCTTTTTAAAGAAGTGCAGGCCTATATGTGGTTAAGAACTTTCATGGTAGATCATTTTAAATACAGCGAGGTGTCTTTTGAGTGCTCTGGTTGACTACTGCTCTTTCTTTACCAAACAACAGGCATCTCCACCTGATGCATCAACATGTTTATGAAGAGAACACTGCAAAACACTCCTTCTCCATCTCAGCTATAGCTCACTCTTCCTGGGTCCCTCCTGTACCTCATTAAAGCTTCCAACGCTCCCACTCTCTTATGTGTGATGTACACATTGTAGTCTTCTTGCTCCCATTATCTCCTGCACAGATGTTCTCCTCAAACTGGAGGAGTAATTTTGTGAGGTTCTGCTCCCGACTTGGAGCCTGACAAGTGGGAGTACGGGTCGGAGTTTGGGCTGTAACACCATAGGGCCGATTCTGCAACCTGCACTTCCTGTTTGGCAAGGCTTCATGCCAGGAAACAGAGCCTTGCAAACTTACCTGAGATGTCTTATACGAATACTTCATCACAGGTCAAGCAAGTCTATGTCAACCTCAACTCAATTCTCTCTGGGTCACCTACTCTACCTGAGCCTCCCTTATTCTGTCTGTACCCTCAAATTTACTTCACTCTCCCCATTTTAACCTCAACTCAATTTTCTTAGGCCAGTTCCTCCCTCAGCCGTACTTCACTGTGTTTCAGTTACAACCCACCAACAGACCAGAGTTCAAACCAGATAGGTAGGTCCAAGTTTCCATGTTGCATCCACCTACATTCACAAAAGGTCACAGGTACAGGTTCATTTTAACACAACTGGAAGCCTGTCAGAGATGCACTAATTCATATTATTTCCTAGTTTTGCTGCAGATTCTATGGAACAGATACTGGATATAGATCTGCAGGGACTGAACAGAACAGGCATCATTTGGTAATTGTCTGTCTCTACAGGTGCAATCTCTCTCCCTTTGGCTGTAACTCAATCAACCCAAGTTGCACCATCTCTACCTTGGTTACGCTCTACGACCAGTTATCGTATGATTCGGTCTGTTCCACTCAACAACAACTTGCATTTGTCTAGTGTCTTTAGCGTAGTAAATTGTCCCAAGGCGCTTCACAGGAGCATTATCAGCCACAATTTGACACTCCTTCATCTGTTCCAGCTCAAACCAGCCCATTTAGTTGCAGGGATACCAATTCAGCAGCATGACCCAGTTCCCATTGCTCTGAGTGCACATGGTCTACCTCAGTGCCAAGTAAACAGGATAGAAACATTCTCCCTTCTGCCCTGAAGTCCACACAGCCTGGCTGCGTGCAGTCAAATCAAGTGCATAATTACTCTGGATTTCCTAATCCAGATCCTCTTTTAGTCACATCGAAACAGCATGTGTTGATGTGAATGAGACTGAAGTGAATACTTAATGATAATTTAAAAGAAAGATTTACAACCTCATGTACAACTAGAAAAGGATTTACACTGATCTGTAATTGTTGTAACAAGTGGAATTACTGCTGCAAGAAATAATGCCACAATTTAGATTTCTAAGTGCAATCTACTTTTGATATATCCGTCATAAAAAGTAAAAAATAATATAGTACAATAGTATGGAGATGTAAAAACAGATTTATCCAATGGTAGGTGCTTGCGTTGGCTATCAGGGACTGAGTGACCTTTATAATGATGTGTTCAGCTTCATCACTGATACAAAATGGGTTATGTATCTTCATGAGTGTCCTAGACAGGTCCACCTTTGACAGCTTCGACTGAGGACACCGGCCCCGAAATTCAGAGGGGGTTCTCTTGATCTCCCACTGTAACTCTTGCAAGAGACCGGTGGAACCCCTCAGGGAAATGTCGGAGCCACTGTCTCCAAAATACTGTGGAGGTCTTGATGCCAGTTCTGTGCAATAGGCCTGTTCTGTTTAGCCAATTTTCTCTCCTCCGTTCCTAAACTCCAATCAGGAGTGGGAATGGGCTGAATTTTCTCCTCCCTAACCCAGGGGATTTGAAGGCCAATTGTAATGTCCCAAGTGGTGTTCTGGCTGAGATCAGGTAACTCAGCGCAGGCCAGGAATTGAACTGTGTGGCTCAGTACTGCACCCTGGTGGTGACTTTACCCACAAGTCCTTCGGGAAAGCCTCAACATCCCTTTCTTTAAAAACCTCTTTTTAGCTTCAATCTGGAACTAAATGTGAAGTGAACTACTCTTGCACCGAGATCTGAGGTTTACTGATCCAGATACAGGACGGGAAGGTGGTGAATTGACCTTCCAGTATATACTCGGAGAGGCCTGAATTGCAGTGGCGTGTTTCAGCCAAACCCAACATACCAGTCTTTAGGTATTCCCTGGGTGAAGAACCCTCATGGTAGACTCCCAACATTACACAGCAGATACATGTTATACTCCTACATACTCCCATTATTCATGGAATTAGAGGATTTTGAAAAGAGACGATAAAATTACAGATTTTTTATGGCTAATTCATACTTAGCATAGCCAAATACATTCCCATGTCACCGAATGATTGGGGATATCAATCGTCCCATTGCACCTCTGTTAGAAAACTCCACGAATGAGTCAGAGTGATCGCTGTATAAATTGGAATAAAGATGTTCACATCTTACTTAATGTCACAGAGTTCAGCTGATCCCCTTACCCTGAATTCAGTTTTTAAGTCTCCCTTTGATTGTCTGTGTATCAGTGAAAATACTCCTGATAATCTCCAGGCAGTTTTTAATTTCTGCCACACTAGTCTTAAATGCAGAATATGCAAAGCAGGATGGCTAAAACAGTGCAGTTATGTAGATAACACCAGCTAACCAATAAACAGTTCCAGTTCTGTTTCTTATTAACCAGGAGAAACCCAATGGGGCAGTCAGGCATCGTGCCGTTAGGGGAGAGGAGTAACAATTACATCTTCCCCCTTCAACTTCCCGCACATTCAAGAATTCTGAACCTTTATTAATTTAGCTGTGCTTGGAATCTTACATCCTTCCTCCCCCACCCCTGTCCCCAGAGACACTTCTACTGGTTAATTAACTAATACAAGCGTTCGAATCCCATAGATTGTACAAAAGGGGTGCCTTACTAAGCTGGGATTACTGTACGGTACAGAGCTACGGGCTGCAAGTTCACTCTGGTGCCTGCTTGTTCATCCAGTTATTTATCTGGCCCTCCCCCCCACCCCTGACAGCCCAGACAACTGGTTATAACGAGACTTCTCCGGTTGTGCGAAGATTCTGTTCATCCATTCTCTTTCGAACACTTCTCCTCATGGCGTCTGCTCTTCTGTATGGCTGGTTGCGTAGATCTGCAGGAGAAAGACGAGCATGGAGTGAGCCCAAGTGGAGAAGAATGAGAAATCAACAGTAGCTTCAGGACTCGAGCATTCCTCATACTGATCACATGAAGATTTCCCTTCCTTACTTTACATGAGATTCAGTACACTAAATCCAACTGCAGTACATTTGTTTTGTTGGAGAGATCGACCAATTGAAGTGCTGACTAATTTAATATTCAAGCCAACTGCAATGAAGGGCCACTGGATGTAGGCACCACCCACTGTGTATTACAGCCATAGCTAAGTTGGTCATACCCTTGCCTCTGAGTCAGAAGGTTGTGGGTTCAAGTCCCACTCCAGAGACTTGAGCACAAAATCTAGGCTGACACTCCCAATGCGGGATTGCTGCACTGTCAGAGATCCTGTCCTTTGGATGAAACGTTAAACTGAGGCCCAGCCTGCCCTCTTAGGTGGACGTGAAAGATCCCATGGCACTATTTTGAAGAAGAGCAGAGGAGTTCTCCCTGGTGTCCTGGCCAATATTTATCCCTCCTTAAACGCCACCAAAAAATTGGTCATTGTCGCATTGCTGTTTGTGGGAGCTTGCTGTGCGCAAATTGGCTGGCCAGTTTCGTACATTACAACAGTGATTATTCTTCAAAAGCACTTAATTGGCGGTAAAGCACTTTGGGACGTCCTGGGGTCATGAGAGGCATTATGTAAATGTAAGTCTTTCCTTTTTTATTCGGACTAGATTCAATTCCTTGGCCAACAATGAGTTAACGGATCTCAGCCAGGGCAGCTGTTGGCCACTACAATTAGCCTCTGCCCCAAGGCTACTGATGGCAAAAGAACCAGCTGGGATCCCCACTCTTGTTTCGTCATGGAATGACCCCTGCTAGAACATGTGCACTTCAGGTGAAGACAGATCAAGTCACGTGGTGCCTCTCCGAGCTTGCCAACATTAGGAATGTTCACTTGGATGAGGCACCACCGGGCCCACTGAATCAAAACAATAGAGACGAGACAAGAGGAGAAAATTGGAAAAATTGAATGCTGCCATTTGGATATTCTCTGATGGCAGCAAAGGGAGATATTAGAAAGGAAACTGTTTCACAAGGCCAAAGTTTCCTTCCTCTACACAAGCGGAGGTTTAGAAATTCTTGTCCCTCTGATAATGGTAATATTCATAGAAACAGGCAGATACACGAGTTCTCTCATCTAAATAAATTGGCCCTTGAGGAGCATGCTTGAAACAAGACAGAATAACATTGTAAACCACCTTTAAAGAGAGGACTGCACTTAGTTTATCGATCAAAAGTCAGGAAAGGCCTCACCAAAGCCCACCAATTGCTGTGCCCTGTAGCCAACACTGGAGATATTTGAATTAGTATGTCAACAGGGCGGATTGATGAATTGTCATCGCTAAAAGATCCTCATCGGTTAAGACAAGGAATCTGATCAAACCTACTAAAAGGATCACATTTATATTATCTTCTAAAAGGAGCAATTTACTTTATAAGAGGGCCGATATCTTCTGCGAAGTGCAGCAAGTCATCAACTATGACTTTGCTGCTCCTCAGGCACAGAGCAAACCTAAGATACTTGAATTTATTCTAGCAAGAAAGTAAAACTTCTTAATAACCATTGATTGTTTGATGTTATTTTAACTTCAGTTATGAGAGAACATTCTCAGAACCAGGGAGAGATTTTAGACTCTGCAGTGCTTTCTCCATCTGTGCACCAGGCTTTACTGAAGCATTCTGACGTGTTCAATTAAAGTTAATTGGGAACAGAATCTAAATGTAGTTTCCATCCGGCATTTATCTCTTCTCTCCAGACCATGGAGCAGGAGCTCAAACCATTAACACCTGCTAGCCAAAGTTGTACATGCAACAGGAAGTTCCTGTTATCTATAATAACATTATAGATGAAAAGAGTTGCACAGCTATTGCACAAATTTGTACCCAAGAACGCTGCAAACTCTGGCCCAGAAACAGCCCCATCACACAACTATCAATCAACATTAACAGGCTGGTACACACATACACATGCAACACCATCACACAACCTGACACACCAACACACATGACCCATCCCAAATACCAATACACATGACCCAAAACCAACACACATGACCCATCCCAAATACCAATACACATGACCCAAACACCAACACACACGAACCATTGCAAACACCAATACACATGACCCAAACACTGACACACATGACCCATCCCAAACACCAACACACATGACCCAAACACCAACACACATGAACCATCCCAAACACCAATACACATAACCCAAACACCAACACACATGACCCAACCCCAACACACATGACCCATTCTTAATACCAACACACATGACTCATCCCCAACACTAACATCCAACAGATTACGTAGCCTTTCACCTCATTATTCAGTTTATTAGTGTTCAGTTCTCTTTTAAAGTTATATGTAAAATAATATCACACATCTTGAGGCTTACCTGGAAATGCCATGCCTGCTAGGTCGCATACAGCAGAGGGGGAAGAGCACAGAGCAGACAAGCAGCACATAGAGGCGGTAAGCAAAGCCAGATGACAGCAGCAGGCCCGGCGCTAGGTAACAGCACGCCTCATGAAGAGCAGCTATCAGGCAGCGGAAACACAGCACTCAGAAGCAGAAACCTCAGAGAGTCAGCACACATCACAGCAAATAGAGTTCTCCGCAAGGATACTGATAGAAGTAGCACAAAATCAGTTTAGATGAAAGTAAGCACAAGGTGTGATTCAATGCGACTGGGATGACTACATGCTCTCTAATTATCACTTTTCAGCCAAAAAATGGATGATTTTAAAGATCAGGTTATAGTACTTTGAAGTGGAAATCTGCAAATTGAGGTCGGTTGTAACTTAGTGGCTCTGCTGTTATGAAACACAGTCTGTCAGTCACTGGCTACAGGTGGATCCCTGCCTTTTTAAACCTTAAAACATCAGTTATCATATTTATTGTAAGAATGAAGCAATGTCAGACTAGCTGCACTCTGGGGACTGTTACAACCAGAGTTCTATGGGTCAATATGTTACTGATATATTTTGACTCTGCAGCCATCAAGCCTGGTTCAAGATGCACAATCTTCCACTGCCAGCTGAATTTCAAATGGGACGATGTGCGAGGTCATCGAGCCATTTGGTCATGTATTGATGGAGCTCTACATCCAACCATGCAGCCTACAGAGCGATTCCTCCAATCTAAGCCTTTGGCCATTGGGTATCCTGTCTGGTCAAACCATGTGAATCAGCACATCAGCTGACATTCTTTTCACTGGATTTCTTTGGTTTCTTCAAGCCTCCAGTCATAGACTCGCCCTAATGCTGTTTCCTCCTCCTCTCCTCAAACCACTAACTCGTGATGGAGTGTGGTACCACAGGCACCTGCCACTCTCTGCCTATTTTATCTGGAGGGCAGGATAGCCAAATTCAGTGCCATCTTCAGCTGACATCAACTCACACCCACAGGTGTTAGCTGTGACCCAGCGGTAGCACACTCGCCTCTGAGTCAGAGGGTTGGGGGCTCAAGTCTCACTCCACAGACTTGAGCACAAAGTTGAGGCGGATATTCCAGTGCAGTACTGAGGGAGCACTGTTGGAGGTGCCGTCTTTCAGATGAGACGTTAAACCGAGGTCCCGTCTGCCCTTTCGGGAGGACATAAAAGATCCCATGGCATTATTTCGAAGAGGAGCGGGGAGTTCTCCTCGGTGTCCTGGCCAATATTTATCCCTCAACCAATATCACTAAAACAGATTATCTGGTCATTATCATATTGCTGTTTGAAGGAGCTTGCTGTGCACAAATTGGCTGCTGCATTTCCAACATTACGACAATGCCTACACTTCATTGGTGGTAAAGCCCTTTGGAACATCCTGAGGTCATGAAAGGCGCTGTATAAATGCAAGACGTTCTTTCTTCCAGCAATAGTTGGATTGCCATCAGGAACAGCTGATCTTTCCCTCCATGCGCACTGGGATCAGCTAATTCAGCACAGATCGGGGATCAAATGTGGCACCTCTTGATCTGGTGGTTGTTACCTATCGCCTGGTCTACTGGAGAAGCCCCTCCCTAACTCAGCTTTTACAATTACCATCGAAGCATTCTTGCTGTTCGTCAACTTGTCCCGCTACCAATGCAGAATGTGGCATCAAAGAAGTTCAGAGTTGGTGACCTCCATCACACAGAGATCATCGGGGCCAAATACATTACATAAAAACAACACGTTCTCAGAAATGCAATCGATTCCTTTCATCATATAAGCCTAGAAATGCTGCCGTGCGATTTTAGCAGTGAAACGCTGAACACATTTGTATGAGATTACCGTTGTCTGATATTGTAATGCATGCATTAACATCTATTAAAATAGATAGTCATTTCACACTAACATTGCATCGTGTGCTTCTTAGCCTATTCTTATTTTATTAACACTTTTGATGAAGTATGTATTTATCCCATTAAACCATTAAGATTTTATATGGATGTGCTACATCAACTTTAATGCTGCCTACAATGCATTTTGCTCCCATCTGTATGTAGGTTTTTGCTGATGAATAATGATGATATAAATTCCTGATGGAATGTTAGTTAATGAATGAAACGTAGATATTATAGCTCATTTACCTAGTGAAAGTGCAGAGCTCGCTAAGGCGGACTTTCATCGTTAAACGAGGCATCGTAGAAGAGTCGAGAAGAACGTTTGGCAGTCCGTGCAGTGAAGGGGACAGTCTTCAGCGCTGCCCAGGAAAGTCCAGACAAGAAGAATGGAGTGCACAGTGTGTGAGAGAGAGAGAGAGAGAGAGTGTGAAAGAGATATCGAGTGAGAAAGAAAAGGAGAAAGAATGATAGAGATAAAGAACAAGAGTTAGAAAGAGGAAACAGAAGGAAAAGAGTGATGGAAATAGTGAAAGTGCAAGAGGGATCGATATAGAAGAGAGAGAGAGAGAGATGAGCAGCAAAGAAAGAAAAAGAGTGCAAGAGAAAAATGGGGCACAGTGAGGCAAAATAGAGAAGAGCAAAAGGAGACAGTGAGAGTCTCAGAGGCAGTTTTCAGCTAAACATTTTAACAATTAATGAGAAGGATTCACAATGTTTCTTACACCAAAAAATTTGAAACAAGAAAGCTTTTGTAATAACCAAAGTATTTGGAAAACGCACTTAATTTTGCATTAGAATGTTCCGCCTGTCTATATCTGACCATTTGAATAAGATTCTGTAACGGACCACAGGACTAGACTTGGATAATTATTCAATTCATGAACAACTCCATCCAGCAGTTTCACTCAAATCAACCCAAATTGAGACAAGTTTGAATGTGAAGTGACCTTTGGACTGATTCACATTCATAATAATGGCTAAAATACCCTTTATATGAATGATTTGATATTTGAGCTAAGATTTGACTTTCTGAACCCTTATACAGCCAGGAGGAGAGCTCCACTCTCCTGGGGCTGCTCTCAGCTCACACACGGTGACTCTGAAATAAACTCTAATATTACAGCAATAAAGTTACCCAAGCTTCAGCAATAGTGCCATTATTATAATACTAAAATATTAACAGCTAAACACATAAAACACTATTTTACCTCTTGCCTCTTCCCTGGTCTTGAACCTTTTTAAAAAAATTTAAAAGTTTTTATTTTTCTGTATTGCATTCTATCTGATCTATTTTTCCGAAGTTTAAAATCAATCCTGCATCTTCACCCTCGTGCTTTTCCAACCCATGGTCTATTTGGAGCGGTGGAAGTGTTTCCATTAGCTGAAAAGTAGCAGTTTTCCAGCCAGTCACCGCTCCAAAGATTGATACAGTCGCATTGTAGATGCAACCAGTCAGGAACCGGAGTAGGCCATTCGGCCCCTCGAGCCTTGCTCCGCCATTCAATTTGATCATGGCTGATCTTTGATCTCAACTCCACTTTCCCATCCGATCCCCATATCCCTTGATTCCCTTAGAGTCCAAAAATCTATCAATCTCAGCCTTGAATATACTCAACGACTTCGCAACCACAGCCCTTTGGGGTAGAGAATTTCAAAGATTCACAACCCTCTGAGTGAAGGAACTCCTCATCTCAGTCCTAAATGGCTGACCCCTTATCCTGAGACTATGCCCCCTAGTTCTAGACTCTCCAAACTCTCAGCATCTATCCTGTCAAGCCCCTTCAGAATCTTATATGTTTCAATGAGATCATCTCTCATTCTTCTAAACTCCACAGAATATAGGCCCATTTTCCTCAATTTCTCATGATAGGACAACCCTCTCATCCCAGGAATCAATCTAGTGAACCTTCGTTGGACCACCTCTAAGGCAAGTATATCCTTCCTTAGATAAGGAGACCAAAACCGGTGAAGTACCTGTGATAATATCTTCAATTGCTCCATCTTTGCCCTCGTACACCATTCTTTCCTTCCCCTGCTGCTTCTTCTTCAGCTCCGCCATTAGGTCCATGTGGGGGGCCTTATTCTTAATGGGAAGAGGCTAGGGGAAAAGATGAAAGTTCACTTACTACTGCTGTGAAATGGGAGTTAGAATCATCAGAACAAAAATCATTTTTAAAACTGAAAATTATTTGAAATCGCCCGTTTTAGAAAATCGCATTCAGGCATAGCGATAATTCATCCCTTCTATGTTTCCCTGGTGTGTTATATATTATATACCAGCAGACTCACTGTGGTGTTGCTCAGACTAAGATAGGGGACACACTGTTTTATCAGGTCAGGAAGTTGATACCATGTTGAGTTGCGTGTTCCTTTAAGGCGAGAAATTCTAATTGCTGATAAGCAAATACTGGGTTCATACAGGGGTTAATTGAGACTCCTGCTGTTAAGTAAACACTGGGTGAATTATACAGATGTCAATCAAGAAATGGCAGACATCCAGGGGTAGAAATTGATGTGTGTTGTGCCTGTATCTCGAGCGAAAAACGGGCACAAAGCATACCAATTTAGCAATGGGATGGCCTGCGCCCAATCTGCCCAGGCGTTGGTAAATTCACGGGGCTCATTTTTTAGGTATCCCGCTGGACGCCTAAATCATGCATTAGGTTCCTTGAATATGTTTAACTAAGGGCCTATCGCTTGTTGAAGGACCCCTGTGTAAAATTAGTCACCGATTAGCGGGGCAGGCGTCAGAATTCTTCAGCGACCGCCAGCTACATCCGAGTTTATTTTTAATTTCTTCTAAAAAAAACTTTCCGAAGAGTTGACTCCCGACTCCACCATCCCAGCGATTGCGCACCCCCCCACCCCCCCATTGTCCGCTCCAATCCCCTCCACGAACGTACCCGAGGGTCGCTGTTGGTGAGGCAGGTTGCCCCAAATTCAATCCTGGAGGAAGGCGAGCTGCCCGTGGAGGCCTGACAGGTGCGGCAGCTCGCCCTCAATATTTAGATGAGGCCCGAGGCCCAATTTCGGGCCGGTCTCGGGCCTCTCTGTTCGTGCGCGTGCTGCACGCACAATGTCGACTAATTTCTGTCCCCCAGATTTTAATATGTGCTTTTCCAGTAAGTTTTTTTTTTAGACTTTTCTTGGATGAGAGACACAGAAAATTCAGTGAAACTTGAAGTGTGACAGAGGTAGATATACTGTTTTTATAACCATACTCCAGATAGTTTTGGGGATTAGTCCCACTGCACCATGTGCCCTGCTCCAGCTAAACAAATAGGTGGTAACCCATTCTCAGGCATTTGATAATACCATTCCTGGACTATTGGACGTGAAGTGAGGGAGACAGTGAGTCGGACATCACTCTGTGAATCCTGGTCCCCACTG
Source organism: Heptranchias perlo (assembly GCF_035084215.1). Lineage (NCBI taxonomy): Eukaryota > Metazoa > Chordata > Chondrichthyes > Hexanchiformes > Hexanchidae > Heptranchias > Heptranchias perlo. The sequence continues at coordinate 25,320,419 of NC_090354.1, forward strand.
GGGTGTTTTGCCTCCAATGGCCCCAACAATAACAGGAACTCACCACGGGGGGAATTGTGGGTATAAAACTCTGTTCTACTGTCAAGGCACGTGTTGTCATAGCAACCTACAGCTCCACTGTCCCCTCAAATCAGCTCCGGTGATTTGCCTTGATCACGCTTCAATTGAAAATCATTTTTCCTTGGCTTTCGAGAAGATTGCCGTGTCGAGGGACAGCTGTATCTCTACTGAGCTGAATTCAGCTCCCTTACAGAGTCCCGCCCACTAATTGCTCCAAGAGGATCCTCCCCATCAACACCCACTGGTTAATCAAAAAAATATTCCAGGAATCAACCAGATAGAAAGCAAAAATAAGAATGATGAACCGGCGCTTATCGTGCTGATGTGCTCAGTCGTGCAGACACAGAACCCAGATTCAGGCCCACAATTCTTCACGAGTGACTTATCAATTTCGGTCACACCACATTGGGGAACCGCTGCCGAGAATTCCAAGAGGTGGACTCCAATTTTTGGAGGGGAAGCGCAGTTATCGTCAATTTTTAAAAAAACTTCTCTTTTTGGTCTTCCTGGGCCATGCGCTTTCAGCAATGAAGGGAGAGGCAGGTAGGCCTCTGCCTTTGCTGCTCAAATCAGTTGCTAGGAGACAGGCCAAGAGGAGCTCAGTGATGGCTCTTGCACCAATTTCCATCCTTCTTCAATATCATTAATATTTAGAATGAATGCACTCTTCTCGTTTGACTAAAACAATAATGTTTCAACAAACTGTCCTTTTCCCAAACAACTGTAAAAAAAAACCCCACCATTAGTAAAACAAACCCAGATTAGCAAAAGCTTCAAGTCACAGGCCTCACCTTTCCATCTGGCTGTGTATTTTTGGAGTGTGAGTTTTTGTCCTCAGCGTCCTGGGCTTTCACTGCCTCCTGTTTCTTTCGGAACTCGTTTTCCTGCTCAGCTTGCTGAGAACGATTCACAAACAGACGTGCGCATCAGTTATTGCCGTGGATCTATCGGGTTTGCACAGTTCCATTACAACCACCCACCGACAACGTTTCTCATATCCTGCGCTTCCTTTTCCTCCCAATTTTTCATAGAATCTTACAGCACAGGAGAAGGCCATTCGGCCCATCGTGCCTATGCTGGATCTTTGAAAGAGCTATCAAATTAATCCCACTCCCCTGCTCTTTCCCCATAGCCCTGCAATTTTTTCCCCCTTCAAGTATTTATCCAATTCACTTTTGAAAGTTACGATTGAATCTGCTTCCACCACCCTTTCAGACAGTACATTCTAGAACATAACAACTTGCTGCAAAAAAAAATTCTCCTCATCTCCCCTCTGGTTCTTTTGCCAATTATCTTAAATCTGTGTCCTCTGGTTACCAACCCTCCTGTCAGTGGTGACAGTTTCTCCCTATCTACTCTATCAAAACCTCTCATAATTTTGAACACCTCTATTAAATCTCCCCATAAACTCTCTGCTCTAAGAATAACAATCGCAACTTCTCTAGTCCCTCCACATGACTAAAGTCCTTTATCCCTTGTATCACTCTAGTTAAATCTCTTCTTTTTATTCTCTATTCTCCTCTGAAAGTGTTGACTCTTGTTGGAGTACGATTCCACAGTCAATGCAAGCCTCCGTTATCATAGAATCATAGAAAATTTACAGCACAGAAGGAGGCCATTCATGTCCGGCCGGCCGAAAATGAGCCACCCAGCCTAATCCCACTTTCCAGCACTTGGTCTGTAGCCCTGTAGGTCACGGCTCTTCAGGTGCACATCCAGGTACTTTTTAAATGAATTGAGGGTTTCTGCCTCTACCACCCTTTCAGGCAGTGAGTTCCAGACCCTCACCACCCTCTAGGTGAAAAAATGTTTCCCTAGCTCCCCTCTAATCCTTCTAACAATTATCTCACCAAAGTGGCCATTCTTCTTGTCTTAGACTTAACAATGAATACTTGACAAGCTATCCAGTTGCACATGGGTGGCATCAGCATAACCGAACCCCATCCTGCCTTCACCTGACATCCACATACACCCACTTCCCAACAAAGATCACTGGATAGCGATCAAGAGAGGCAACCCTGGCAGATTTACTCCCTTCCCTGGTCCAGAGATACTGAGGCTAACTGTTGCATCCACTTGCTGCCCTAAGCCAAGATAAACTGATTCTGAACAAACTGGGGTTCAAGCTTGGGACCTTTCTGGTGTGAGCTGAATACTAATCAAAGGACTTACCAACTAAGCCAGTAGGTGAGCACCATTTCCAGCAGAGCAAATTCACAATCACACGTAAACTCACTAGATTGTTTTCACATTGCTTCATTTGAATTTAGATGCAGTTAATATTTAAATATCAGAGGCACCATTTATCCCATTTATAAAGCACAAGAGCAATTTTCAACACTGATGTTTCGCAGGGGGTTGGGGCCCCATGTCCATGGTTTTGTGAGGTTGAATGGATCCCCTGCCAGTTATTCCTTTCCTTAAGATGGGACGAGCCCCCTGCTGTGAGCCGTCTGTCCCAATGGCCGAGAGAAATACCAATGGAAGCTACTCACACAGGTGGCTGAGTTAAAGGCCGACTTGGACTTCCCAAGAATGACACACTTCATCATTAATATCAGAACATTAAAATTTGTCGGAACACAAATTGCCATTTGGTCCAAGAAGCCTATCCTTCTTTTTTCCATAGATTAAATTTACCTGACTACCTTGTCAGGACATTCTTTAATCCCTTCCCTCTCCAGAAATGCACCCGATTGGCTCTTGAACTCATTTATATGGCCCACTTAAGTGGTCTTCCTTGGTAACTTATTCCACAACTCCTTACTCCTTGGCTGAAAAAGTTTTACCTGGAAACCGTCTTACTCCCATCTTCTTAAGATGTTTTAGAAATCTAACTGGGTTTAAGATCTCCTTATGTGGAACCCTGAGGCTTGGAACAGTGAACGATTCACCGTCACTTCCATCAAGCCAAGCTACTCTCTTCCATTTTGTTCAGGGAGGAGTAAGAATTCATAAAAATTGCCCACAGTGGGTAGAATTATAAAAAAGGCAACATTTACTAGTAGATTACTATAAGAGGAAATGTTCTATCGGTTTCTTGAGTTCTGCTTTGAACTGTGCTTCATTAAAATGAAAAGATAACTTAGTGATTGACCAGAACTGAGCTTCAGGAAGGAAATAAACCTTCTGTGGCGACCATTAAAGTCAAGTCAACACAGATCATTCTAGTCGGCTCAGAGTAAACAGAAGTCGCTCGTGTTCTATACCTTGTAGGCCTTGATGAACCTCACAAAGAACAGGAAGAACAAGGATGGAGGCATCGTTTTAGTATCTTCACCAAAGTACTCAATGACAGATTGATAAGCCTCCTGTAGGACAAAACAGTGCAAACAAGATTAGTCTCCTGTACAGCAATGGGAGCAGTAATGTCAAAATTAAACTAGAACAAAGGTAAGTCCCTAATTTACACTTTCGCTGGGATTTTGGGGTAAATAAAGTCTCCCTGCGAACACCTTGGTTTTCCACAGGAATCTGCGGCAATAAGGAAACCGCACTATAGAGGCACCCAATCGAAACAGTACTGCAGTGACAGCTAATCCCGATGGAAAATTAAATACATCAATTAAAGTAATTTTATTGACCTAATACTTCCTATTGGATAGATAGCACAGTTCCATGGTTTTGATTCCAGTTGCCGCAAACTTGTATTAACTGAGCTGGTTTCGTTCACTGGGTGAATGCACGGTGTTGTGTGGGACTGAACCATATAATAAAGGTGTCAGGTTCAATGCTGATCTCAGCTGGGGTGATTGAGTACTCTCAGTGTTTCTGAGCTAGGATTGGAGAAAAACCAGTCAGAGTTCCCATTCCTGATCACTATGTAGTGACTCCCACTAGAAGTATGTGCATTAGCATTAGGACAGGGACAGATTGGACTTAGCTATGATGCTTCCATGGCTCAATAGCCTGTCAGTGCTCACTGCCTGGGCTCACAGATAAAGGATGGCTGCTTGGGCAAGAAAACTGCTGGTGACAATGTAACCCTACCCCAGAACAAGTCACTACCTTCAGACCGCTGCATGATATCGAACTCTGCTTAAGGAGGTTACCTACCTGCCCTCCAGAGGCACAGAACACCACTCCATGAATGTATTTTGCTCCTTACCTTAGGAGGTGAAGCAGCATCACTGGCAATGGTTGGCATCAGCAGGAATGCCATACTCCCCAACTGTGTCTGGGTTGAGCACTCAGCCCACTCGAGAGGGCCAACAATGCAGCTTTCACAGAGCTGGCTTATAAGGACCTTCCCCCTCCCACATCCAGGCAACCACAAACACAAAGATGACTTTCGATGGCCTACAAATGTTCTCCCAATATTACTGCCAGTGTTTCCAAATTTGCTCCACAGTGTAAAATGCACAAAACAGGAACATTGGCCTCACCATTTTAAAAATTCATTCTCGGGATGTGGGCGTCGCTGGCAAGGCCGGCATTTATTGCCCATCTCCAATTGCCCTTGAGAAGGTGGTGATACAATTGAGTGACTTGCTAGGCCACTTCAGAGGGCAGATAAGAGTCAACCACGTTGGTGTGCGACCAGAGTCACATAAAGGCCAGACTGGGTAAGGGCATCAGGTTTCCTTCCCTAAAAAACATTGATTAACCAGTTGGGTTTATCCAATGATCTGTTCATGGTCACAATTTAACAATACCAGATTTTCAAACTACCATGGTGGCGATTTGAACCCACATTCTCTGGATTATTAGCACAGGCCTCTGAATTATTGGGCCAGTAACATAACCACTATGCTACCAAAGATTTGGGAAGATATTAACGGCTTTTAGTTACCGCACAAGGGCTCAGTCAGATCTACACAATGCCTGGGCTTGTCACAAGTGCAAATTTAACCAGTTTTCAGCCAATCCTGGTTAGAAATTCTACAGGATGAACAAAGTTCAAACTAAACCTGCAAAAAAAAATTGACAATTTTCAGAAGATAGACAATGAAGAAGGACTTCAGCCCACGCCATTTGGGTGGGTGCTGAGCAGAGCTCTGAACTTTAGAACCAAGAAACTCAGGAGATCTTGAAAGCAACTCAAGTGATGAGAAAGTATTTGCAGACAGCAAGCAAAAATCTGGGATAGAGCCAGCGGGTGGAAGGAAGTGTACTCATCACACAAAGGTAAGGGTACGTGATACACATAGAACAGGAAGCCTCTAGGGAACATTGCTGTGATCTTCTTCTCAAAGACAGCTTGGGATTCCCAACACAGTTAAGAATAATGAATGAAGAAGAATTTATTTTTTGTGTGACCTTAGACTGTGAGAGTTGGCTGGGTTTTCAGCCATGGAATGGCTTCTCGGCTGAATCTGACCCTATCTTTACCCCAACACCTGCACCTTTCCAGGCAGATCACTTTAGCTGATATCTCCCCATCCGCCTCCTGGGCCACTGAGGCTGATGGTAACATCCATGGTCAAAATTGGTTAACGCAGCACAGACCAAGGGTCGAACCTGGGATATTCCTGGTCTGCACAGTTCAGTACTACATTAAACAGCGCATTTGTTGATGAAGCAAACAGAGGAGCTTAAAGGCCACTCTTTGAGTGAGCTGACTGACACCCACCTGTGCGGTTTTGCTGTCCCTCTGTAAGTTGTCCACTTTCTCACTGTTGTTGCTCAGGAATTCTTTCAGGACTAAACTGGTATCCTGGACCATGAATGCCTTCCGTGTGAGTTCCATCCCCTGTTGTAATGACCGAGCATCCTGTATGACGTTCTCCAGTGATACTGCGACAGAGACAGCAAGTAGGAAAAGCCCACTGAGAAACTTGCACACATTTTAATCAAACATGAAGCTGGTGACAGGATGAGAATCAGGTACAATTTGTTGGGCCCAACAATCGTAATAAAAGACCATTGACTGCACCACCCGTGATTCCCCGATATGCACAGCCATTGTGTGGAGATTCCTGCCAGCAATGCCTAAATTGGCCTTGCAGTACTTGAGTTCCCAGTGAGGTCCAGGATGCCACATTCACAACAGCACAAAAAAAACTGATAATTCATGGGAAATGTATGTCTGGTTTTATTTGCCCCCCCACCCCTGCTCTCTGACCCTCCCTGAAAACTCCCTGCTCCATACACTTTCCCTTTCCAAGAGGGCAGTGATTCAGGCCTTTGCTATTCTTGGTCTATGGTGGGCTTGGAGCCTAGTTTCCATGTGTTGATGTTTCTGGCATCCACATTGTGTTAGTGCCAGTGGGTGATTGCAGGCATGGAACCACGTCTGCACTCCCTGCTTAAGGGCATTGGAAGTTCCAGCATGCCAAGCCATGCCATGCTGTGCCAGGCCACGACACTCCACTGGGCTCATGTTTATAAGTAGTCAAACATGCACTTCCTGCCAGTCCCACTCCACATGACATTACTTGCCATCTACTTGCCTACTCACACAATCACATTATAATGGATTTACATGAACTGATAAAAAATATATACATCAATTTTAATTCAAAATGTCTCTGCTTAATGAGAGTGCTATAACTTGCTCAATGTTCCACCATCACACACAAGTCACACTGGTGTTACCTTCCTTTCACTAACACAATGCTAATGTAACAATTAGCTGGCATCCGCTCCCCGGCTGCTTTCCCGACCGACTGTCAGCCTGTCAACCTCGGAAATCCTCCCCCACGCCCCCCGCTCTCTCCACGGCTCGGAGTAAAAATCCAGGCCTTAGTCTTAATACCTGCAGCAGCTTTGTCAACAAAGAGCAGCTCGGTATGAAAGGCAACGAGTTCAGGATATTGCTCGTGGATAATGTCCACAATGTAGTTCATTAGCGTCTGCTTTCTGTCCGTTGATTTGGTTTCGAGGAGCTGAAGATGAATGGAGACAGAGCAATTAGTAGGAACACAGCTACACGTCCTTATATTTGGAATCGTTGTCAACTCCCTCATTACATATGACCAACAACACAATGGATTCTGCGACAACTCCCTCAATAAATAAGTACTGATTTTAACCCGGAGCAGGAGTTATGTGAGGGGGGGGACGTAGCGGATGGCAAACCCTCCGGACCTCAGCAGCATGAAACCAGGGAGATGTTAACTCCTGGGCCTCATCTGCATAGGCCCCATCAGTCTGCTTTCCAAACTGGCAGGCGAACGGGAGCAGGATGTTAGGAGACAGGAGGCTGTCACTGGATACCCAAACTTAAGGTCCCTTGCCACTCAGGTAAGTCGTTTTGTGGCTTCCAGGAGAGCCTCGCAGTCCAGGGAGGGGAATCCTGGGGTAGGAAAGGCCTAATTTTTCCTTGTGGGACGCGGCTTCCCCTGGCCCCAGAAGGAAAGTAAAGAAAAAAAGATCCATTTACCATTTTGGGGCCTCTCTGGTCCCGGCTTCTCGTCCCATTGGGTTAGCCTGGCAGGGAAACCACAACAGCTTCCCTGCACTGGCCTCTGGTTAAAATTGCAGCCAGGCCCTGATAATGTCATCGGAACCCAACTTGCATATTTAAAATAGGACCCTGCTGGCTTTCAGTGGATGGCCCTCTTAAGATCATAACCCGAGGGAAGACACCGGGATTGGTGCAGGTAAGTTCCACAGGCCATTTTAACTGCCCGTCCGCCTGGTGGGCAGAATTATAATTGGCCCTGTAAAGTCAACAGCACAATGGAATCTGTGTCAACTCACTCAATACATACAACAATGTTCATTTATATAGTGCCTTTAACGTTGTCAAACATCCCAAGGAGCTTCACAGGAGCATAATCAGACAAAATTTGACACCGAACCACATAAGGAGATATAATGGTTGCCGATGAAGGATAAAGCCAGCAACGAGGGCTGTGACTGTTGTTCTGCACAATGTGGGGATGGCTCTGTAATGCAGTTAGTGACTCTATGTCATGTATACTGAGTGAGTTACCGCAAATTCCATTGTGTTATTGACTGTACGTAATGAGTGAGTTGACGTAGATACAGTCAATAAGACATTAAAATCTGCGGGAGCTCACTCAGTGTGACCAACCTACAATCGCTGACTCCAGCCACCCCCACACTGTGCAGATTAACAGTAAATTTGCTGGCTCCATTCTTCCATTGCAACCATTATATTAACTCCAACCCCGCCCATCTCTTAGATGTTGACCTTTCAGAGGAAACACAACAAAAACAACACATCACGGGCTTCATTCTGACACCAGAACTACAACGAGAATGACATCAAAATGGTGTCCTAGTATTGAAGGAGTTACAACCAGTCACCTTCAACCGGTTGCTTTAAGTCAGATGACTTAAAATCAATAACTGCGCGTCAATAAATGATTATGACTGGCCAGTAATTAGACCATTAAGCAAATTATTACAGATTGCAAAACACGATGGGCTAATCATTAGACTAGTTTAATACGGAATTTTCCAGCAGAAATTCCCACACTCTTACCAGGTCAAGGCTCTGCAATCGAAAGCCATAAACAGCTCCTTTTTTACTGCTGTTCATGTAGTTCCCAAATGCTAAAATGATCTGAAGGAGAGAACAGATTGAAGAGCATCAGCTGTGTGTTTGGTGAACAGTTTTCACAATGGATCATTATTCACAGGTTACAATCATTGACATCACTCAACAAGCAGCGACTCATAGGTTTTCTTTGGCAAAGGCAGCCCTGGTTTTATGTTAATTAGTTCAATATTGATACTCAGATAAACCCAGACTATTACTTCAAAGCACATCAAGAAAATAGAACCAGGGGGCATGAATTGGAAATTAGTGAAAAGTAAATTAAAAACAGTTATCAGGAAATACATCGCAACTTAAAAGTGATACATGTTTGGAATAATACGACAATTTGCAATTATATAACACCTTCAACCTTGCAAAATGAATCCAGATATTTTACAAAGGGAGGGCAGATTGAGGAAGGTAGGGAAGGTGCTGGAAGGGTTGGGTAGGCGATGGGAGGGTAGCGGAGGGTTGGGTAGGCGATGGGAGGGTTGGGTAGGTGATGGGAGGGTAGGGGAGGGTTGGGTAGGCGATGGGAGGGGAGGGGAGGGTTGGGGGGAGTTGGGGAGACAACGGGAGGTTAGGGTGGGGGAGGCGACGGGAGGGTTGGGGGAGGTGACGGGAGGGTTGGGGGAGGCGACGGGAGGGTTGGGGGAGGCGACGGGAGGGTCGGGGAGAGTTGGGGGAGGTGACGGGAGGCTGGGGGAGAGTTGGGGGAGGCGACGGGAGGGTTGGGGGAGGCGACGGGAGGGTTGGGGGAGGCGACGGGAGGGTCGGGGAGAGTTGGGGGAGGTGACGGGAGGCTAGGGGAGAGTTGGGGGAGGTGACGGGAGGGTTGGGGGAGGCGACGGGAGGGTTGGGGGAGGCGACGGGAGGGTCGGGGAGAGTTGGGGGAGGTGACGGGAGGGTTGGGGAGAGTTGGGGGAGGCGACGGGAGGGTAGGGGAGGGGATTGGAGGGGTGGGGAGGCGACGGGAGGGTTGGGGAGAGTAGGGGGAGGCGACGGGAGGCAGAATTGAAGATGTAGAGTTTGCAGAAGCTTTGAAAAAGTGCCAAGACGAAGAGCTTTAGAAAGGGAATTTCAGAATGCAGGGGCATGACGGAAGTATCAAGAAAGTAGGACCAATGGGCATAAAATGGAAATTACTGAAAAGTAAATTGTTAGTGTGGGGGCTGGGAACATGCACTGAGACCAGGATTGGGAGAGCAGAGGCTGTGAGCTGGGAGGTAGAGCTAGAGGACATTGCAGAGATGGGGTGAGGCAAGGTCATGGCGGAGTTAGTAAATCGGGGTGAGGATTGTGAACTCAGTATGCTGGCGGATGGGGAAGGTTGAAAAGGACAGGGAAGTAGGTGAAGGAATTTAGTCCTGAATAATATACAAGTAACATAACAGAGCCAAAAACAATGGGATTATTCAAAATACAATTGGATGGGAGAGTTAATGAACTTTCTCATCCCTAATTCTTGTGTTCTTATTCCTTTGTTAGACAGACTGTCATGGTGATTCTTAAGCTGGCACCTGATGGGACTGTTTACTTAAAGGGCTGCCAATGTAACGTGATACCCTGTGCCACAGGAAGAGACAAAGGCTGAAGGTTTCTGAGCAATGGATTATTGAGCGGTAAACCACAGACTGACGCCCAGACACAAAAGCCACAACCCGAGAGGCTAAGAGTGTTTTCTACCCTGGGAAGTAATAAATGCCAAAACATTGGGGTTTAAACATACATATATATATTGAGGGGGGCTTCATTCATTATTGTTGTTGGATCCTGCTTAGTATCCAGTGCAATAATCAATTTAAAAATGTATTTTAATCCTGTAAATCTGCATCAATAAATGAACTTTAATTCTGTAATAACCATTGGGTGCACTGACTTTGGGCAATAAAGGTGCGTCATACCTCGATGGGATATACCCTCAGGGTAGATAGTACAATCCATGATATTCTCATACAAATGCTTAACATGCTCTTCCCAAATTCCTCTCTGTGCTGCTTTAATGCAGGGGTCAATCCACTTTTGTTTAGTGTCTGAACAGTACCCATTGGGATTTAATGACTACACCAAGGTGTTGAAATTGTGCTGTAGAAATCTTAGTAATGGGAACACATTCAGATAAAACTCCTCTGTCTGTTATTTTAATTGAGCCATTAACACATTAATTTTAAACAGGTTAGTGCCTTTGTTCAAACAGCGACGGAGGATTTCATGCAGACCTGTTATGGCATTTGTCACTAATATCGTGCAGTGTGATTGTAACCAACATGGGCTTCGCAATCCCGTGACGGGCTATTTTTCTTTGTTCACTAATATTAGTGAAAAAGTTCATACAAGTATAAAATCGGCTTTTATACTCAAGGACTTTCACTAACATTAGTTAACGGAGGAAAATACACCCCAGTGATGCTAAGTCTCTGATCATTTCCAGTGTGCCACAGTGTGTTCCATTTCTACTACACTTTATCCTTTCATCGTGAAGTCGGCAAGGAGCTTCCAGCAGACTCCCGCGACGGGTATAAATCACCCCTGAAACATCTCACCTCGAGGATTTTCTTCAGCTTTGTAGATGATTTGATGGACATCGATGCAGCGATGATGGCATTGAGTTGCTGTAAGAGAAGACGATTAAATCAGTCGTTAAGGAGCTCGACGAGTTATGGACGATCCCAGCGGGAGCCCAGATTTACAACACGGAGCTCAGGGCGACAGACAGGCTTCAGCACAGTCCGCACCGGTGAACAGCAGCCAAAGGACTAGATTGGGCAGCTCTTAATGGGCCTTTTAGTGTTGGCAATTTAAAAAAAAATGCCTTTGATCTTTGAAATTTCTACTCAGTGATATTTTTTATTTAAAAACAGTTTGTGGGATTTTACAAAAATCTTTTCATTCATTCAAAATCAAAAATAAAAATTCTCCTGAAAATCCCAAAATATGTTCTATTTTATTAAATGCCTCTTTGAAGGTCGTTTAAGTTATAAGTACTCCATAAGGGGACCATTGAATAAAATTTCCGCTCAGTTCTGATTGTTACGGATATTAAAAAGAAGAAAGCCTTGCATTTATATAACACCTTATCACATCTTATTTTAGCCGATATTGTAAATCATTCCCTCTCCTCAGGGACTGGTTCCCTCGCTTTCAAAACTGTCGTCACCAATGCCACCCCCCACAACTTCAAAAAACCCACCATTTGACCCCACTGTCCCATCTCCAAACCCCCTTTTCTCTCTAAGGCCCTTAAAAGTACCATGTTGCCTCTGAGATCTGTGCCCGCTGCTCCTGCAGCTCCCAGCCTGAATCCCTGCGATCAGATTTCCACCCTTCCCACTGAGATGACCCTAACCAAGGTCAGAGATGACATTTTCTGTGCATCATTCCTCCTTATCCTCCTTGGCCTTGCGACAGTCGATCACGCCACTCTCTTCCAGTGGCTCTCCTCCACTGTCCAGCTCAGTGGGACTGCCCTTGCTCAGTTCCACTCTTACCTATCCAATCATGGCCAGAGCACCTCCAGTAATGGCTTCTCTTCCTGCCCCCGCACCGTTATCTCTGGAGGCCCACATCCTTGGACCCTCCTTTTCTTCATCTACATGCTGCCCCTTGGTGATATCATCCAAAGCCATGGGATCAGCTTCCACATGTACACCAATGACACCCAGTCCTTCACTACCTCTCTTGACCCCTGTGCTGTTAGAGTGCTTGTCCAACATTCAGCCTTGGATGAGCCGTACCTTTCTCCAGCTAAACATTGGGAAGACTAAAGTGATTGTCTTTAGCCCCAGCCACAAACTCCTTTCCCTCGCCACTGATTTAATCTTCCTGGCCATTGTCCCAGGCTGAACAACCTCAGTGTCCTGTTTGACCCCAAGTTGAGCTTCATAACCACTCCATCATAAAGACTAACTCCTTCCACCTCAAAAACATCATCCACCTTTGTCCCTAACTCAGCCCATCTGCCGTTGTAACCCTCATCCATGCCTTTGTTACCTCCAGACTTGACTATTCCAATGCTTTCCTGGCTGGTCTCTCATCCTCCACCCTATGTAAATTTCAGTTCATCCAAAACTCTGCTGTCCTATCCTGGACCTCACCACACCCATCCTTGTTGACCACAATTGGCTCCCGGTCCCACAACATCTCCAATGTAAACTTCTCATCCTTGTGCTAGTCGAGGGAGAATGTTGTGCAGGATAATGGCGGAACTCCCTGCTCTTATTCGAATATTGCCTTGGGATCTTTAATGTCCACCTGGCCCACAGAAACAGGCAAAAGAAGCTTTGGTTTTTCATCTCATCTAAAGGGTGGCACCTCTGACAATGTAGCACTCCCTCGGTACTGCACCCGAGCGTCAACCTACATTGTGCGCTTAGGTCCTTGAGTGGGTCTTGAACCCAGATTATTCCCTCAGAGCTGCCCTACATCTGTAGAACTGAAGTAGATGATTTGCAGATAGATAGCCCATCACAGTCAAACAGTATACTCCATTAGCGGTGGATATAGCAAAGGAATGATGCCTCAGGCAAATAAAATTAGTTTCGCCCCCCACCCCAAACAGTGGGACAGAAAGTCTGCGGCCCTTCTCGCATACTCATAGAATTACATAAAATTTGCAGCACAGAAACAGGCCATTCGGCCCAACTGGTCTATGCCGGTGTTTATGCTTCACACTCCCAGGGGTACATCGGACCCTGACCTTATGTCGGGGATTCCGCAGGGCCTTGTAAGAGGCGGAACTTCCACTCAACCCACAGCAACAGCAGAGGAGGTGGCGGGGACTCCCAACACATCACTGGCGGACCAGGCCGCTAGGTGGCGCGCACTGGCCCCATCCTCCCTGCGGTAACGGCAATAACTGCCTGGATCCCAGGCACAGTTAACTGTTAATTCCTGCCCCGCCCTTTGAGCCTCAGGACAGGGTCGGAGGTCGCTCACCGGTGTCAGCAGCTGCACGCTGTCGTTGAAGTTGCCCATGAAGATCATGATGGTCATTCGTTCCGAGAGCCGTGGGATCTTGCTGAATTTGATCATGAAACGATCCTCTTCGGCCAGTTCCTCCAGCGGTTTCTTGTCCTTCTCGTACTGTTGCAGCACCTTTCGCTCGTAGTCGGTCGGTAGGAAGCGAGTCAGCAGCTCCATGAAATCCAGATCGAGCGACTTCAGGTCAAAGCTGGGTCGTGTGGAAAAGAAAACATTCCGGGCACGTTAATCACACAGCCAAGCAAGAGGGCACAGGGTCACGGTCTCGCAGGGCAAGTTTAGGACACAGGTTAGGAAGTATTTTGTTTACACAGAGGGTGAAGAACAGCTGGATTGAGTTGCCAGTAAGGGCAGCTGTGGTCAAAGCTGTAGACTCATTTAAGAAACAGATGGATGCGGTGATGGGAAGATGGTAGGATTGGTGTTCTGGTTGTTCGAGGTCAAAACGGCCTTCTTATCTGAAACAATCTTGTGAATTACAAGGGCTACAAGTCAGTGATCTTGGAGTAAAGACAAGTGAACTGGAATCTATACAGAATCTCCAATATGCAGTATTGGGGCCTGTGTGTCTACGGGACCCAAGGTGCATCAGTAAGCACTTCAGGCCCCCCTTAAAGCTACAGCACAAAGACCATCTGCCTTGCAAGAAAAACTGCGTTATTGGAAGGTATTCTAGTTAAACAGTTAAATCTCAGATTGCTGCTAACACTGATCTGAAACCAGTTGCTGGACTAACTCATGTCCCTGATTCTCTCTCCCTTCCTGGTCTTGGTTCAGCAGTTCAACAATGACATCGTTCAGGTCAGGCTGAGGCTGAGGGAGCCCATTTTCCCCTAGCTGCCAACTCATAGAACTGTCCCAGTATCAATTGGGTCATCTAACAAGCCAGGAATACGGATGTCAGACGTACATACAACCATTTCAATATTAAATATTACGCATAGACACTGGCTCTGAAATTTTCAGTCCTAGTGGTCACGAGAATCACGGCCAACTGGAGGTTGTGGAGTCAGTGAGAGGGCACCTCATTGGCAAGGGTCAGGTGTGGGCACCTCTGGTGTCTGCCTTCCTGTGCCTGCCAGAAACTCTGGTGCCCATCCACCTGTGGGGGTGTTTGTCCAATCACCCCCCACCCTGACATGGTGCTATTGGCCCCTTGAACAAGGGGAATGATCTCGAATATTTAAAAATAAATTTTAAACTCTTCGGGGGTCCAGGCCACCTCCCTGACCTGGACCCCACATGGAGGCCGGTACGCCATGTACAGGCTGCCAATACTATGCTGGAGTCCGCCTTCTAGGCTCAGGATCAGGAGCTCCTGGCTCAGGGAGTCCCCGCTCCTGAATCTGCCCCCAGGTAATCAGTCCGTTGCCCTGTGAGGCGCAGACAGTGCTTCCACCCCTTACAAGGCAGCCTGGAAACTCCCCGAAACGCTGCATAACCACCACCCCTCCACCCCGTCCCGCCTCCCTGCGCCTTTCCCATTTATGCCCATTATCCACGCAACCACCAAATGACTCACTCGTCGATGGCCTTGCAGATGCTGTCAGAGGTCAGACCGCCTTTCCGCAGGGTGATGGCCAGGTTCTTTGCTCGGTTCGACTCAATCAGGCTCACTTTGCTGACTGCTTTCTGGGTAACCTTCATTTTCAATGTGCTGATATCGACTGACGGGCCCTGGGCCTTGGTTTTAAACTGCTCCTCAAACTCGGCCATGTTCAGCTCCTAGAACACAAGGAACGGTGTGAAAACTGGGGCCGAAGACCAATTGATCCTTTTACATTTCGAATTCTTCATCTTAATAATATTCGGATTTTTATCATTGTTTTTTAAAAGTAGCCTCCAACGTGACACAGTGCTATATAAATGTAAGGATTTCTGTTTAAAAATATATTCTATACAGATTTTGCATCATTGTGAGTTGGATATATTAATGGCCAGCACAAGCTGACAGCTTCTATGTTGTAAAGGTCGGAGGCTGTGGACACTCTAAATCCACATCAGATCAGGAGTTCTATTTATGTCTGTAGATCTTGACTGGTTCCTTGACCCATCTTGCCCCCATCCTCTGGAATTCCCTCCCTCAGTATCTCCTCTTTGCAACTTCCTTTCTCCCCTTCAAAAACCGCCTCAAAACCTCCCCTTCGACAGCACCCTCAAGACCCTCTTCCCTTCACCCCTCCACAACATGGTGTCCACTCGCTATCCATTGCCCCATAAAGTGCTCCGAGATGTCTCTTTGTACATCACGAGCGCTGTAGAGAGGTAAGGCAAGGTGTTCACATTGTGTTAGAATCCCATTCCCAACTGGTACAAAAGCAGGTTAAAAGTGTCGAGTACATTCAGTGCTTGTGACATTCAAGCTGTTACTAGTGGGACTGCTCCTCGGTGGGGACCTCCAGCCTTCTGGGCTGAGGAAAGAAACTTTCTATGAAAACGCTGGGTGTAAATCATTGCATATTTATGCACTGTTCTCATACATTTCCTACGAAGCAATACTTTCCAAATCAGTGAGAGAACTGCGGCTGTCATTCGAAACTGTCAGGATGTCAGAAATGGCCAGAGGTACGATTTGAGGAAACAAAAGATTATCTTTTAATTCATTTTCGGTGTCAGTTATGGCTCAGTGGGAGCACTCTCACCTCTGAGCCAAGAGGTTGTGGGTTCAAGTCCTACTCCAAAGACTTGAGCACTGTCGGAGGTGCCATCTCTCGGATGAGACGTTAACCTGAATGAAATGCAGTGACATTGCACCTCTTAGCAGTCTTGTCGAAGTACTTCGAGCTAGTCATGGATTTTGCAATGGTCTAGCTTTCTGCAGGAAACTGCAAGGAAAGCCTTTCTTAAACTAGCAGAGTCATCAAGGACCAACCCAAGTACTGCTATCAATCCAGAAATTTATCACGATGCGGAAACTTCGAATAGAATACAATTCAATAAATTACATTAAAAAACCCACAAGATGGTGGAAATATAGGAGTTTGTCAGCATTCGACAACAATCAGGAAACAAGATCAAGTGTGGGGCCCAGAGAGGGAGAGAAAGAAAGGGGGAAGAGAAAGAAAACAGGCAGACAGAGAGAGGGAAAGCAAAAGGGAGAGAGAAAAAAAAGAGAAATAAAGAGAAAAAGAGAGAAAGAAGAAAGAAGAAAACAGCAGATACGTAGGAAGTGAATTGCAGGCTAGAATTTGATTAACAGCTTCTGGTCATATCATAGTTCCTAGACCTGTCCCTGAGATTTAATTACAGCCTCTACCTCACTGCAGGGTGTTTCTTAAACATTTTTCTCTTAACTCCCCCTCTTCTCCTGAAGGGCCTGACCGTTCGTGGGGTAGCGGAGGCACAATGTGGGTAAGGGGCTGCAGTATTGGGCACTGGTCGCAAGTGAAGTGCCCTTTAAGTGTTGGCATTTTTTGGGCCCAAAATATGGTGGCCATTTTGGTCTCCTTGTGTGTATATGGCAGCGAAAGCCGAAGCAAAAACAGTGGCCATTAAGAAAGGGCGGCCCGAGATCAAAATATTTTTGAAATGGGCCTGTCAGCACCTGTTCGAGTTGCCAACCCTCCAGGATTGTCCTGGAATCTCCAATAATTAAAGATGAATCCCCTGGACACTACTGCGAGCAACACCCGGGAGAAAGATCATAGGGGCATGAAAAGAAAATGTGTTCTTAAAAAAAATGTTCTTTGAACACTTTTGTTTATTAGTTATAAAAATATTGAAGATGGGGGAAAAAAAGCTGTTTGACATGGGTGGAGCGGTTGGCGGCGGGAAGTCATGTGATGAAACCCCCAGAAATACGTCCAGAATTGACACCCTCGCGCCTGTTGGGAGTAAGCGCTGTGCGTCAGGAGCATTACTATGGCGCTTCAATCACATTGTGGGAGACCCCCCCCCTCCTACATTTGCATAATTTATGGGGCCTTGATGAGTCTTACGCACCATTTGCAAGCAAGCTTTGAGGGCTGGCGGTATTTTGGGGCTGCACTGGGTGACATAGAGTGCGTCGGCTGTATGCTAGGCCTCAGGCCTCTGTGCCTGATTATATAGGGGCTGGTGCACTTCAGCATTATGGACTCCTAACTGTGTAGGTTCATACATCAGGAATGGCCATTTGGAGAAGGAAACAGAGCAGGGGAATCACCCAGGAGACAAGGGGGAGGGGGAGGGGAGAAAATTCCCCGTGTACGTTGAGAAGAACACCTCTCCTTGGATCTTACGGAGTGATTTTAAATATTCTACATTACAGTGTGACCTTTCACCTGAACTATTACATCTCGGGGGATGGAAGGAACCTTAATGTTTGCAACATGTAGGGCAGCACTGCAGGACAATACCAAATATAATAATTCTAAATAAAATCAGGAAAGTAACAACATTTCTTAGTATCTCTGTGGAATATATAATATATGAGGAGAAGGGGCTTTTTTTACTTTGTAATTCTTGAGTGATACAGTTGTGATATTGGATAAATGTCTATAAAAGTACTTTAGTTTCTTATCTCCTCCAGCTGCCTCAAAGCAGTACAGTGACTGTTGTTATGTCGGCAAATGTGGCAGCCATTTTGCCTCACAAACAGGAATGAGACGAAAGACCAGTCAAAGTTGGTCTAGACAGGAATGTTGGCCAAGGACAATTTGCTGCTTTTCTTTGAACAGTGTCATGGGAATCTCTAATATTTACCTGGACATCTAGCAGGGCCGAAGTTTAAAGGTCTGCATTTCTAACATCACTGCACAGATGTCACCCTAGATTATGTGTCTGAAGTGGGGCTCGAACCAAGAAACTCCTGGGCCACAGGCAAGAGTGCTACCTACAGAGCCAAGCTGACAGCACCCAACTTCTGTCATCAGCCCCAAGGCAGTATAAAGATTCCAATCTACTTTCTGCCGTGTCTCACCTGTAACAGCTTCTCGTCATCCAGCTCAGTGAAGACTGTTCCATCGATTTGATTGGGTTTCAGTGCCACCCAATTCAAGATTGGCATTCGGAACTTGGTTTTGATTGGCTGCTTCACCTTAAGCGCTGCAGGAACACGAATAAAATGAATTGAGTCATGTAGAAGCAACCAATGGTCAATCAGATGCCACAGTGCATTAGGAACACAATTCTGTTAATACTGGGAGTGAAAAGTTATTTTCGGCATTATCTTTTGCTAAAGCTGTAGGTACGTAGACGATAATTGATGAGAAAGGCTAAAAAGTCACCACAGGAATAAGTGCTGGCATCGTAATTCAGAAGTGTAGATGTCATGAGGCCTACCTCACTCATCCAACAGACTATCACCTCCATTTTCATTTCAGATTCTGCTTAGACAACTATTTTTTGTAGAAATGTTATTTTGATGAGATTAGTTTTCATAGCTGGGTGAAGGCTGTTATTGGTAAGCAACCTGTGTGGTCGCTATTGTTTCTCAGCAGTATTTATGTGTAAGAGGCTGGGGAAGGCTTGGGGCCTAGATACTTTTTTGTTGGAGCAGCGATTGAGGACGTACTTCGCTTTTTAAACAGGTTGCAATCTCATGGAGTGTTTAAACTCTGAGCAGTGTTGTCAGATGAACTTCTCAACCTGAACTGATTTTTTAATAAATTTACTTATACGTCTAATGGAGAAAAGACAAAGGCCCTAAAATTCCTGGGCCTGGAAAGCACAGCAGCAACGCAAACAGGGTGGGCGGCCTATCAGGTTCCCATAAAGGCCCCATAAAGTTCAGGCCCTATGAGTAAAAGCTGGCCTGATTTAAAGAGCCTTCCTTATGACACAATAAAGCAGTGTAATTGGCTTCAGGCCTTGTTATACTTGGGTGGACTGCCAGTGAAAGTGAGAATCAGGAGTCTAGAAGTTACTGTTGGTTTAATTAGCCGATGAACGCTCAGTGTGTTTGTGCAACATTCCCCTGCTTGTTATTTTAGTGGACGCGTTCACCCATTTAAAGTAAATAGATTAATACCGGCATTACAATGGCGGACAGAGGAGCATCATGTGACTTTAGGGCTGCTTTCCTGCTTGGGCACTCCTGGTGAGGAGTGGTGCCCGCAGGAAGAGCTGGTCGGGAAATCGTGGGCCCGCGGTGCAGGATTTTCCGTCCATTAAGTTAAATATTAACCCATTAAAATATCACGAGTAGTGAGTTGTAGGCTAATAGTTCCACAGTTACGAACAGGGAACAACTGGGTTGAAATTGTGTTGAGTGCTACTGGTAAGGATGCATTAACAGGCTTGTTTGAAATCCCCTTTAACTGCCAGCTTCACAAAGGCACAAACCCCTTTGCACTAAAAGCAATAAGCAAAGGAATTTCATAGCAACACATTAATGTTTCTGTTGCTAATGTCACACAGCAGGATTTCAGTCCATACAGGTTAGCTTAAAATGGTGATCCTGCAGGAGCTAACGGGTGAAATACCTCAGTGTTAAGTTCCCAGAGGTGCCTATTTCTGCGTCAACACCTTTCCACCATATCTGTGCTCCTAAAGTTAGTTACTTTTCAAACTCTTAGGTGTAGCTTCTGTGTAAAGTGGAGTAAATTCTCTGTACATAATCGTAATAAGCAACGCAACGTGATTGCATTTTTAGTGTTGTTTAAAAAGCGATTATTCCTGTCAGCTCTGGGCACCGCGAAGATTGGACTTTCTCTCCCCTTCATAATTCTATCACAGACACCAATGACAAACAGGCACGTCAAAACCACTAGTCATTTCACTAGCGGCAGCTTGAGAGAGAATTTTGGCAGCAATTGGTAAGCATCGTTCAGTGCCACTGTGTAACGGGGTGTTTAAGCACTGTGCACTGTTGTCAGGTGAGCTCCAGCCGTCATGACCTGGCTCCATTTATAATCAAACCTTGATACCACAGCACAAGTCAGTGAACTGAATGGTTCTTCGCCATGTAAGGTGCAAGATCATTTCATGCCACCTTGACGCCACCAAATAAACTCTCTGCCATTTCCTCTTGATGGATTTTTAAAGCTGCCAGTTGGGCGTGAGGAGAGCGACTCTCAAGCTGAGACCTGCGGCCTACTGTTTTACCGTGCAGCATGGTGCTTGAGCTAACATAGACCTGTTAGTGGCCCGATGGGGATGGCAGATAGCATTTCTGTATTGCTTTCAGCAACAGCTGTCGGCACCCACAGCAACTCAGGTCCAGAGAACCACCAGAGGAATGGAGTTTATATCGGTTGTGCTGAAGATCACCCCCAGGGCTGGGAGTACCATGGGGGAACAAAACCGCCACGGTAAAAACACCATTACATCGAAAGCTGGAATGCCGGGTGAGACACCATGTGCAATAAGAGCAAAATGTTGTGAGTAGTAAGTGAATAGTATTCACACTGAGACTTCTGCAGGTGTGACAGACACTACAAGCACAGCAAACCAGAACACCAAGAGACTGAACACTCACACCATGCGCCCGAAAGATTCACCCCAGTAAAACACACATACACAGTCATGCTGGGTTAACTCTGGAACACATGCAACTACCTAAAGCAATCATAAAAACCCAACTGGCGCTACACTACGATACCTGTGCTTTCAGTCCCTCACTGAATGTCGTAGTAACACAAGATTCACCAGCGCACTGAGTGTCCGTGGACGACTGGCTGAATGGGGGGGGGGTGGGAGGTCGGCGATCGGGAGGGTGGAGGCTGAAGGCTTCCTTGAGGGGCCGGAAGGAGCACTCCTTCTTTTCCTGGCCTACAAGGAGTGCTGGAAAAGGCACTTACCTTCTTGAGCCGGCAACCCCCGCCTCCCTTTCACTGCCGGGTTTCCCGACCCCTGGGAAAGCCACGCAGCAGCAGTCAATTTTAAATCGGGCTCCCAACTGTACTATGGGATGGCAGGACACTCAGATCTCATGATATCCACTGCCCGTAGTAGGGGGGCTTACTGTCGAGGCCAATATGTAGGAGGGATGGCAAAAATATCATACAAAAAATGTAAAAACTCAGTTAGCCCTGATTAAAATTTTCATCAATAATAATTGATATTAAAATCATAGATTATTACAAGTTGTATTAGAATGGCCAGGGTAGAAATTAGAATTAATTACAATTAACACAGTATCTGAAAAGGAATGGGGAATGATTTTAAACTGCGTTCTCTACACTGATGGGAGGTCACTTTGACTTTGGGCAATATTGGATCGGTCGCCCATTATACATCATTCCCAATTTTAATTTTCGTTTAATTTAAATATTTAAATCAAGATCCTGTGACATCACTAGGACCCCGATACCATTTTAGGATTGGACTGGGCGGAGCCTTCGCTGGGCTATCTCCGCCCAACATCAGCTGGCAGTCCAGCTGAAGGAGTGCCCAAAAGTACGTACCTCTTTGTTTTTATGGGGCCAGGGGGAGCAGGAGTGGTGGGGGGGGGGCTCGATTTCCACCCACAGCCTGCCGGCCCTCAAAATGGACCCAGCTTCTCCAGGACTATCAGGAGGCCGGCTGCCCGAAGTCCACATGGGGGAGGGGAATCTAACTCCTCAAGTCCGCCCAAAATCCCAGGAACTTTCATGTAATCCTCAACTTATTTCTTTCACAAGTCAACTGGGGTCACGTGAGCAGGGAGACCTTGTGAGGAACTCTCCAGCGTGGACACTGGATTAAATGGGCACACTCCATTCTTCCTGTGAATTGGTAGGGTGGTGTTATGGTACTAGACTGGCAACATATTAAAGGGTCCTGAAAGGCTACTGGAAAGGGGCAGTAACAATAAATGATGTTTGGGCACTGCGTTGTATGAGATAAAGGAATTTAAATCTCCAAAGATCTTTAGAAATCACAGCCAAATATTGTCAGAAATACTCATTATCTGCAATTGATTGTCTGATTATTGTAACCAAGGATTGAGGCCGTGTAGTTAGATTTGATCAATCAGAGGGGAACTTTTTGTTTTCAGGTGGTGTTGGCAAGGCCACACTTATTGCCTTGAGTCTTAAGGTCAAATTGCACCATTAGCAAGTTGTGAAATTGAACCCAACTGGTTCAGGGAAGGAAACCCACTGTCCTTACTCGGTCTTGCCCACACCTGAGTCCAACCCTACACTGGGCGGTTGACTCGTAATTCATTCGAACGTGGCCTAGCAAGCCACTGCACTGTACAAACAATTGCTGAAAAGGCAGCCCATTGTCACCTACTCGGGATAACTCAGGATGGGAGACAGAACCCTGATTAAAATGAGCAGGGGCCATTTTAACTAGTTCAGTGTCCCCCGATTCCACAATACAACCGTGTGCTCCTACACTATAACCATTGATAACTGCATCAGTGCATAGCCCCTTGAAGAATCTTTGCACCGTTACATGACTGCTTGTGAAATTGGTAAGAATGCACAATGCAGGAACTAGGCTTATCCGTCATAACATCTTAGCCTGACGACAAAAATAAACAAAAACAAAGCACCATCGCTTGTCATTCAATACACTAGCACATGTGATCAGTATTCTGCCGAGGCGAACATCAGCAGTGATCTCATGACCCTTACCTGCGGTGACCTTTGTTGCTGCATTGAAGAATGCACCTGGTATTCCTGGAGGGGGTGGTGGTGGGGGTGCTCCTGGAGGGGGTGGGACGAGACTATTTGGACCAAGTGGGGGAGGAGGTGGAGGAGGAGGGGGGATACAAGCACCTGGGGGTCCAGGGGGTGGGGGTGGAGGTGGAGGTATACCTGCTGGTGGAGCAGTCCCAGTATCTGCTCCGAAGGGAAGTGGCGGAGGGGGTGGTGGGACAGTGATACTCTCTGCTGATGAGGGCAGTGGTGGAGGTGGAGGGGGATCTGCTCTGGGGCCGGTAACTTCAGTAACATCTCTAGGGGCAGTTGGTCCAGGAGGAACATCTGTCAGAAAAAGCAGAAATACAAAGTTAAGGTTTCAGCCTTAAATATCTTCCAATCTGCAATGCAGTTTACTAGGGGCTTACCAGCTGAGCTTTTCCTGCCTCCCTGGCATTTCAGATGGAGACAAAGGGCTCGATTTTACAATGGTGGCAGGTTGGCAGCAGGGGGGTGAAGGTGCGCATGGTAAACCCGCATGAACAAAACTTACCGTTTCCAACGTGATCGCATGTTGATTGCTGATGATTAATGTCTTCTCCGGGTTTCACGCCTGGCAACTAGCCTGATTGACAGGAGCTGCAACGCGAGGGAGGTGGGGGGAGAGGAAGAGAGAGAGCCAGACTGGGTTGGGGGGGGGGCAGGGAGCGCGAGGGTCAGATCGGGGGGGGTGGTGTGGTGGGGAGAGAGGGTAAGGTTGGGGGGGGGGGGGGCAAGAGAGGGTAAGATCGGGGGGGGGGAAAAGAGAGGGTAAGATCGGGGGGGGGGAAAAGAGAGGGTAAGATCGGGGGGGGAAGAGAGGGTAAGATCGGGGAGGGAGGAGAGGGTAAGATCGGGGAGGGAGGAGAGGGTAAGATCGGGGGGGGGGGAAAGAGAGGGTAAGATCGGGGGGGGGAAGAGAGGGTAAGATCGGGGGGGAAAGGAGGGTAAGTTCGGGGAGGGAGGAGAGGGTAAGATCGGGGAGGGAAAGAGAGGGTAAGATCGGGGGGGGGGAAAGAGAGGGTAAGATCGGGGAGGGAAAGAGAGGGTAAGATCGGGGGGGGGGAAAGAGAGGGTAAGATCGGGGAGGGAAAGAGAGGGTAAGATCGGGGAGGGAGGAGAGGGTAAGATCGGGGAGGGAAAGAGAGGGTAAGATCGGGGGGGGGAAGAGAGGGTAAGATCGGGGGGGGGGGAAAGAGAGGGTAAGATCGGGGGGGGAAAGGAGGGTAAGATCGGGGGGGGAAGAGAGGGTAAGATCGGGGAGGGAGGAGAGGGTAAGATCGGGGGGGGAAGAGAGGGTAAGATCGGGGGGGGAAGAGAGGGTAAGATCGGGGGGGGGGAAGAGAGGGTAAGATCGGGGGGGGGGAAGAGAGGGTAAGATCGGGGGGGGGGGGGGAAGAGGGTAAGATCAGGGGGGAAAGAGAGGGTACGATCGGGGGGGAAGAGAGGGTAAGATCGGGGGGGGAAGAGAGGGTAAGATCGGGGGGGGAAGAGAGGGTAAGATCGGGGGGGAAGAGAGGGTAAGATCGGGGGGGGAAGAGAGGGTAAGATCGGGGGGGGAAGAGAGGGTAAGATCGGGGGGGGAAGAGAGGGTAAGATCGGGGGGGAAGAGAGGGTAAGATCGGGGGGGGAAGAGACGGTAAGATCGGGGGGGGGAAGAGAGGGTAAGATCGGGGGGGGAAGAGAGGGTAAGATCGGGGGGGGGAAGAGAGGGTAAGATCGGGGGGGGGGAAGAGAGGGTAAGATCGGGGGGGGGAAGAGAGGGCAAGATGGGGGGGTAAAGAGAGGGTAAGATCAGGGGGGTAAAGAGGGTAAGGAGGGGGGAGGAGAGGGTAAGATCGGGGGGAAGAGAGGGTAAGATCGGGGGGGAAGAGAGGGTAAGATCAGGGGGGAAGAGAGGGTAAGATCAGGGGGGAAGAGAGGGTAAGATCAGGGGGGAAGAGAGGGTAAGATCGGGGGGGAAAAAGAGAGGGTAAGATCGGGGGGGAAAAAGAGAAGGTAAGATCGGGGGGGAAAAAGAGAGGGTAAGATCGGGGGGGAAAAAGAGAGGTTAAGATCAGGGGGGAAGAGAGGGTAAGATCGGGGGGGGGAAAGAGAGGGTAAGATCGGGGGGGGGGAAAGAGAGGGTAAGATCGGGGGGGGGGAAAGAGAGGGTAAGATCGGGGGGGGGGAAAGAGAGGGTAAGATCGGGGGGGGGAAAGAGAGGGTAAGATTGGGGGGGGGAAAGAGAGGGTAAGATCGGGGGGGAAGAGAGGGTAAGATGGGGGGGTAAAGAGGGTAAGGAGGGGGGTAAAGAGGGTAAGATGGGGGGTAAAGAGGGTAAGATGGGGGGTAAAGAGGGTAAGATGGGGGTAAAGAGGGTAAGATGGGGGTAAAGGGGGTAAGGAGGGGGGAAGAGAGGATAAGGAGGGGGAAGAGAGGGTAAGGAGGGGGAAGAGAGGGTAAGATCGGAGGGAAGAGAGGGTAAGATCGGGGGCGGGGGGGGAAGAGAGGGTAAGAGCGGGGGGGAAGAGAGGGTAAGATCAGGGGGGAAAAAGAGAGGTTAAGATCAGGGGGGAAAAAGAGAGGTTAAGATCAGGGGGGAAGAGAGGGTAAGATCGGGGGGGGGGAAGAGAGGGTAAGATCGGGGGGGGAAAGAGAGGGTAAGATGGGGGTAAAGAGGGTAAGGAGGGGGGAAGAGAGGTAAGATGGGGGGTAAAGAGAGTAAGGAGGGGGGAAGAGAGGGTAAGATGGGGGTAAAGAGGGTAAGGAGGGGGGAAGAGAGGTAAGATGGGGGGTAAAGAGGGTAAGATCGGGGGGGAAGAGAGGGTAAGATGGGGGTAAAGAGGGTAAGGAGGGGGGAAGAGAGGTAAGGAGGGGGGAAGAGAGGTAAGATGGGGGGTAAAGAGAGTAAGGAGGGGGGAAGAGAGGGTAAGATCGGAGGGAAGAGAGGGTAAGATCGGGGGGGGGAAGAGAGGGTAAGATCAGGGGGGAAAGAGAGGGTACGATCGGGGGGGAAGAGAGGGTAAGATCGGGGGGGAAAGAGAGGGTAAGATCGGGGGGGAAAGAGAGGGTAAGATCGGGGGGGAAAGAGAGGGTAAGATCGGGGGGGGAAAGAGAGGGTAAGATGGGGGTAAAGAGGGTAAGGAGGGGGGAAGAGAGGTAAGATGGGGGGTAAAGAGAGTAAGGAGGGGGGAAGAGAGGGTAAGATCGGAGGGAAGAGAGGGTAAGATCGGGGGGGGGAAGAGAGGGTAAGATCAGGGGGGAAAGAGAGGGTACGATCGGGGGGGAAGAGAGGGTAAGATCGGGGGGGAAAGAGAGGGTAAGATCGGGGGGGAAAGAGAGGGTAAGATCGGGGGGGAAAGAGAGGGTAAGATCGGGGGGGAAAGAGAGGGTAAGGAGGGGGGGAAGAGAGGGTAAGATCGGGGGGGGGGAAGAGAGGGTAAGATCGGGGGGAAAGAGAGGGTAAGATCGGGGGAAAGAGAGGGTAAGATCGGGGGGAAAGAGAGGGTAAGATCGGGGGGAAAGAGAGGGTAAGATCGGGGGGAAAGAGAGGGTAAGATCGGGGGGAAAGAGAGGGTAAGATCGGGGGGAAAGAGAGGGTAAGATCGGGGGGAAAGAGAGGGTAAGATCGGGGGGAAAGAGAGGGTAAGATCAGGGGGAAAGAGAGGGTAAGATCGGGGGGGAAGAGAGGATAAGATCGGGGGGAAGAGAGGGTAAGGAGGGGGGGAAGAGAGGGTAAGATCGGGGGGGATGAGAGGGTAAGATCGGGGGGGAAGAGAGGGTAAGATCGGGAAGGGAGGAGAGGGTCAGATCGGGGAGAGAGGAGAGGGTAAGATCGGGGGGGATGAGAGGGTAAGATTGGGGAGGGAGGAGAGGCTAAGATCAGGGTGGGCGAAGAGGGGGACATTGGAGTGGGAGACATCGGACATCGGAGCAGGGTGCAAAGGTAGGTTCATTTAGTGTTATCACTACCGTCTATGGTTTTTTATTTAATTTATTTAGTTTCTTGTTCCCTAATCCGGCCCTTCACATCTGGTTTCAAGCCATCCAGGTAAGTTATAATTCTTTCTAATCACTTAATCTGTCACGGGTAAAGTGCCTTAAGTATCTCAATGAGGTACATTTGGCTCTTTAACTGTCGTCCCGCCAGCTTTAATTGCCGGCTGGACTTCAGTTTACGGGTTGCCCGCGCGCACACAGGTGGGTCCCTGGGAAACTCGGAAGTCGGCGGGTTGGAGCTAGCTTCCGAACCCGAATGGGGTTTCCGTGATTTTTGGGGCCCCCAAAATTGCCTCCTAAAATCACCCCCAAAGTCTTTGGAGCAGACTTCTGCAACACCATCAGCGTACTGCCAGAAAAAGCATCAGGCGGCATAGGCAAGATGCCCTTTTCTCATCTTTTACATACTCTTATTTCTTTCATGCTTCAAATGACAAATCCTAACAATACTAAATCCTTTTTTTAAAATTGAGCTTCAGGAATACGGGAAGAACTGGTTAATATTTTGAAGAGTTCCACAAACACAGAAGCTGCATCTGTGCAGTAAAGGGCCTTAGATTGTCTTCGCGATAGGCAATAAATCAAGGAAGCAGGAGTCTTAGAAATGCAGACCATTTAGCCTAACATTGGTGATAGATGGAACCAAGTATTTTATGTGAGGTTCTCGATGTTTATCTAAAGGTCGGAGCCTTTATTTAAAAATTTTTTTTTGGTCAGCTGGGTGTCTAAACGAATGGAAACCCATCACCGTGTTTAAGGATCTCTAAACCTAGTTACTGAGAAATCAGCAGAGGTAAAGTTCCTTTTGAGTTGATATGGAGTGCTGTTCTCTCCCCATAGGGGCACAGCCCACTTGGGTAAAGACCAGGGCCAGTTTTCAGGGTTATCCATTTAACCCCCCCTTATCTTCAAAATGACATTGATTGGAGAGGGTTCAGAGAACAGCAACGAGTTCATTCAGAGACACCAGAAAAAATATCTTCCAATCTCATCTTATTTGAGGCTCATTCGCTTTATACTCATCCTCTCGTTCTGCACTCCAAACTAAATAATCTGCACCAATGTTATCCATTCCTGTCAGTCTTCTAAAAAAAAACCTGCCTCATGACCCCTCTGAACCTCCTTTTCTCCAACGAGAGCGAGTTCAGTTCTGCGAGTCCCTTCTCACAAACATCATTGGAGGGAAAATGATTCTGGAAGGATGAGACTAGGCCGAAGGGCCTTCTTCTCCTGAACATATCTGAAGTGTTTAAATCTCAGCCTCCGAGGGATTGTGCTCTGGAGACAGCGCAGGGCTTCGTGGGAAGATTTAGGTTCATACCTCTGCTGGGTTGGTGCGTGGGCATTGGTGACGTAGTTACGACCGCCTGTTTCACTACGACAGGAATGATCTGTATGTCGAGGTCTCCGTTGCCCCCACGCTGGATTTTAATCAGCCCTTGCTGTTCCAGTTGGGAGAGTTTCTGCTCCAATGACGTTTGCTGTCGGATCACTTTGTCCCGGTCTGTGATCTGTGCCTGGAGAGACTGCAGCTTTGCTGCAGATTCACTGAAAGTCTCCTGTCAGGTAGAAAACCTCATTGTAAAAGCCAAGTTCACCTCCTGTCCACGAACTTCAAACCATAACAAGACTCACACTTTAAAAACAGCACCAAGACTGTCGAAAATCCCACTGGGGAAAGTATCCAGATCATTTTTAAAACCTAAAACGAGAATGTTACAATCTGAAATTCACTGCCTGAAAGGGTGGTGGAAGCAGATTCAATAGTAACTTTCAAAAGGGAGTGGATATATACGTGAAATGGAAAAATCTGCAGGGGAGTGGGACTAATCGGATAGTTCTTTCAAAGAGCTGGCACAGGCACAATGGGCCGAATGGCCTCCTCCTGTGCTGAACGATTCTATGAAGAGTGCCTTCTGGCTCAATTGGTAAATGCCCCATGCAGCGTGTTACCAAACCAAACAGGCCAGAAGGTCCCAGGTTCAAATCATAGTCTGTGCTGAGTTACCTGATCTCAGATAAGGAAGCTGTTGGCACTACATTTGCCCTCGACGTTCTGCTCTGTTTTTAACCTGTCACCTGGCCCTGATTTGCGATTCCTGTGGTAGCAGCAGATGCAGCTCTGCACATTGCTGAGCCTTGCTGTGAAATACCCTGAGTATCGAAGATTAAGGGGTGATCTAATTGAGGTGTTGAAGATGATTGAAGGAGTTGATAGGGTAGATACAGAGAAACTATTTCCTCTGGTGGGGGGAGTCCACAACAAGGGGGCATAACCTTAAAATTAGAACTAGTCCATTCAGGGGTGATGTCAGGAAGCACTTCTTCACATAAAAGGTAGTGGAAATCTGGAACTCTCTCCCTCAAAAAGCTGTTGAGGCCAGGGTTCAATTGAAAATTTCAAACCCGAGATTGATAGATTATTGTTATAAGAACATAAGAAATAGGAGCAGGAGTAGGCCAATCGGCCCTTCGAGCCTGCTCCGCCATTTAATAAGATCATGGCTGATCTGATCCTAACCTCAAATCTAAATTCATGTCCAATTTCCTGCCCGCTCCCCGTAACCCCGAATTCCCTTTACTTCTAGAAAACTGTCTATTTCTGTTTTAAATTTATTTAATGATGTGGCTTCCACAGCTTCCTGGGGCAGCAAATTCCACAGACCTACTACCCTCTGAGTGAAGAAGTTTCCCCTCATCTCAGTTTTGAAGGAGCAGCCCCTTATTCTAAGATTATGCCCCCTAGTTCTAGTTTCACCCATCCTTGGGAACATCTTTACCGCATCCACCCGATCAAGCCCCTTCACAATCTTATATGTTTCAATAAGATCGCCTCTCATTCTTCTGAACTCCAATGAGTAGAGTCCCAATCTACTCAACCTCTCCTCATATGTCCACCCCCTCATCCCCGGGATCAACCGAGTGAACCTTCTTTGTACTGCCTCGAGAGCAAGTATGTCTTTTCTTAAGTATGGACACCAAAACTGTATGCAGTATTCCAGGTACCTTATATAACTGCAGCAATACCTCCCTGTTATTATATTCTATCCCCCTAGCAATAAACGCCAACATTCCGTTGGCCTTCTTGATCACCTGCTGCACCTGCATACTAACTTTTTGATTTTCTTGCACTAGGACCCCCAGATCCCTTTATACTGCAGTACTTTCCAGTTTTTCGCCATCAAGATAATAACTTGCTCTCTGGTTTTTCCTGCCAAAGTGCATAACCTCACATTTTCCAATATTGTATTGCATCTGCCAAATCTCCGCCCACTCACCCAGCCTGTCTATATCCCCCTGCAGGTTTTTTATGTCCTCCTCACTCTCTACTTTCCCTCCCATCTTTGTATCATCAGCAAACTTTGATATGTTACACTCGGTCCCCTCCTCCAAATCGTTAATATAGATTGTAAAGAGTTGGGGACCCAGCACTGACCCCTGCGGAACACCACTGGCTACTGGTTGCCAGTCCGAGAATGAACCATTTATCCCAACTCTCTGCTTCCTGTTAGATAACCAATCCTCCACCCATGCCAGAATATTACCCCCAATCCAGTGATTCTTTATCTTGAGCAATAATCTTTTATGAGGCACCTTGTCAAATGCCTTCTGGAAGTCTAAATACTCTACGTCCACTGGTTCCCCTTTATCCACCCTGTACGTTATGTCCTCAAAGAACTCAAGCAAATTTGTCAGACATGACTTCCCCTTCGTAAAGCCATGCTGACTTTGTCCTATTAAATTATGTTTATCCAAATGTTCTGCTACTGTCTCCTTAATAATAGACTCCAAAATTTTACCCACCACAGATGTTACACTAACTGGTCTATAATTTCCAGCCTTCTGCCTACTACCCTTTTTAAATAAGGGTGTTACATTAACAGTTTTCCAATCTGCCGGGACCTTTGCCGAGTCCAGAGAATTTTGGAAAATTATTACCAAAGCATCCACAATCCCCACTGCCACTTCCCTCAAGACCCTAGGATGTAAGCCATCAGGTCCAGGGGATTTATCCGCCTTGAGTCCCATTAATTTACTAAGTACCAATTCCTTAGTGATTTTAATCGTATTTAGCTCCTCCCCCCCTAGAGCCCCCTGTTTGTCCAGTGTTGAGATATTCTTAGTGTCCTCTACCGTAAAGACTGAAACAAAATATTTGTTCAGCATTTTTGCCATCTCCATGTTTCCCACCATTAATTTCCCGGTCTCATCCTCTAAGGGACTTACGTTTGCCTTAGCCACCCTTTTTCTTTTTATATAACTATAGAAACTCTTGCTATCTGTTTTTATATTTTTTGCTAATTTATTTTCATAATCTATCTTCCCTTTCTTAATCAATCCTTTAGTTACTTTTTGCTGTCTTTTGAAGACTTCCCAATCTTCTATCCTCCCACTAAGTTTGGCTATCATATATGTCCTTGTTTTTAGTCGGATACTATCCTTAATTTCTTTACTTAGCCATGGATGGCTGTCATTTCTTTTGCACCCTTTTTTCCTCAGTGGAATATATTTGGTTTGAAAGTTGTAAAATAACTCCTTAAATGAACACCACTGCTCATGTACCGTCTTACCCTTTAATCTATTTTCCCAGTCCACTTTAATCAATTCCGCTCTCATACCATCATAGTCTCCTTTATTCAAGCTCAGTACGCTTGTTTGAGAACCAACATTCTCACCCCCGTTATGCAAGAGTATTGAGGGTTACAGAACCAAGGAGGGTAGATGGGGTTTAGATACAGATCAGTCATGATCTAATTGAATGGTGGAACAGGCTCGAGGGGCTGAATGGCCTACTCCTGTTCCTATGTTCCTAAATCACAGCTTTGGACCTGTGCTCTGTTCCGTTTCTGCCGACCCACCTCCCTTCTTCCCAACCCTGACTGCAGGCCCTGGCCTCTTGCATATTTTCCCAGTCATTGGGCCTGGCTTTCTACTAGCTTCCAAGGCCTCAGCTCCAGCCTTTCGCCTTGGAGTGAGCGACAGGCCGCCGACCCTGCCCTCACTGAACGAAAGGTGACGGCCATACTCACTGCCGTATGGGCTCGCCCCACTCTAACGCTGCAGCGATACTGTCAGCAGTACACAAGCACACTCACCTTAAGGCATTCCACCTCTTTATGGGACTGTATCAACTGTTTCTCCAGCTCTGCAATTTTCATCATGGAGTCATTCTCAGCCTCCTGGAGTTTTTCTGTCAGCTGAACAAAGCAAAGCACACGAGATGGAAATCAAATACAAGCACACAAGATAGAAATCAAAGTCCCGATTGCCAGAATTGTTTGGATTTCATTTGACGATTTCATACCCCTCAGTCCTCCACCTGCCTCATCCCCACTCCATGGGATTCTAGGCAGGGAAGCAGGAGACCACAATTCCTCTACACCTGACCTGGAATGCACTGCCTGAAAGGGTGGTGGAAGCAGGTTCAATAGTAATTTTCAAAAGGGAATTGGGTATATACTTGAAAAGGAAAAATTTGCAGGGCTGTGGGGAAAGGGCAGGGGAGTGGGACTAATTGGATCGCACATTTAAAGAGCCGGCACAGGCACGATGGGCCGAATGGCCTCCTTCTGTCTTTATGATTCTACGATTGATCCCACTCTCCTCCCATCATCAAACCAGGTTAGGAACTTCATTACACCACGGTCCTCCAGCTTGGAAAAAGATACAACTGGTTTGCAAATGATTCAATGAGCTGCCAACCCACCCAAGCCATAGGGCCTGAAATTCATCAGGGATTCCATTACTCCGACACGAGACTGCCAGAACCTCCGGGGTAAATACCAGGTCTCCGCTGTTTCCTCAGTGCCTTCTAAGAGGTGGGACTTCCGAACATCCCTTACAAGACAAATGACAAGTAGGAGTTTAGGGACTCCTTTGGTTGGAAGCTCCCCACTCCTGATCCTCAGTCAGGACCTGGCGTTTGTGTCGGGGCCTGTACGCTGAGTGAGTGGAGGTGTACCATCCTCCACAAGGCCAACTGGGTTGGTAGGACTATTGCTGGGGATGAACAGGCATCAAGGCCGGAGTTTCCATTTGCATGGGGCAAGCGGGCACCTGAGATGCACCTGTGATAGCACTTACCACCTGCCTGCCCCATGTTAATCGGGTTCCCTCCCACTGGCCTCGTAAACTCAGGCAGGGTGAGCGCTAGAGGGCACAGTCAGGGGCGATCGCAGTGCAACCACGGGATTGGAACTCAAGGGAGTTCAGGGTTATAGACTCACCCACCATTGTGTTGCAGTGGAAGCAGAAGCTGAACAGGAAACTTGCTCCTGTATGCAGCCCTCTGAACCTGGGCAGCGAGTTAGCAAATCACAGGCTCCTGTACACCCGCTGCAGTGTCTTCCTCCAACAGCGAAGGTCGGTACGTAGTGAGAGGATTCCTCACGCCGTCCTTCGAAGCCGAGGAACATGAGTCAGAATTCCCTGACACCACCCAGCTTAGAGTGAAAGAATGGGCCGTGCTCTCCCATTCAATCCTGCAGCTGAGGGAGTGGGAGAAGAGAACATTAACTCCTCTGTACCACCTTCTAGATAGAGGGTCAACGATTGCTCTCCACAAGTAAGATAAATGGAGTCACCGTTCTCCGTGGTATATCAACAACGAGTTGCATTTATTTTGTGCCTTTAATGTAATAAAACATCCCAAGGCGCTTCACAGGAGCGTTATCATGGACAACATGTATTTTCATTTTGAAATTTACACCTTCAGCACACGTTCAATGTGAAACAAATATCTTGACTGCTAGAGGGCCTTTTTGACACCCCTTCGCATTGCAGAAAATAGAAACAGATCTGTGACTGGACCAGATTCATCCCATTTATACCATGGAGCTGATTCAACAGCATCAGAACAACTCATACACATGCCATTCATCAGAAGTTGTGTTGTTAACTTGTCCGTTCTGGCCGCAGACCTGCCCGATGGTGAGGAAAGGTCTGTCCAGGCCGACAAAGACCAAAGGGCATCACTGGCTTTCATGGGCGGACAGACAGAATCAAAATGGTGGAATGGACCCCAAAAACCATTGGTAGCGGACCATTTTTGTCCCGATGGTAGTCTCCCTCTGGACATACCCTGTGAGGAGAGTTTCTATGGCTCTGGGAAGCATATACAAGTCTCATTGTTTAGGCCCTGGAGGTGCAGCATGAATAGCGCCCTCCCACCCCACCCACCCCCCCAGACAGAACATCCCGTACCTGTGTTACTTGTTCCTGTAGCTCTTCTACATGTTCTAACACCGCATTCTTGGTCTCTGCATCCTCCAACAAAGCTCCGACATCAAACACATTATCCAGGTAGGCCTGGATCTGCACCTGCAGCCTCTCACTTTCTGATGACTTTAGTTTCTGCAAATTATGCAACAAGTTATTTTACTGGATCTGCCACCACGAACAGCAAACAAAAGGGTAGATATTAGAGTTGGTGCTGTTCTCACACATACGCTCTACGTGCTTGTACCTAGTTCCCTTCTATGCTATTTTAACCTGTGGGAATGCCTGCGCTAAAACAGCACAGAGAGGAATTTTGCACAAGCAAGCAGTTAGGAAGGCGAATGGTATGTTGGCCTTCATTGCAAGAGGATTTGAGTACCGGAGCAAGGATGTCTTACTGCAGTTATACAGGGCTTGGTGAGACCACATCTGGAGTATTGTGCGCAGTTTTGCTCTCCTTATCTGAGGAAGGATGTCCTTGCCATGGAGGGAGTGCAACAAAGGTTTACCAGACTGATTCCTGGGATGGCAGGACTGACGTATGAGGAGAGATTGGGTCGACTAGGCCTACATTCACTAAAGTTCAGAAGAATGAGAGGTGATCTCATCGAAACATATAAAATTCTAACAGGACTAGACAGATAGATGCAGGGAGGATGTTCCCGATGGCTGGGGAGTCCAGAACCAGGGGTCACAGTCTCAGGATACGGGGTATGCCATTTAGAACCGAGATGAGGAGAAATTTCTTCACTCAGAGGGTGGTAAACTTGTGGAATTCTCTACCAGAGAAGGCAGTGGAGGCCAAGTCATTAAATATATTCAAGAAGGAGATAGATATATTTCTTAATGCTAAAGGGATCAAGGGATATGGGGAAAAAGCAGGAACAGGACACTGAGTTAGATGATCAGCCATGATCATTTTGAATGGCAGAGCAGGCCCAAAGGGCTGAATGGCCTATTTTCTATGTTTCTATGGATGAGAACAGTGCCAGCCGTAATTTCTTCCCTATGGAGCAGAAGGACAATGGGAATTCTGGGCTATAAAGCTCTATTGGAATCACAGAGCTGTGAGCTACAAAGGGATGATACTTAGATGGAAGTTTCATATTTAACTATCTTCTTACATTATCAGGACTGGCATCAAAGTACTAAAAAATAGGTTCAAGAGGCAATTAGGTGTGTTTTTGGAGAAAACGGGAACAAGGGACATTGTCTGGGGTTAGATGGGGATCAGGTTAATCAAAAAGGAACAGACTTGTTATGCTGAAATAGCTGGTTCCTGTTCAAAAAATAACACACAAGAATTTTTAAGGTCAGCTGGGAGTCGAGATTCAGTGATGTTTATCCAGTGGGGACAGGCAGTATTGGTGGCTGTGCAATCCCTATTTCTCTTGTGAACTAGGGAAGTTACATTTGTCATTAACAGGTGGGAGAGGGTTTCACTGTAATGTTTCTGACTTTCAGCCATCATTTCGTGCTTACTTACCTTAAGATACTCATCCAGTCCCAACATGGTGAACTCAAACTGCAGATGGACCCGGAAATTCATGTCCTCAACAGAATGCACCACAATGTTAATGAACTGCATACAGGCAACCTACGGAGAGAGAGAGGGAAGGGGAGTCACTGTACTGGGATTATAATCCATACAGGCAACCTACAGAGAGAGAGAAGGAAGGGGAGTCACTGTACTGGGATTATAATCCATACAGGCAATCTATGGAGAGAGAGAGAGGGAAGGGGAGTTACTGTACTGGGATTATAATCCATACAGGCAATCTATGGAGAGAGAGAGAGAGAGAGGGAAGGGGAGTTACTGTACTGGGATTATAATCCATACAGGCAATCTATGGAGAGAGAGAGAGAGGGAAGGGGAGTTACTGTACTGGGATTATAATCCATACAGGCAATCTATGGAGAGAGAGAGAGAGGGAAGGGGAGTCACTGTACTGGGATTATAATCCATACAGGCAATCTATGGAGAGAGGGAGTGAGACAGGGAGTCAATATACTGGGATTATAATCCATACAGGCAACCTACGAAGAGAGAGAGGGAAGGGGGAGTCACTGTAGTGAGATTATAACTCCCATCAAGATGGTGCTGATGAGAGGCCACTGCAACAAAAGCATTTTCGGCAAGCAAGCCAATAAAGATAAAGGCCACGGTTACTCTTCCAAGGCTGTCATATTTAAATCAGGACTCGAGGTAACGCCTACAATGTCACAGGCTGTGCATACTGTACCACGTAGCCAGTTCACAATTCAGCCATGAACTGAAGCAATAAGGGATGGATATTGTGGTCCCCAATGCTGGGATGTCTATTCCTCGGGGTGATGTGTGCGCCTGTGCCCCAGTGAGTTGACCTCACATGATAACGTGAGGCCGGCTCATTGAACTGTTGTTGTTGGTGCAAAGGGCCCGTGAAAGGCCGCTGACTGCCTGTAAAATGCCACCAATTTGTTTGGTTAAAAACACCCCGAGAGCACAAGGACTCTGTTTGGAAAATCTGGCCGGTGGAGGCCGAGCAGTTGAAGGGACATGAAGCCTGGACGGCCCTATTGCTTGGAGGGGGCCATCCAGGAGGAAAGTTCAAATCAAAACAGGCTGGTCGGGTGTTCCAGTTACATTATGGGGCTTCGGCCTCATTTCACTAAATGTCATATGGCCTCAAGTGAATCTTGAGCGGGGTCAGTGCGCAGGCCCCTGGTGTGCTAGGGGCTCCCCAACCGCACAGCACTGCTCTGGGCACATCAGGCACAAAGAAGGCCTCAATGTTTGATAATACAGGCCCTTGGAATGCGGGCCGTTACAAGTCACCGAAGAGCCCTCTCCTACGACAAATTTACGAAGAGTTTATACAGACGCTGCATCTCGTACTGTGGCTGATAAGATCCCAGCCCAATCTCTCATACCATGAAGTCGATATTGCTGTCCTCGTTTCTGAAATATTCCATCAGTTTTTCAAACCGCACCTTCTCCCCGCAGACCTGAAGAACACAGCGAGAGTCAGCACATTCTTTTCTTTATTGCAATTGCCCTCTCGTTAAACACAAAGTCATACAATCATACCTTGTTGGCATGGTATACAGTTGCCTCGGTTACATAGATAGAGGGGAGATGAGGAGAACATTTTTTACGCAGTGAATTGTTACGACCTGGAATGCGCTGCCTGAAAGGGTGGTGGAAGCAGATTCAATAGGAACTTTCAAAGGGGAAACTGGACGGATACTTAAAAAGGAAAAAAATGTGCAGGGCCATGGGGAAAAGAGCAGGGGGGTGGGACTAATTGGATAACTCTTTCAAAGAGCCGGCACAGGCACAATGGGCCGAATGGCCTCCTTCCATGCTGTATGATTCTATAGCTTTGAATGAGTAATAGCCATGTGGCCATTGAGCTGGCTCCTGCCACAATCCATGGATGGCTGTCTCCTCCCCCCCACCCCGAGGTCTCTATAAGAACTTGATGAGATTGTATTTGTATTTATATAGGGCCTTATCACATTCTCAGGATGTTCCAAAGTGCTTTGTATCCAATGAATTATTTTTCAATTGTAGTATCTATTGGTTATATAGGTAAACATGGCAACCAATTTGCGCACAGCAATATCCCACAAACAGCATACTCTCTACCTAACTCCAACCAGATCTACTGATATCTCGAATACCCCTCAATACACTTGCATTTTAAAAAATTCATTCTCAGGATACGGGCATCGCTGGCAAGGCAGGCATTTATTGCCCATCCCCCAGAGAGGGAAACATCAGAGACCAAGTCCTCTCATGTCATTCTCACCCAGCTCCACGTGGCTGGTTACAGTGAGAGGCCTAGTGACCCATCACCTCCTCACCCTGGCATTCAGGGATGGCGCACAAACCGCAGGGAGCTAAAATAATTTGGGCAAAGGAGGAAAAAAATACAAAGAAAATGTTAAATAAATGAAACTGCTAATCCAGCCAGTTGTGGGTATAGTGCGAGTCAGTGTGTGTTTAAGTGAGGGGTTCAACTCTTGAACTTAAAGCGTACAGAAGGTATTTTGGCTCTGTGGGTTCATGAGCACCTGCATCACTGCAGAACAGAAACTGAGAGCATCGCTTAAAGCAGAAGTGAAAAGGCCTGTTGTGAGCTGGCAGTGGAAGAGTCCAACACACAGAAGCACCAAATGGCCCTTCCTTCGTCTCCAATTGCCCTCTCTTGGTGGTTGAAACTACACTGAGCTCCGTTAGAGAAAAACATGTTAATGCTCCACAAGAAATTCTTCTGTCTCCTATTGTAACAAAACCCTGTTTAAAATAAATGGAAGGCTTTCGTTAACAGGATATACTAGAGAAACTGGGACTCTTCATTAGAACAAAGAAGATTAAGAGGAGATCTGATAGAGGGGTTCAAAGTTATGAAGGATTTTGCTGAGGTAAATTGGGAAAAAACTATTTCCACTGGTCGTTGAGTTAATAAATTTATGGTTGTCACCAAAAGAAAGGGAGTGGGAAGAGGTTAAGAGAAATTTATTGATGCAGAGGGTTGTTAGGACATGGAGTGCCTGACCAGAAGCAGTGATGGAGCGGAATCCATAGGCCAGCAATTTCCTCGGAACTGCTCCCGTCTCACCATCATAACCTCACCGGATTTATGCACCTAGAGTGTAGTGTCCACGACACCTCCGGCGAAGTTACAGCAGAAGAGCGGGAGCAGCTCCGAGGAAATCCCCGGCCATAATGCCTTTTAAAAAGGCGGTGGATAAATATTTGATAAAGAAAAATGCAAAAATGCAAAAAGGCCATGGGGAAAAGGCAGGGCAATGGGACTAATTGGATCGCTCTGTCAGTGAACTGGCACAGGCCCTTTGGCTCCTCTGTTAGATAGTCACAGAATGGTATTGATATCGACCATCCATCACTGCCCACCCTCAGGGTACACCTGAGATGGGGAGGGGGGTGGGGAGAGAGGAGGAAGAAATGTTAAAGAGATAACTAACACCTGGATTTCGTAGTGGCAGGCTTCGAGATTTAGCTTAAGGTTTTCAGTACCTCATTTTTAATGATTCCCCCTCCCACCTCTAGCTCACAATATTCTCCCCTCTTCTTTGGAAAGTGCCGATTCAGGTAATATTTTCTCTTTTTTGTACCCTGTCAACGATTGGAGTACCAGCTCCAATGACGGCAATAAATGTGAAAGCGTCCATGTATCGGGAGGTTTAACCAGGGCGAGCTGAAACAATGACTGAGGTGATGAAGTGGATGGCATTCACACACCTTCAGGCTCATTATGCCTCTCGACACCATTATTTACAGCAGTTAGTCCATTTTCAACACGTCCCGTTCCTACACCTTTCACAGTACAGTGCGTGGAAAAGAGCTGCCCACAACGTACTGGAAGCTGCCCCAATATCAGCAAGCCCTGAGGTCCAGGTGGAAAACAGTTTCTACACACAACTGTCAGTAGAGGGAGCTGTTGCCCATTGTTAATAAATATCAGTGTCCTCGTATAGAAATTGCTGACTGGCCACAGGTGTTGCCACGGTGACACATGCACTAATTTTAGTAGAAAACACCTTACAGGTATATTTACTCAACAAACATCTCCCACCATTCAGTGACCGAGGAAGTAAAGCGCTCACAATGATCAAAAAAACACTAACAAACATTGCTTTTCATCTTACCATTTTACCAACAAATGCACAAAGGTTAAAGTTCACTTGCATACACCGAATGAGTAACGAGATCGCATGCCCAACGACAGTGTCTATTGCTCATTTTTTATTTACTAATCAGAAATGCAATTTGCTACATCTGGATTCCCAATCTGCTTTCTGGAGATCTGGGGAATCAGCTGACCATAAGGGTTTGGGTGTCCCACCTTCCGCTGCTGCTTCTCCTACAGCTTCGGGAGATCCCGATTGAAACCAGGTGGTTTTAGAGATGCCATGTACCTCTTGAGAGCTCGCACTCTGTAACGAGCATACGTGCATTACAAAACGGGTGGGGCAAAATATGTAAGTGGGCAGGTTAATGGTGGATGAAATTGAATGTGGACAAGTTATGAAGTGCTGCAGGAAGGAAGGTAGTCCATGAATGGGGTTGGACGAATGAAACTTAGGATAAAGTTGAAAAAGATTGACACATGACATTCAACATGTCCAATCACCGTGGAGCAGTAAACCAAGTTGAATACTGAACTAGGACCAATACAGAGTACAAGTTGGAAGAAGTTATGACCACGTTGTACAAGGCTCTGGTCAGTGCACTGTGAGTATTGTGTCCAGTTCTGGACAGAGAGACACCATAGAGACATTCAAGTGCCACAGATGGTTCAGAATAGAGTCGTGAGACTGATGTCCCGTGTGGAAAGAGTGGAAAAATTGAGGCTTTTGAGCTGTGAAAGGAGGCAGCTGAGAGGTGATGTGATTGAGGTATATCAGAGAGTAAAC
Source organism: Heptranchias perlo (assembly GCF_035084215.1). Classification (NCBI taxonomy): domain Eukaryota; kingdom Metazoa; phylum Chordata; class Chondrichthyes; order Hexanchiformes; family Hexanchidae; genus Heptranchias; species Heptranchias perlo. Next base: position 25,361,066 of record NC_090354.1, read on the forward strand.
ACTGTAGAAAAGGTGAATCAGAACCTCAAACTAAACTGTAAGAATAGGACATGGGGTCACAGGTTCAAACTGCGGAAAAGAAAAATTCAGGACTGATGTCAGGGAGTTCCTCACACAAAGAGTGATCAACACATGGAATGGATTTCTGGCTTGAGCAGTGCAGGCAAAAACCCAGGAATCATTTAGGAAAAAGATGGAAGGCATGATGGAGGGAAGGACTGAAGGGTTTTTCTGGATGGATGAACTAAGATAGGTTAAGTGGCCTTCCTCAATGGTGTCTATCTTGTCATTGATGGAGAACGGCCAATATCACAGCATAAAACACACCAGGAAAATGGCAGGTGCTTTAATTTGGGCTAAAACTCACTAGATTTACTGAGTGAGACAATACGCTGAAACAGATTCTTTACGTTCACAATTCCCTGAGTAAGCTGCTGTGTAACTGTGCTATATTATCAATCACAGGAACAGAAGAGATAAACCCATCAATCTCTCCCAGAACGCCCGAGTCATCACAAACAGCAACATCTTTTATGACTTGTATTGTTTTAATGTGCTTGTTAAAAAGAGAGGTGATACTGGTTTGGAACGAGTCCTATTTCAATCTATAGTCATGTCAGCCTCAAGCACTTCCAGCTCAGTCATCAGGTACAACTCCCCCTATATTGCTGCAATAATGACCCCCCTTACAGAATACTCTTATCTGCTGTCGACCAGCGTTCTTGTTTAACAATTAATTTTTTTTTAATGTAGAAAACTAAATGTGAACAGCCAAGGCTCACAGTGCAGGGTACGGCCAAGGGAGAAGTTGAGGCCAATCAGGAAATAATGATTAGGTAATGCTAAGTTTCAAACTGGCAGGGAGGAGCATGGATAACAATCAAGAGTGGCAATGCTATCTGTTTATTTTTCCTTCTGTGGGGACTCTAAAGACAATTATATTATCCCTACCCACCAGACCCGATTGAGAGTTGAAGCAGGGGCCCTGCTGATCTGTCTGGCTCAGTGCCATGTTGCATGGTGCCTTTACACGTTGAGCCACTGGGCGAACTCCTTTAAATTCTAATTTGGGTTTGCGCTGCTATAATTGTTTACAGGGGCACAGACACAGCGAAGCACTGCGTTATCCGGCCTGCAGCTTTCCGAAACTGAAGAATCCCAGCTATCAATACAGATTAGATGGTTCAGTACACCGGGCCGTTACATCTTAAAAAATATTGAACCGTCTGTTTGTGATGGTTTCCCTGTGGTTCATGAGAATGCAACATACAAGTTGAGCATTGAATACCAAACCTCCTCCACAGACAGTGAGTCAGCAGCTTTCAGACATGGCTGCTCCTCGCTCTCATTATCAGCCTCACATCTCACCTGCGCTGTAGGACGGGCAGTGCTGAATAATGCAGCAGCTCTCCACACTGCCTCCTCACTCACATCAGCTGTAACCGGTGTTTAGAGAGGATTTTCTGTGCTGGGGCCTCGAATGTTGGAGATTGCTGGAACTTTCTATGCTCAGCCTTCGCTCTTTTTGCTCCAGTTTGAATGAAGTGGATTTTTTTTCCAATGGAGACAGAAAGTGCTCGATCCCTTGCACTGTTCCATTTACCATTTCACATTCTTTTCATTCCTCTCCTCCTTTCTCTACATTCTGCCATTCCCACTGTGACCCTACTCTCAACTATTTCCTCTTCTCATCTTGTTCCCTTCCTCTTCCTCCTTTAGTGTGTATACAGATGCTGAAAAATGTTAACACTTTTAATACATAGCCAGCCCAGAATGGGGCAATAACAGCAGCATGGGAAACAATGAGGTGGGGGATGGAATGGAATGCAGATGTTATTCCAGTTTCAGTATAAGAAACTATGAAGCTATTTATCCAGCGGTATAAATGGGGCAGTTCCACTGAAACCGCCCCCTTGGTCAAATGTTGAACCAAGACTAAAACACCCACTCGCTAATAAACCCTAGGGTATCAGCGTCTGTGTCAAGAGGTCGTGGGTTCAAACCCCACTTCAGGATCTCGATGGTGTAATCTAGGCTGACCCTCCAGTGCGGTACTGAGGGAGTGCTGCATTGTGGGAGGTGCCATTCCTTCAGACAAGGTGTTAAAACCGAGGTCTCATCCCCCTGTTCAGGTAGATTTTAAAGATACCACGGCACTATCAAAAGGCAGGCATGGAGTTCTCCCAGTGTCCTGGCCAAAAATGCTACCTCAATGGATGCCACCAAAAACAAATTGACCGGTCTTTTATCTAATTTTCTATTTGTGGAATCTTGCTGTGCACAGATCGACTGCAACATATGTGATAATGGAGACTATTTGACACCATGGCACATGGAGCATGTGTGATTTTCTTTACTAAAGTAAAACCACAGCCTCAGTGAGTGATACATTGCAAGGCATCAGGCTGCCTTAGAATTTTTTAGTTAATTCATTCTCAGGGTGTGGGCATTGCTGGCAAGGCTGAAGTTTATTGCCCATCCACAGTTTCCCTAAGGTTTGATACAAATGAGTAACTTGCCAGGCCATTTCAGAGGGCAGATAAGAATCAACCACAGTGTGGGACTGGGGTCACATAAAGGACAGCAGGTTTCTTTCCCTAAAGGACATTAGTGAAGCAGTTGGGTTTTTAATGACATTTTAACAGCTTCATGGTAACTTTTACTGCTACCAGCTTTTTAATTCCAGATTTTAAATTCTCAAACTGCCATGGTGGGATTGTGAACTCACATTCTCTGGCCAGGCCTCAGGATACTGGTCCAGCAACATAGCCACTACACTGCCATACCCCCCACGAGTGTGAGTCCCACACCAGTCCTTGAGCACCTAATCTGAGCTAATACTCCAGCACAGTAATGAGGGAATATGTTATTCAGATAAAAAATTAAACCATGGCTCCATCTGTCTGCTCAGGCGGACATTAAAAATCTCATGGACTATTCAAGGAAGACCACGGTTCTTCTGATGTCCAGGCCAGCATTGCCCCTCAGCCAATACCAACAAAGAACTGACGAACTAGCCATTGAGTTTTTTTTGTGGGGAAATTGCTGTGCACAAAATGGCTGCTGGGTTAACCTACATAACAATAGTCACTGCACGTCAAACTAATTTATGGATACAAAATGCTTTGAGGCGTTTCGGTGCAATCAGCCGCCACATAAATGAAAGTGTCTTTACAGAAAGTGGCAGCTCTAAAATGCGGCATTGTTAAAGTAAAGTCATTCAATCAAGATAGTCCGTTTAGTTTCATCTGGGAAATACAGGTTGTACATGGAAATAGCTGCAGCTCTGATCTCCACAGAGGTTTGTATTTTTACAAACTGCCAGCTGTTGGTTTATTTGACAAATGGCATTTCTGACACGCTCCGTTATGAGGCTGCACCGAGGTCACGACCCCACCCCCACACATTCTCCTGATCATAGGGTGAAAACTCACGCACTGTATCAGGGCTGGGAAGATGAGGTACAGTATCGGAGGCAGCCAGGCTGCAGAATTCCCACCTGTTGAACAGTGACTAATTTTAATGTAACTGGACCATCGACAAATGTCAAGTGTTGGTAAAAGCCTCATTCCAGAGGTCAAAGGTGGTCTAAAGAGAATGACCCGTCTGCCTCTGAAACCGTTCGCTGCAGCACGAGGAGCTAAATACTGAATGTGTGGGTAATGCACGCGCTCAGTGTTTCAAACAGCTGACTGGAAGCTATTCATTTCAACCACTAACTGACTGCAACTGTGACAACTGTTCCTGAGTTAATGCAAAAGCAACAACACCACTATCGGCCTGGAATCTTTCCAAATGGGTAATGGAATTCCTGAGGGATCTGTGCTTCTTTTTTGAGGTTTTTTGGTGTCTGTAGAATGACAGCCTCAGTGCGCTGCAGAATGGCGAATGGCCTTTTTATATCACCCAACTGTTTTGCAGAGAAACAGCCCAACGCTGTTTGATCTGCCCTTTTTAATATTATGGGTTAGATTCCAGGGTATCAAAGCAAGTCTCGCACAATTGTGTGCGGAGAGTTTAAAAATATCACAATTCACAACAAGGTCTCTCCCCCGCTGTCCCGGGAATATTTTACGAGGGTGGAAACTTGGTCAAGCCAAAGGCATGAGGGGTAGGAAACATTTCTAAGGGACAGCAACTGAGACACTGCATTGCTGGGCTTCAGAGAATGGGATGGGATTTATATTTATCACTGGAACACTACCGGCCCCCAAGGCAATGGTGAAATCCGCCTCTTTCAGAAGGTGTATCCACCCACACTGCGATTAGCGCAGATAGTGCATCACTGAGGGAGTGCTGCACTGTCGGAGATGCCGTCCTTCGGGTGAGATGTTAAACCGAGGCCCGGTCTGCCCTCTCAGGTGGAGGTAAAAGATCCCATGGCACTATCGGAAAAGGAGCTGAAGAGTTCTCCTGATGCCCCTGCCAACATTTATCTCTCAACCAACACCATTAAAGCAGATTAAATGATTATTCGCCTGATTGCTTTTTGCGGGAACTTGTGAGCAAATTAGCGGCCAGATTTGCCTACAAAACAACTGTAACGACACTTCAAAAGTAATCTATTGGATGTGAAGCACTCTGGGACATGAAAAGTGCTACATAAATGTAAGTTCAATTCAATACCACACACGTCTTAAACACATTTCACACCAATGCAGCCCAAATGTAGGAGTTTTGAGACCTGCCCTCCTGCTGCAGAATATTTAGCAGTGGCCACATGTGTAAGTAAACGGTTAAAACTTACAGGTCCTGAAATTAGGTTTGATCCGACAGACGAGCACGTTTGTCACTAATGGCACGATTCCGATCCATAAACACGTCACTGCCCACCTTACAGGAAATGGACGGCAATTCCTACCTCTTTGAAGTTCTCAAATGCTGACAGGATGATGTCGTGTCCTCCTCGCACCAGGCACACTGCGGCCAGTAGCTCCAGCACCAGCGCCTTTGTCCTGCAGAAGGAAAACACGAGGCCTCTCAGTACATTTTCAGTCACATTAAGTGTATTTGCCAGCAAGTTCAAGAGGGGATAGGATAGATATTTCGCCAAGAAAGCAACTGAAGTTTTTAAAAATTAATTCTGGGGACGTGGGCGTTGCTAGCATGGCCCGTATTTATTGCCCATCCCAAGTTGCCCTTGAGAAGGTGGTGGTGGGCCTTCTTCTTGAACCACTGCAGTCCGTGTGGTGCAGATGCTCCTACAGTGCTGTTGGATAGAGTTCCAGAATTTTGACCCAGCGAAAATGAAGGGCGATATAGGTCCAAATCAGGGTAGTGTGTGACTTGGAGGGGATCTTGGAGGTGATGGCACCTGCTGCCCTTGTCCATCTAGGTGGTGGAGGTCGTGGGTTTGGGAGGTGCTGCTGAAGAAGCCCTGGCGAGTTGATGCAGTGCATCCTGTAGATAATTCACACTGCAGCCACGGTGCGCCGGTGGTGGAGGGAGTGGATGTTTAAGGTGGTGGATGGGCTGCCGATCAAGTATCTTGAGCTTTGTCCTGGATGGTGTCGAGCTTCTTGAGTTGAACAATGTGCGGCATATTTCAACCCTTGGGATCCAGCAGATGGACCACAATGATGCCAGATTCTGGGTTTACCACTGATTTGCTTTGCCAGATGAAGCCATTTTGCACTTGTGCCCATGTGGGAGAGAAAACCTTTTGCCCTCATGCGGCTACAACATGGAAATCGGGGCAGGGTGATTGAATTACCATCTGCACAGGACGTAACTCACTGATAACAAGTGTATTTCTCTCAGGTTTGATCCCCGTTCTGGACTAAATGAGCTAATCTCAATCAGGGAGGTGGTAACATTGCTACCGGGTTAGGGAGAAGAAAAGAGCTACATCGGCCAGGTTTCCCATTCCTGATCGCTAACAAGCGACCCCTGGAAATGTGCTGGCTGTGGTTCAATAATGACAGAACTACCCATAAAGCTAAATTGGACAGAAGGAACGCACACTCCATCCAATGGCCGGTGGGATATAAGACATAATGGGGTAGATCTAGACTTTGTGCGATGGCTTAAAGCAGGCGATAGCGAATCGGCAGTCCGTTTTACATCCCTCTCAATTTTTATTTCCATTGAAGTCAACAGAAATTTTATACCATCGCACAAAGTCAAAACATATTTCGTAGCCAGGCACTTTCACCCCTTAACTTGATGACAACAACATGCACCAAACCCAAAGAGAGCTGGATTAGGGCCAGTCAGGATCATTTGTGAATATTTTTAGAAAAGTTACAACTGATACAAACAAACAAAATGTAACCCAATGTGCACAGCAGTACCTAGTCATTAATTTGTAAGTAATTGTTGTTGATTATAAATGCAAAACTGTCCTTCAGTATCTTTCTGTTCTCAGCAAAAGTCAATGTATGGAAGCAGATTAGTTTGTGAGGGCTGGGATGTTATCAGTGGTGGGATTGTGTTGCCCCCTCAGCACTGGGAGGGCGGGGATTGTCTTGTGTTTCAGTGCTGGGAGGGCGGGGATTGTCTTGTGTTTCAGTGCTGGGAGGGCAGGGATTGTCTTGTGTTTCAGTGCTGGGAGGGCAGGGATTGTCTTGTGTTTCAGTGCTGGGAGGGCGGGGATTGTCCTGTGTTTCAGTGCTGGGAGGGCGGGGATTGTCTTGCGTTTCAGTGCTGGGAGGGCAGGGATTGTCTTGTGTTTCAGTGCTGGGAGGGCGGGGATTGTCTTGCGTTTCAGAGCTGGGAGGGCGGGGATTGTCTTGCGTTTCAGTGCTGGGAGGGTGGGAATTGTGATATGTTTCAGTGCTGGGAGGGCGGGGATTGTCTTGCGTTTCAGTGCTGGGAGGGCGGGGATTGTCTTGTGTTTCAGTGCTGGGAGGGCGGGGATTGTCTTGCGTTTCAGAGCTGGGAGGGCGGGGATTGTCTTGCATTTCAGTGCTGGGAGGGCGGGGATTGTCTTGCGTTTCAGTGCTGGGAGGGCGGGGATTGTCTTGCGTTTCAGTGCTGGGAGGGCGGGGATTGTCTTGCGTTTCAGTGCTGGGAGGGCGGGGATTGTCTTGCGTTTCAGTGCTGGGAGGGCGGGGATTGTCTTGCGTTTCAGTGCTGGGAATGCGGGGATTGTCTTGCGTTTCAGTGCTGGGAGGGCGGGGATTGTCTTGTGTTTCAGTGCTGGGAGGGCGGGGATTGTCTTGAGTTTCAGTGCTGGGAGGGCGGGGATTGTCTTGTGCTTCAGTGCTGGGAGGGCGGGGATTGTCATGTGTTTCAGTGCTGTGAAGGCGGGGATTGTCTTGTGTTTCAGTGCTGGGAGGGCGGGGATTGTCATGTGTTTCAGTGCTGGGAGGGCGGGGATTGTCTTGTGTTTCAGCGCTGGGAGGGCGGGGACTGTCTTGCGTTTCAGTGCTGGGAGGGCTGGGACTGTCTTGTGTTTCAGTGCTGGGAGGGCGGGGATTGTCTTGTGTTTCAGTGCTGGGAGGGTGGGGATTGTGATATGTTTCAGTGCTGGGAGGGCGGGGATTGTCTTGCGTTTCAGTGCTGGGAGGGCGGGGATTGTCTTGTGTTTCAGTGCTGGGAGGGTGGGGATTGTCCTGTGTTTCAGTGCTGGGAGGGCGGGGATTGTCTTGTGTTTCAGTGCTGGGAGGGCGGGGATTGTCTTGTGTTTCAGTGCTGGGAGGACGGGGATTGTCTTGTGTTTCAGTGCTGGGAGGACGGGGATTGTCTTGTGTTTCAGTGCTGGGAGGGCGGGGATTGTCTTGTGTTTCAGTGCTGGGAGGGCGGGGATTGTCATGTGTTTCAGTGCTGGGAGGGCGGGGATTGTCTTGTGTTTCAGCACTGGGAGGGCGGGGACTGTCTTGCGTTTCAGTGCTGGGAGGGCTGGGACTGTCTTGTGTTTCAGTGCTGGGAGGGCGGGGATTGTCTTGTGTTTCAGTGCTGGGAGGGTGGGGATTGTGATATGTTTCAGTGCTGGGAGGGCGGGGATTGTCTTGCGTTTCAGTGCTGGGAGGGCGGGGATTGTCTTGTGTTTCAGCGCTGGGAGGGTGGGGATTGTCTTGTGTTTCAGTGCTGGGAGGGCGGGGATTGTCTTGTGTTTCAGTGCTGGGAGGACGGGGATTGTCTTGTGTTTCAATGCTGGGAGGGCGGGGATTGTCTTGTGTTTCAGCGCTGGGAGGGCTGGGATTGTCCTGCGTTTCAGTGCTGGGAGGGCGGGGATTGTCTTGTGTTTCAGTGCTGGGAGGACGGGGATTGTCTTGTGTTTCAGTGCTGGGAGGGCGGGGATTGTCTTGTGTTTCAGCGCTGGGAGGGCGGGGATTGTCTTGTGTTTCAGTGCTGGGAGGGCGGGGATTGTCTTGTGTTTCAGTGCTGGGAGGGCGGGGATTGTCTCGTGTTTCAGTGCTGGGAGGGCGGGGATTGTCTTGTGTTTCAGCGCTGGGAGGGCTGGGATTGTCTTGCGTTTCAGTGCTGGGAGGGCGGGTATTGTCTTGCGTTTCAGTGCTGGGAGGGCGGGGATTGTCTTGCGTTTCAGTGCTGGGAGGGCGGGGATTGTCTTGCGTTTCAGTGCTGGGAGGGCGGGGATTGTCTTGCGTTTCAGTGCTGGGAGGGCGGGGATTGTCTTGTGTTTCAGTGCTGGGAGGGCGGGGATTGTCTTGTGTTTCAGTGCTGGGAGGGCGGGGATTGTCTTGTGCTTCAGTGCTGGGAGGGCAGGGATTGTCATGTGTTTCAGTGCTGGGAGGGCGGGGATTGTCTTGTGTTTCAGCGCTGGGAGGGCGGGGATTGTCTTGTGTTTCAGCGCTGGGAGGGCGGGGATTGTCTTGTGTTTCAGTGCTGGGAGGGCGGGGATTGTCTTGTGTTTCAGTGCTGGGAGGGCGGGGATTGTCTTGCGTTTCAGTGCTGGGAGGGCGGGGATTGTCTTGTGTTTCAGTGCTGGGAGGGCGGGGATTTTCCTGTGTTTCAGGGCTGGGAGGGCGGGGATTGTCTTGTGTTTCAGTGCTGGGAGGGCGGGGATTGTCTTGCGTTTCAGTGCTGGGAGGGCGGGGATTGTCTTGTGTTTCAGTGCTGGGAGGGCGGGGATTTTCCTGTGTTTCAGGGCTGGGAGGGCGGGGATTGTCTTGTGTTTCAGCGCTGGGAGGGCGGGGATTGTCTTGTGTTTCAGCGCTGGGAGGGCGGGGATTGTCTTGTGTTTCAGTGCTGGGAGGGCGGGGATTGTCATGTGTTTCAGCGCTGGGAGGGCGGGGATTGTCTTGTGTTTCAGCGCTGGGAGGGCGGGGATTGTCTTGTGTTTCAGTGCTGGGAGGGCAGGGATTGTCTTGTGTTTCAGTGCTGGGAGGGCGGGGATTGTCTTGTGTTTCAGCGCTGGGAGGGCCAGGATTGTCTTGTGTTTCAGTGCTTGGAGGGCAGGGATTGTCTTGTGTTTCAGCGCTGGGAGGGCGGGGATTGTCTTGTGTTTCAGCGCTGGGAGGGCGGGGATTGTCTTGTGTTTCAGCGCTGGGAGGGCGGGGATTGTCTTGCGTTTCAGTGCTGGGAGGGCGGGGATTGTCTTGTGTTTCAGTGCTGGGAGGGCGGGGATTTTCCTGTGTTTCAGGGCTGGGAGGGCGGGGATTGTCTTGTGTTTCAGCGCTGGGAGGGCGGGGATTGTCTTGTGTTTCAGTGCTGGGAGGGCGGGGATTGTCATGTGTTTCAGCGCTGGGAGGGCGGGGATTGTCTTGTGTTTCAGCGCTGGGAGGGCGGGGATTGTCTTGTGTTTCAGTGCTGGGAGGGCAGGGATTGTCTTGTGTTTCAGTGCTGGGAGGGCGGGGATTGTCTTGTGTTTCAGCGCTGGGAGGGCCGGGATTGTCTTGTGTTTCAGTGCTTGGAGGGCAGGGATTGTCTTGTGTTTCAGCGCTGGGAGGGCGGGGATTGTCTTGTGTTTCAGCGCTGGGAGGGCGGGGATTGTCTTGTGTTTCAGCGCTGGGAGGGCGGGGATTGTCTTGTGTTGCAGTGCTGGGAGGGCGGGGATTGTCTTGTGTTTCAGTGCTGGGAGGGCGGGGATTGTCTTGTGTTTCAGTGCTGGGAGGGCGGGGATTGTCTTGTGTTTCAGTGCTGGGAAGGCGGGGATCATGCTTGATGCTCATTTCATGAGTGTTTCACAATCTCTTACCTTGCATTCCTATTGTTCAGACTAAGGGTGATCTCATTCACACACTGATCATGTTCCATCACCAAGGTAAATCCAGACTAGAAAAAACAAACACAGGAGAAGAATAAGAGCTAGCTCATGGTGTTCAGGAATATTAACAACATCAATATTAAAACACTGCTAGCACTGAATATTGAAATAAAAACAGAAAATACTTCAAATACTCAGCACATCAGTCAGTTTATGGATAGAGAAAAGAAGGGTTAAGGTTTTGGGTGTAGACCGCATGACGGACAGGAAAATCCTAAAAAGTTTATAATATTTGCAAATTCTGTCGTGCCTCCAGAGGCAGCTCACCCATTGCCAATGGATCAATTTCAGGCTGGTTGCCATGCCGGCAGTGGCCTTCAGGTAAGTCCCTGAGCACTCTTGCTCCTCCTGGCTCCGCATCAAGCTTAAAATAAAATTGACGTACCTTGTTTTTGGCGGTGCCCACTTGCTAGGCCGCATCCATGCCAGGAAAACCTGAGCAGAGCAGGCATTGGGCCTGCTCCATCAGGGCAGCCCAATTTCCCAAAAGGATCCTAAAACAGGTGTTGGGCCCCACATTAGCATATGCAAGAGGCTTAACCGCTGAAAAATGGTCCAACCCAATATAGCCCAAAACAGTGGAACCAGCCCTGCCTGGATAACTTAATATACAGTTTGGTCTACTGGGATACCCTAACACACAGAACCTCCAATACACAGATCAATAAAAATTGAGTTTCTACAAAAAAAAAAGCATTTTGTGACGATAATAACACAAGTCTGGTTAAAAAATGTTCTTTTTTTAAGTCAGTTCCTTGGAAATTCCCCACAGACTAATACCTTCCAAGAAGCTTCAAAATGATCAGTCCATCAGTGCTCAGTACTGCTCCGATCCTGGTTTCGGAGGAGCAGTGGAACGTGGATTAGATCAATAGGACCCTGCTTGCATTTGAACCGGGGCCTGAGTGGGGAAACAATCGCGGCTTTCCTGCCCGGCTTAAGCAGTTCCATTGTGGGTTCAGGAGGAACAAGGGGGCTTCCTCAGAGCCCGCAAGAAAGCTTGCGGCTCCTTCCCTTGCTCCAGACTCCCCACTTCCCTATAAACTGAATTATGGCAGCGCACCCTGGTCCAATGATCCCCTGCTCTATCTGAAGACTACGCTTGGTTTGTCACCGGGTGCAATGCTACAGGAGATCGACTGGTATTCTTAAAATCATTCTGCTCTGAAACCAGTGCGGTGGCCGTTATGAAGACAAATGAATAGATTTAAAGGGAAACCGCAACCTCAGTGTACAGTTTTCAAGTGGACTCAGATACTGAAACAGCTTCCCAGTTGTGGATTCGTACTTAGGAATCACACAGAACATGGGGACAGTGCAATGGGGTAAGCAGTGTAAATACTGGGAGCTGGCTCATGGACACTGGCGTCTCAGAATCCAAACTAAATGAGCACCAGTGTAAAAGTGGCATGTGTTGCGTGTGCCAGCATGCATGTATGTGCGTGTGCAGGTGTGCATGTGCCAGCATGCGTGCATGTGCCAGCGTGCGTGTACGTGCTTGTGCCAGTGTGTGTGTATACGCTGTAAGTGTGTGCGTGCTGGCACACAGGATGGACTTAATAAGCAAGACAAAGAGCCTGAAAGGTTTGAAGCAGTTCAAATTAAGCAACGTCAAGATTTCTGCATCACTCCGAGCAAAAACAAATTCAGGCTAAAAACGTTATGAGAATTTAAATGTGACGTAAAAGATTATTAAATTGGGAGCAGGAAGAGGCCATTCAGCTCCGCTGGCCTGCTCCACGTAATCCAAGTGCAGGCACAGAGCTCCACTTGGAATAAAATGAAGAGATGAACTATGAGAGGGAGTTTATAAAGGATAATCACAACTGCGATTTATGTTAACTTCCAAATCATTTTAAACACTTGATCAGCCCACAGAGTCAGCCCACGCCTGAAATGTGCTAATTACCTCATTCTACCTCAGGAGAGCATTGCTTCCAATCCCAACCCAATTACACAGTTTGGAAATTGCTAAACTGGGTCTAAGTTCTCAAGGGGGCAAATATTTCCCTGCTTTGATGACACCACATTAAACAGAACATGCTCCCAATTAAACACCATCAGAGTTTTCGATTTAACATCCTCACACACCGTCAGCCATTCAGTAATTTCCTTTCATTTTAAAGCTTAGACCAGGGACTCGTAAATGGTAAGAATTTAGTCCAATAACACGTTTCACTGCCTCATCGCACAGCAGGTATCCCGTTAGTTAGAAGATTAGAGTGCCCAATTCAGTGTGGTGTATTTGTTTGCTGCCTCTTTCAGTCTGTGTTCTGAAGAGTTGTCCGTACTGAATTAATCTGGTTGGTGGTGATACCACAACAACTTGCAACTTAAGCAACTCCCAGGACTGGGAGAAGCACTGATTTAAAATAGATAAAGGGAACCAGATGCCGAGCAGTGGGGGAGGGGAGAGATTACAAGTGGGGGGAGTAAAGAGGAATGTGATTGTTGTAGGCGACAGTATAGTTAGAGGGATAGACACCGTTCTCTGCAGCCAAGAGCAAGAGACCCAAAGGTTGTGTTGCCTGCCCGGTGTCAGGGTTAAGGACAACTCCTCTGGGCTGGAGAGAAACTTGGAGTGGAAGGGGGAGGATCCAGTTGTCGTGGTCCACGTAGGTACCAACAACATAGGTAGGACTAAGAAAGAGGTTCTGCTGAGGGAGTTTGAGCAGATAGGGACTAAATTAAAAAGCAGAACCACAAAGGTGATAATCTTCGGATTATTACTTGAGCCACGAGTAAATTGGCACAGGGTAAATCAGATCAGAGAGATGAATGCGTGGCTCAAAGATTGGTGTGGGAGAAGTGGGTTTCGATTCATGGGGCACTGGCACCAGTAATGGGGAAAGAGAGAGCTGTTCCATTGGGACGGGCTTCACCTGAACCATGCTGGGACCAGTGTTCTGGCAAACCAAATAACTATGGCGGTAGAGAAGGCTTTAAACTAAATAGAGTGGGGGAGGGCTCAGGTGGGGCGAAGTTTAGATTGATAAAGAGAAAAGACAAGGAAGTAGTACAGGAAAGTGATGGGGGTAATGATAAACAGAGTGTGTCAGGAAGGGACAGAGTGTATAAACATAAGAGTGCACTAGCAAATGGGGCCGGGGTAGGAAAGAATGGTAAAAAGACAAAATTAAAGGTTCTTTATCTGAATGTGCGCAGCATTCATAATAAGATAGACGGATTGACAGCACAAATAGAAACAAATGGGTATGATCTTGTGGCCATTACGGAGACGTGGTTGCAAGGTGACCAAGGCTGGGAGCTAAATATTCAGGGTTATTTAACATTTCGGAAGGATAGGAAAAATGGTAAAGGTGGTGGGGTAGCTCTGTTAACAAAGGATGAAATTGGTATAATAGTGAGAAATGATCTTGGCTCAGAAGATCAAGATGTTAAATCAATTTGGGTGGAGGTAAGAAATAGCAAGGGAAAGAAATCACTGGTGGGAGTAATATATAGGCCCCCTAACTGTAACTACACTGTAGGACAAAATATAAATCAGGAAATAAGGGGGGCTTGTAAAAAAGGTAATGTAATAATCATGGGCGATTTTAACTTTCACATAGATTGGACAAATCAAATTGGCAAAAGTAGTCCTGAGGAGGAGTTCATAGAGTGTATTAGGGACTGTTTCTTAGTCGAATACGTCGGGGAACCAACCAGGGAACAGGCCATTTTGGATCTGGTAATGGGTAACGAAACAGGATTAATTAATGATTTCAAAGTAAAGGATCCCTTGGGAAGCAGTGATCATAACATGATAGAATTTCACATCCAGTTTGAGAGCGAGGATCTTGGGTCTGAAACTACTGTATTAAACTTAAATAAGGGCAATTATAAAGGAATGAGGGCGGAATTGTCTAAAGTGGACTAGGTAAACAGATTAGATGGTATGACGGTGGATAAGCAGTGGCAAACATTTGAAAAGATATTTTATGACTCGTAACAAAAATATATCCCTGTGAGGAGGAAAGACTCCACAAAAAGGGTGAACCAACCATGGCTAACTAAGGAAATCAAGGATGGTATCAGGTTAAAAGAAAAAGCATACAACATGGCAAAGATTACTGGTAAGCCCAAAGATTGGGAAAACTTTAAAAACCAGCAAAGGATGGCTAAAAGAATAATAAAGAGGGAAAAAATAAATTATGACAGTAAACTGGCAAGAAATATAAAAACTGACAGTAAAAGCTTCTAGAAGTATATAAAAAGGAAGAGGATAGCTAAAGTAAACATTGGTCCCTTAGAGGATGAGACTGGGGAAATAATATTGGAAAACAAGGAAATGGCAGAGGAATTGAACAGATATTTTGTATCTGTCTTCACAGTAGAAGACACTTATAACATACCAATAATAGTGGAAAATCAAGGGGCAAAGGGGAGGGAGGAACAAAAGACAATCACTATCTCTAGAGAAAAAGTACTAGGTAAACTAATGGGTCTAAAGGCTGACAAATCCCCTGGACCTGATGGCTTGCATCCGAGGGTCTTAAAGGAAGTGGCTATAGAGATAGTGGATGCATTGGTTGTAGTCTTCCAGAATTCACTAGATTCTGGAAAGGTCCCAGCGGATTGGAAAACCGCAAACGTAACACCCCTATTCAAGAAGGGAGTGAGACAGAAAGCAGGTAACTATAATCCAGTTAGCCTAACATCTGTCATTGGGAAAATGCTGGAATCCATTATTGAGGAAGTAGTAGCAGGACATTTGGAGACTCATAATACAATCAAGGAGAGTCAACATGGTTTCATGAAGGGGAAATCATGTCTGACAAATTTATTAGAGTTCTTTGAGGAAGTAACGGGCAGGGTGGATAAAGGGGAACCAATGGATGCAGTATATTTGGATTTCCAAAAGGCATTCGATAAGGTGCCACATAAAAGATTACTGCACAAGATAAGAGTTAATGGTGTTGGGGGTAATATACTGGCATGGATAGAGGATTGGCTAACTAACAGAAAACAAAGAGCCGGGATAAAAGGGTCATTTTCAAAATGGCAATCTGTAACTAGTGAGGTGCTGCAGGGATCAGTGGTGGGGCCTCAACTATTTACTATATATATCAATGACTTGGATGAAGGAACAGAGTGTATTGTGGCCAAATTTGCTGATGGTACAAAGATGGGTGGAAAAGCAAGTTGCGATGAGGACACAAAGTGTCTGCAAAGGGATATTGACAGGTTAAGGGAATAGGCAAAAATTTGGCAGATGGAATATAATGTGGGAAAATGTGAAGTCGTCCACTTTGGGAGGAAAAATAATAAAGCAAAATATTATTTGAATGGAGAAATACTACATAAAAAGTCAACATACAGGTGCAGCAGGTAATCCGGAAGGCAAACGGAATATTGGCCTTTATTTCTAGGGGGATGGAGTATAAAAGCAGGGAAGTCATGTTACAACTGTACAGGGTGCTGGTGAGACCACATCTGGAGTACTACGTACAGTGCTGGTGCCCTTATTTAAGGAAGGACATATTTGCATTGGAGGCAGTTCAGAGAAGGTTCACTAGGTTGATTCCAGGTGTGGAAGGGTTGTCTTATGAGGAAAGATTGAACAGGTTGGGTCTATACTCATTGGAGTTTAGAAGAATGAGAGGAGATCTTATTGAAACATATAAGATTCTGAGGGGACTCGATAGGTTAATGCTGAGAGGATGTTACCCCTCATGGGAGAATCTAAAATTAGGGGGCATAGTCTCAGAATAAGGGGTCGCCTGTTTAAGACAGAAATGAGGAGGAATTTCTTCTCCCAGAGGGTCGTGAATCTTTGGAATTCTTTACCCCAAAAAGCTGTGGAGGCTGAGTCATTGAATACATTCAAGGCTGAGTTAGACAAACTTTTGATCAGCAAGGGTGTCAAAGGATATGGGGAAAAGGCGGGAAAGTGGAGTTGAGGTAAAAATCAGATCAGCCATGATCTCATTAAATGGCGGAGCAGGCTCGAGGGGCCAAATGGCCTACTCCTATCTCTTATGGTCTTACAAGTAAACAAAAGCTTGGTGGAAAAGGTGTGGGTTGGAGAGGTTTTTAAAGGTGGAGAGAGATGTGGAAAGCTTTAGGGAGGAAGTACCAGAGAGTGGAGCTGAGGTCTCTGCCACCAATGGTGAGTGGAAGGGAAGAAGGATGGACAAAAGACTAAAATCAGCGTTGAATTTCAGTTAAAATGACAAACAACTAAAAGAGCATTTTACAAAATGCAAAGGGGTTCTGGTCCCCTGAGCTGCCGATTGACCAACTGCTCAAGTGAAGCCACCAGATCCCACTTGAGCAGTTAGCCAATCCACAGCTCTGGGAACCAATCACCAATCTGAATAGGGGCAGTTTCCCAGAAATCAGCATCATTCAATGAGCCAGAAATCAGACGCTGACTGCGAGAGTCTATTTCAAACCTAATACTTCAAAACAGTGGGTGTTGGTGCTGTGATACTGATTGTTTTTGTATAGAGTGCAATTTCTAATAGTTTCTCATCTCCGGTATTATCCTGGTGAATTTAAGCTGTACACTCGCCATGACTTTAATATCTTTCCTATAATGAGACGCCCAAAACTGCACACAGTTAGCTCTCTTCTCCTGAAGGAAGGCAGGACATAGGACTAGTGAAATGGACATCATGTATTTCTCCTGTGTTCTAATGACTTTTAGCTGCTACACTGGCCTCTAATTTTAGAACGTATTATTTGAATCAGAGTTTTACTTCGGTGGCCTTCACCTGTATATTGGAGAAACTCTTCCTTTTAGCCATTCTCCCTCATCTGTGGCTTTTGGCCTTGCTGTACAGAGGTCACATTGCCTACCCGAGGGATTCTAAATCTAAATTCTAACTGTGACTGAGCTGAAAAGCAAGCTCCGATGCCAACTAACCTCCTCCTGCCCGAATGCAAATCCTACGCTCAGTTACCTTAATTCTGCTAACTGTGTGGTTCAATTTGAGCATGTAATCTAGGTGAAAACTCCAGTGCAGTATTATGGGAATGTTGCATTGGTAGAGGTGCCGTGCTTCACATGCGATGTTAGACCGAGGGTGTGTCTGGCAGGTCAGGTGGAAGTTAACGATCCCATGACATTAGTTGTCCTGGCACCCTGGCCAGCATTCTTCACTCAACCATCACTGGAAAAAGCTCAACTAGTCGTTCGACTTGTCATTTGTATGATTTTGCAGTGTGCAAAATGGCTGCCATGTTCCCCAACATAACAACAGCGTCTGCACCTGAAGATGATTGATTGCACGTGAACCGCTCTGGCACGTTTCTACAAGATGTGATAAAGCTCTAGATGAATGCAACTTCCTTCATGATTTTAGGCTTTAATTTCTAACATATAATAAGATTCAGCGATCTCCCAGCTCAAGGTTAGAATCTACAGTCCAGGTAAGAAGCCAACTGTACACCTCCACCTAAGATCAGGGATTGAACGTGGGACCTTCCTGTGGAGCTCAGGACCACAGCGTGCAGTGTAGTTATTCACTGAGCCACTGGGGGAAGTTTATAAAATTATATTTTCAGTAGAAAACAAACATAAAGTCTTCACTATGCAAAGAATAGTGCTCAAAGGATTAATAACACTGAAGACAGTCACAAGCACAGTATGGAAGTTCCTGAGAATGAGGCAAGAATATGCAAGTCATTAAACAAAACATGAGCTCCATCCAATATAATGCCCACACCCAGGCCCTGGAGAGCATGCGACTTTGTCTTACCTGATAGTTCATGATGGCACGCAGGCACATTATACAGACGTGGACATCGTCCTTCTGGCTCACAATCCGTGAGTTCCGCAGTGCTTTTCTACTGTGCATGGTGTGCCTGAGACAGACGCAGTGAGCAGAGGTTACAATCAACCTGTTTTATGACAAACTGGACGCGAGTCAGCGAATGCTTTTAATGGATGGTTGGTAACAGCAAGAAATACACTGGGGAATCTGCATCAGACTGCTGGTTAGAGTCTCAGTATCCAACCAACACATGTGGTACAACATTACAGCACAGAATGTGCTGAGAGGTGACCTAATAGAGGTCTTTAAAATTATGAAGGGGTTTGATCGGGTAGACGTAGAGAAGATGTTTCCACTTGTGGGGGGGGGGGGGACAGAGGTCCAAAACTAGGGGTCATAAATATAAGTTAGTCACTAATAAATCCAATAAGAAATTCAGGAGAAACATTTTTACCTAGAGAATGGTTCGAATGTGGAACTTGCTACCACAGGGAGTAGTTGAGGCGAATAGCATAGATGCATTTAAGGGGAAGCTAGATAAGTATATGAGGGAGAAAGGAATAGAAGGATATGCTGATATGGTGAGATGAAGTAGGGTGGGAGGAGGCTCATGCGGAGTACAAACAGCGTCCGAGACCATTTGGGCCAAATGGCCTGTTTCTGTGCTGCAAATTCTATGTAATGTACAGTGGAAAGTGATTAGCAAGACTGCATGGATGCCATGTTTGAAATCTTGTGCTGACAGTTAACTCTTTCATGATTTCATAGCCTGATAGCGAGAGCCTCTACTCAGTGGGGTTGTTACGTGAGTGAGTTGTCCAGCAGCAACCCGAACTGGGTTGTCCCTTCAACTGGAACCAGGAGGAAAGGATGAACAGAGCCATGGAGTTATAATGACAATCTATGAAAATTCAGGGGAGAGGGAAAAGACTGATGGAAGTAGTGTTAGTACCCACAGTATAGTCTAGGACGACACTCGAGTGCAGTACTGAAGGAGCATTGTTGGAGGTGACGTCTTTCAGAAAAGACGTTAAACTGAGGTGCGTCAGCCTGTTCAGAGAGATGCAAGAGTTCCCATGGCACTTCTTGAAGAAGAGCACAGAGTTCTCTGGGCATCCTGGATAACATTTATCTCTCAACTGACACCGCTAAAAACAGATTAACTAGTCACTTATCTCATTTGCCACTTTCAGGACCTTGCTGTGCTCAAACTGACTGCAGCATTTGCTAACAAAATGACAGTAACAATACTTCAAAAGTAATTAATTGGCTGTGAGGCACGTTGGGACATCCTTCAAGGTGCTACCAGTGCTTCTCCTGCTACCTGCACCAACTCCATATTCCAGCTGAAGATTCTGGTTAAAATGTATCCTCATTGGGTTGGCAATTTTCTTATTTTATCAGGTGCCAAGTGATAGGAAGTCATCACTGGGTTTCAAGGAAGGAGAATGGACTTTTGATACCAAACCATCATCTCCTAGCTAGGTGCTGGCCTTAGCATAATGAGTGTCTGCTCTGTATGTGCCCTTGATGGTGAATTCAGGCTAAATTTCTCTTAGTGGAACAGACCCCTTTGTATTCTAATTGTTACCACTCATTTGCAAACAGAAGCTCAACAAAATTAAAATTAAGAAGCATATCATAGGATCGGGGCAATCTGTAGGACCTCTGCACCATGGCAACAGCCAGGTAAAACGGCCGCCACGATGCGCTGTGTCACATTTAACGGTTTGGCCAATGATCTCAAGGTGTGCAGCAGCAGAGTTTCTCCTGATGCTTTCAATGATAAATTCATTATTCACCCACACCCCTTATATCTCGCTGATGGATTCCTATGGGCGAGCCGGCAAGAACAGGTAAAGAATCAAAAAGCATCACAGAGCTATGAAGAAGCACTGTTCATAGCTGGACTCGAGCCAGCCTGGGTCTGTGGTGCACATGGACCATCCGCAAATTGACCAATGGCCAGTTTAAATCATGCCGGAAGGCATTTGAGGACAGAGGCAGCCATCTGGTACAGTGAGGTATTAATTCCCAAGACAAAGGGCAAATTGTGGCCCCAAGGATCCGTTACTCAACCGTGGAGTGAGGACACACAGACACATACATATCTACAAGTGCACCATTTAACATACGTTTACCATTCCTATCCAAGTATCCAGGGAGGTTTTGTAAAACAGTACAAGCAGCATTACACAGGGGAGGTCAATGGACTGAACAGTACGTCATGCAGCAGGTCTGTGTGGACTGAACAATGTATTACACATGGACTGAACAGGAGAGCTCTATGGGTGAGCAGTGCATCACACAGGGAGTCTCTTAGGACAATTCAATCTCTTAGAGGGAACCTACATGGGTTAAAGAATTAAAAGCCACGCTGCTCTCTGGTAAGCTTTTGATTTGTCTCCATGTACCCACCGAGAGAAGACACATCCCCAAGAAGCATGAAAACAACAAAGAAAGAGGTTAATATTCATACATCAGTTATACAGCTGCTATCCGCTTAACTCTACGGCCTCTTACACTGAATGAGACCAACACATTGACGGGTCTCCCATAAGTCCACATAACAGAGTGACATTTTTTGTGGAATCATTCATTTCCCTGAGGTTGTGTTCAGAGGTTGATTTTCACCCCAGTTGTTTTGAATGTTTCTGCGGGGTCTCCTGTCGAGTATAGAGTCAGGCTCCTTACTGTAGTGGGACCTTTACTAGACATTATGGGGGGAGTTTTGCCCCCACCCCACCCGCGACAAGCACGAGAGGGTTGGGTGGGGTTAAATCAGTAAATACGTGAAATCCGACCCCAACGCGCTGCGAGTGCGCCTATCTCCGGTTTAACCGTGGGGGGGTTTGGGGGCGTCCGAGTAACCCGCTCTGGAGAGGCGGGTCCGTAATTATAATATCTAAATGAGGCTCCGTTCCTCAGATTTTGGGAGCCATTTGAATTTAATGGCTTCGGGCTGGGTTTCCCAGGGTTCGGGAAACCCGGTACCTGAAGGGAGGCGGGAGCTGCCGGATCCAGCAGGTAAATGCTATTTGGAGCACTGCTTGTGGGCCAGGAGGAGCAGGAGCACTTCCGCCCGACCCCTCAAGCAAATCTTACGCTGCGATCTGCCAACCCCCAACCACTATGCCTGGATCTTTTCCGATTGCCGGGGACTGTCCCAGGCTGCAGCCTTCTACTGTTGTCTTTCCCACCTGGTAGCCGGTCAGCCTCTCAATCTGGCCGGCTGCCAGGAGGAAACGGAGTAAAAATAATGATAATGAGGTAGCGCCGTTAGGACCTCTGCTTTCCCGACGTTTATGGTTTTCCTGGCCGCAGCCACGCGCCCCTGCTCCCTCCCCGCCTCCCCGTAAATATCGAAATTTCCGAAAATAAGGCTCCTGTGCAGAAGAACCTGCGCACAACTGGAATGACCTCATCACGTAACGCAACAACGGTGGGGCGAAGGAAATCGGGGACGGACAAGTGGTCAGAATTGGAGCAGTGCAGAGTTCTCAGAGGGTTGGAGGAGGTTACAGAGATAGGGAAGGGCAAGGCCATGGAGGGATTTGAACACAAGGATGACAATTTTAAAATCGAGGCATTGCCGGACCAGGAGCCAACGTAGGTCAGCGAGCACAGGGGCGATAGGTGAACGGGACTTGGTGCGAGTTAGGATACAGGGTGCAAAGTTTTAGGTGAGCTCACGTTTACAGAGGATGGAAGGTGGGAGGCTGGCCAGGAGAGCATTGGAATAGTCAAGTCTGGAGGTAACAAAAGCATGGATGAGGGTTTCAGCAGCAGATGAGCTGAGGCAGGGGCATGTTCATTTGCACCATTTTCTGTCACTCCAGATGCCTCACTCATGGCATGTGGGAGTGGGAGGGCCGGAATGTCAGGTGTTAGCAGCCAGTAAAGGGCCGCTGGTTGCCCATTATGTGCCAAGCAATTTTGCGGTTTGGGAGGACTAACAGGAGCGGTAGATGTTGCGCTAGGCAGGGGTGACTGGGAATTTCCTTTTATGTTTATAGTGTGGCATCTCCTGCTTAGATGTATTATGGGGCCGTCTTCCAATTTACATGAAAGTCAGGAACCTAATGAGCCTTGTCCAAGCTCCCAGCCTACTTTGCACATCGGGCCTACACTGGGAGGCTCGGGCATGTTATAGGCCTCATGTCTCTCCACCCAACGACACGAGGAGCGGGAAGGCAGCACTTCATCATATTTAGGTGTCCACTGTATTAGAAGCCCCCATATATCCAACTAACTCATAAAAGCAAACAAAGATCTAAAGATAAATAAATCCAATCCATCAATCATTCATTTGATTGTGTCATTTATTTTTGTTCACAGTTTCAGCCCAGACCATTTTAGGGGGGAAGAGCTTATTCATTTTAATGGACGTTGTTTAATCACACAACGGACTTATCTGCATCATTCACTGTTGGGCCTCTCATTGTGCAGTCCAGCAGTAGGTGGTGTAGTGTCACTGCATCAAGTAGATAATGATTTAAGTGACAAAGAGGTGCACAGTGACAAATTGACTACAGCACTGAAGGCAAGATAAGACAAAACAAGATATCTCGACCTGCAGATTAAGAGGACTCAATTGCCCCTTCAGCAATGGCAATGCCAATTCCAGCCATGCACTCTTTGGATGTCGGCCCCCGTTTGGTCCCAACCTCCTAAGTCTGCAGTGCACCTCTTTGTATCAGCGGATGTGACCTGTTATATTATGGCAAAATGAAAGCACTAATCCCATCACTGTGTATTCCTTTTCTACTAACCAAAAGTGATAAGGGCCCTGAATTTCTGTGGGGATTAACCCAATCTCATGCCATAGCTTCAGCGGAACTCCCAGAGAAACGGCATAAACAGTTAAAGTCACGGCAGATCAAGGTGACATTCCTTACAAAATTCAGGGCCAAGGTGTCTAGTGACAAAGCTCCTCTAATACGTAAACACACGGGGTAATTGTGACTGTGCGATAGCGAGTCGTCGGCCCGTTTTACTTCTCTCCCGATTTTTATTTCCAATGTAGTCAATGGGAGAGATGTAAAACGGGCTGCAGATTCACTGTTGCCCATTTTACATTATCGCACAAAGTCAAAATTACCCCCACAGAGTGTCAATGGTCTTCTACTTATCCCCGACAGCAAATGACCCGTTATATTAAAAACAGATAACTTTTGTTCGCTGGTGGGGTTACGTGTAGCGTGACATGAACCCAAGATCCCGGTTGAGGCCGTCCTCATGGGTGCGGAACTTGGCTATCAATTTCTGCTCGACGATTTTGCGTTGTCGTGTGTCTCAAAGGCCGCCTTGGAGTACGCTTACCCGAAGGTCTCCACTACTCGCCTTTAGACAGGCACCCAACCTCAAACAGACCATCGTTCGCAGCAAATTACCCAGCTTTCAGGAGAACAGCGTCCACGACACCACACAACCCTGCCACGGTAACCTCTGCAAGACATGCCAGATCATCGACACAGATACCACCATCACACGAGAGGACACCACCCACCAGGTACATGGTTCATACTCCTGTGACTCGGCCAACGTTGTCTACCTCATACATTGCAGGAAAGGATGCCCCAGAGCATGGTACATTGGCGAGACCATGCAGACACTGCGACAACGGATGAACGGACACCGTGCAACAATCGCCAGACAGAAGGGTTCCCTCCCAGTCGGGGAACACTTCAGCAGTCAAGGACATTCAGCCACCGACCTTCGGGTAAGCGTACTCCAAGGCGGCCTTCGAGACACACGACAACGCAAAATCGTCGAGCAGAAATTGATAGACAAGTTCCGCACCCATGAGGACGGCCTCAACCGGGATCATGTCACGCTACACGTAACCCCACCAGCGAACAAAAGTTATCTGGTTTTAATATAACGGGTCATTTGCTGTCTTTCTCTTTCTTCCGTATGTTTCTATGTTTCTGCCTCTCTCTCTTTTTTTTTGGTTGTTTGTATATTCGGTGGTACTGCAGGTAACACCTCTCTGTCTGAACACTTTGATTGCCTTGGCAACGGGCAGTGGGAAAGATTATCTGTAATCACCAGGTATTGTTCTGTGATTTATAAATGCGAAAGGTTCGAGGATTTCTTGACATTCACCTGAGGAAGGAGGAAGCCTCCGAAAGCTTGTGATTTTCAAATAAAATTGTTGGACTATAACTTGGTGTTGTAAAATTGTTGACACTAGAGTGGTAATTTTACACATTCGTGCTATGGTGGGTGGGCGAGTCGTTCTGCCAGTTTACTGCCTATGCGGTAAAGGTGAAAATTACCTCCCAGAACTCATGCCACGATCTCACCCCTCCTCCCCCTCCCCCTGCACTGTCCCTATTCAGCTGCAAAGTCTTGGACTTTGGCACACGAGGGTGGATCGTACAGTTACGTGCCGCAGACTCGGGGCCTTATCTGTCGCGAGCTCCATTTTGTAAAATCGGCCCGAAGGTACCAACATAACTTTCAGAATAATTAGCCCAGAATTAATTTGCCTGATGCAGTGTATGTGATGACAAGGGAGCTCCATTAGTCCGCAATTGAGCTCCTTGATTTTAAACCGCTCTCCACATGCTACCAGTTTGCATTAAGTGTTTCTAATAGAACAAGAAAGCCAATGGTATGACACTGACTGTTGATCCCCTTCAACCTGAAACCCCTCGTCCCCTCCTCACCTGACAGTGAGATGACGGCCACCCGTTCTGGAAGACCCATGGGTAGGGGAAGAGTTGCCTCTACTGAGGTCCTCTACTGATCTGTCCAAGGGCTTGCTCTTCTCAGAAGCAATTCCTCCGTTATCTGTACTCTCCATGTCGTGCCTGAGACACATAAAGAAAAAAAAACAGGACAACAACCGTTTGGTTAGCTCATAAATCAGTGATCTCCTCACCACTGTCCTCAGTCCAGCATTCCAGTTCTTCTGGAACTAAATGCCCAAGGCTGCTCCAAAAAATAAACTGGACAAATAGTAACTCTTTCAGCAGAAATAACTCATGTCTGGGTATACGTGACTTCCATCACAAAGATGAGCATAAAAGTACAAATTAGGCTTTCTCATTTTATATTCACACCAACCTTTTTGCTCACAATACTAATTGGGAGAAAATACACTCCCATATTCTCTACTTCAAGGAAACTAAACCATGAATTTTATTTCACTTTACATGTGTGGTAAGTTAGAAATGGTTACAAAGGGATCTCATTTCAAACGTATTTATCAACTGCATTATTTTTAAGCACAATTTAATTTTAAACAAGCAGTGTTAGTACAAAAGTCTTCCACAGAGAACTGAATATTGAAAGAGTTAGTATTTTGAGAGCCCGTACCTTGGGCAAACACTATTGCTGGTAGAATGAACGTTAGACAATACTACCTTTCAACATAACTCAAACTCCTCACAAAATTCCATGCAGTTTCTTTAAAAGATCTGAAAAACAAGATGGGAGTCGGTAGTTGAAATGTCAGTACATGGTTCACCGAGCTGAGCTTTGTAGATAGTCTGGGCTAGGCCGTAGAAACGCTTTTATTATTCACTGCGGGCAATACCAGAGTGGTACTTCCTCATTTACTACGGTTGACTGGGTTAACACGCAAACTCTGACCATTCCCGAAGAGTCTGTGGGGCATAAATTCAGCATTGTCGCTCCCAACTTACAAGCGTAAAATGGGTGCAATGATGACGAATTTACCAGAGCGATTGCTCGCACCCGCTATATTCGTCAGGGCCTTTTTAGGCGGCCCTGGCGTTCGCCTGATATGAACACAGGCCTCACTGCAATACTGAAATGAGGGTCCTACACCCGTTTCTGTGAAATTCGTTTGAACTAGTCAGGCCTTGAATTGCGCAAACTCCGACTAGTTTATCAGGCTCCACAGCGGCCTAACCAGAGGTCCATAAAGAGACCGCTGGAGGTTGTGGCAGAAACCGGCAGGTAACCTTAACGTAGAGCCAGGAGGAGCAGGACTACTCCTCCTGCCTCCACAATAATACTGCAGGCCACTGTCGACTCATGCTCACCCCTCCTCCATGAACTTAACTTTGAGCCAGCTCAGCGTCCACTATTTGTGTCCGAGTCGGCTGGCTTGTTTACTGGGGTGGGGGAGTTAGGCCGTAGATTAATGCCTGATCATTTTTTCATCCAATGTCCATGTGTGTACACTTACATCAAGTGAAACCAAAGAGCAGGAACCCTGGCTAATCTCTAGCTTGGGGAACTGAGGCCAACTGAGTGCAAAACATCATCCAATCTGAGCTAATTCACCACAGACCATGCTGCCTTTACCAACTGCACCATCGATGGAGCTTGTATTGTGCATACAAATTTTTTCTTTTAATAATAGATACCCTCTCGATAACACTTTGTTCTGTAATAATAGACTGTCTTAGTAATGCACTGTTGAACTAGAATAAAGAGACTCTATAAAACATTGTTCTACATTAATGAAGGAGACTATCTCCACACTACATGTCTAACAATACAGGAGACCCTCTCTCTCTAATACATTGTTTTCATTGAATGCTGTAACGTTAATTTTTTTCTACAATATTTTTTATGGAAAATATGGCCAAAAACAGTCAAAATCTGGGGCTGAATGCAGCAGTGTTGTTCCAGGCTAATCATACCTGACACAATCAGGGATACAATGTTGTTCCAGGCTAATCATACCTGACACAATCACGGCTACAACTCACTGAGATACCTTCAGAGAAGCCGTAAACCAGTGCTATTCATAATAAGGTCCATAAATCAGCCAAGAACCAGAAGAGTGAAGTCCAAGTGGTTTATGAACGCCAGCAGAACGCAGAGATTGAATTAGTGCCTTCAAGTCACTGCCAGCTGGTGTCATTATGCACAATACACACCAACACTATTTTTAATTTGTTTTCTTACTGCTATGCGGTGGGGGTGTCGAGCTGGCTTGTTTAAGTGCCACAATGCAGCTGAAGGGTGATAAAAGTATAAGGTATTGTACAGCATTATGATATTCTGGTTATTTTGTTCCTCATTATGGTTTGCCACTCGATAAATGATTCAGTATATAATCTTATTGCTTTCTCTATATGTGCGAGGCATTTAGCTGCAGTGAAAATAACAATTCTTAATAACTGAACGATCACTGAGCACCTGGCGAGGTTGGCATGTCCCAGAGCACTTTCTGAGTCTCTCAAATAAATAGACTGATATTAACGGTACATTGCAATGATTCTCTTACTTGTGTAAGACACTACTAAAAATCACTCACACATACAAGGGTAGAAATTACTGTCAACAATGTTATCCTTTGAACACTTAATGGACTCGGTCCAAATTTCTCTCCTTGCTATTCAAAAAGAGGTGTTAATCCATTAAAAAATATGACTTAACTCGGTATAAGCATGTTAATTGTTCGCACAATAACATCACTGACAGTAATTTCTATCCAATAAGACCGTTTATACTTGTGAAAGAGTAAATAACCTGCAGTTTTTTTGGTGCTATTTAAAAAAATAGGAGTTTCTGAGGTTCTTAGATAATGTCGCACTTTCTCACCAGCTCGTGTGAACAAAATGCCTTGGAGGGAGCTACTCGAATGGTTTGGTTGGCCTGGGCCCTAAGCTCTGGAATTCCCACCTTAAACCTCTCCGTCTTTCTACCTCTCTCTCCTCCTTTAAGATGCTCCTTAAAACCACCTCTTTCATGTCCTAATGTTTCCTTATGTGGCTCGGTGTCAAATATTGTTTGATTACGCTCCTGTGACACGCCTTGGGCCATTTTACTACGTTAAAGGAGCAATATAAATGCAAGTTGTTGTTGTTTTTGTTGCATGTGCACTGCACAATGTGCAGCTGAACCAAACTGGCAAGGATGATCCCAGGTTTTTGGTCGCTGTTCTGCACTGAGTTAGCTGACCTCAGATGCACTGGTGATGGGGATGCTACAAGTGGCCTCACAAGCCTTGGCTAAAGAGGCAGGGGAATCATCTAAAGTTCCGTTTCTGATTGTTATCCAGGAAAATGTGTGTATATGGAGATTGAGCAAGGACGGAATCAGGTTGACATCTTCTCAACACTCATTAGTTAGCTGGACACATGAAGAACAGAATGAGATACCAGTGGAACTGTACCACAGCATGAGCTAACAGGTTCAGGAGTAGAAGGAAAGACAATTAGAGGAGAAAGAAAAGGTCTCATTATAGAGAGAATATTACAGCCATGGAAAAGTTGCAAAGTAGATTCCTGAGAATGATATAGGGATAAGAATATATAGTTATCACTAATAAATTGGATAGCCAGGTGGTGAAGGACAGAATACTAGAGCCTGGTCTTCAGTTGCTTCCAAGCCTTTATTCACAGAGATCCATATTACCCACTGTACACCCTCTAGATAAGCTCTCATATAAATGGCTACAAGAGAGTCCCCAATTGATACACACCACCAGAATATAATTAACACTAATTGATATAAATCATATGGATACAATTAACAATCACGGGAGACTTGAGAAACTAGGGTTGTTTTCACCATAGTGGAGAAGATTAAGGGGAAGCCCAGTGGTCTTCCTGAGCTGAAGTTTCCACTAAACTGTGTAATCCAATGAAGAGTCCAACAAATTTCTGCAAAATCAATTTTTAAAAATTGCATTTCAAACAGATCTGCCGAGGATTTGGGAGCTGACAAATCATATGCATGACAGGTAAGGATAAAAGAGAATAAGTAATACTGATCCCAGACTTAGATACGTCCTGGGTACAGTCAAACTCTACCGATTGAAGCTTAGTGTATCTGTTTGCCTATCTGTTGTGGCAAACTGAGCTGTTCAGCTCCAATTGTCCTCGTGAAGTGGTAATTCCTCTGAAGACCATTTTGTGATCTCTTAGGTTGGTGAGTTGTACAGCATTGCATCAAGTGCACAAATGTGGCCAGTTTAAAGAGGGAAATGAGAAGTGACCAGTTCTGGCAGGTTCTGCACCCCCTTATACCCTAGCTAAGAGAGATTCTGATACAATCATAATTATGTGAACAATTGATGACCGTGACTATTTCCTATGGGCTTATAGGTTCACTGTTCCATCAAGAAGCTTTGTATATTTAGTTCTTATGGGGCTTGCCTCTAATATTGAGCTGACAACACCCAGCTCTACCTGACCACTATCTCTCTCGACTTGACCCCGCCCCCCCCCCCACTGCCTCTGCATTGTCAGACTGCTTGTCCGACAATGGATGAGCCGCAATTTCCTCCAATTAAACATTGAGAAGACTGAAGCCATTATCTTCGATCCCCGCCACAAACTCCGTTCCCTCGCCATCGATTCCAGCTTCCTCCCCGGCCATTGGCTCAGGATGAACCAGACTGTTCACAACCTCGTTGTCCTATTTGACCCAGAGCTGAGCTTCCGGCCGCATATCCTCTCCATCACAAAGACCGCCTACTTCTACCTCCGTAGCGTCACCCGTCTCCGCCCCTGCCTCAGCCCGTTGGCTGCTGAAACTCTCATTCACTATTTGTTACCTCCAGACTCGACTATTCCAATGCTCTCCTGGCCAGCTTCCCATCTTCCACCCTCCCTAAACTTGAGCTCATCGAAAACTCTGCTGCCCGTATCCCAAGCCGATCTGCAGGCAACTTGTACCACAGGGACAGCTCTTCCTGCGGACTTGAAGGTCACTGTTGCATTAAAATTTAACACCCTTAGATCATTCCAAGCCACCTCAGGTGACATGTGCCAAACAAGTCAATTGGCTGTATGCATTAAGCAAGTGACAAAGGTCTTATAGAAAGGAGGCATCAGCTCAACAGAACTTTTCCTGGGGAGAAGAACATCGTAGATGACACCCACATGCAGTACAACCTGTTAGGTCTGGCCATCACCTCCTCACAGTAAAGGTGTACTGCCAATGGGGTGCCAAACAGGGGATCCCTCCTTTGTTTATGCCTGACATTTCTTTCTCTTGGGAAAGGCTGACAAATATTTCACATCCATTGGTTAACTGTCAGCAGAAGGTCAAAGCTGTGCTGGAAGTAGATGTTAATTATTCAAATGATCCGACCCTGCAGAATTGTGCACATCAGCTCAATGTGCTATGGGCTGGCTCTGCCTTGGCAGTCAGCCATTCCCAGGCACAGAGTTTGCTGGACGTGCAATCTTTTGGCTATAATACAAAGCCTGTGTAACTCTCTGCATAATATATACAAAGGATTCTACACCACTGTAATGGGCCATGAACCAAATGTACTATCAGTGCAGTTCGATTCATACAATAGTTCTTCAGTTCAAATCATGTGATTCGACCATGAGAATCTCTCGTCCGTTACTGTTCACCAGGATATCCGCTCCTAGCAAAGTAAGAACTTAAATACGTGAATACCTCTGTACGGCACACGGTATAACCCAGGTTGGAGCGTGTGGATTACATGGATGTATTCCATCTGGGGGTAGAGATGATATTCTGGGTTATGAACTCATCGCAGAGCCTTAATTTGTAACTGCTTTGTTATGCATTACAGCCTTTGTGTCATTGTTTACTGCGTAAACACACAGGGGTAAAAATTTGTCTGGGTCAGTTTTTGGGCCCAGAATCACACAGGCAGTGCGTCCTCCCACAGGGAGGCCTGAGGCCGGCCCAAAATTGGGCCTCGGGCCTCATTTCATTAATTTGTGAGAGCTGTACCTTTTGCACCTCCACAGGCAGCTTGCCCATCCCCGAAAAAGAATTTCAAGCCACTTGCCTCGCCGGTAGTGGCTCTCAGATAAGTAACATGAAGTGGGAGGGTGGGAGGTCAGCGGGAGGGGGGCTGATCGTGCTGGCAGCTCTGGAGCTGCGGGGAGCACTCCTGCTTCACATGAATTAAAAAAACATATAATTTTACCAACCTTTTTGGTAGTGGCTGCAGGCCCGACATCAGGGCAGCCCAATTTTCCTGATTGGTCCTAAAACAGGCGTTGAGTCCCTCATTAGCATATACAAGGGGCCTAACGCATGTTATAGGTGGCTGCCCCAGATGCTTGAAATATGGCCCGACCCAATTTCGGTTCGGACATTTTTTAGGCATCCTTGGGGCACAGGACGTTGGTCCCTGAAATTGGGCCTTGTTGTCCCTGATGAGGTCCAATTTCTGCCCCAATGTGTCAGAGTAATATGGAGAACCTGTGTCATCTGCTGTGTAAACATACAGCGTCTGTGTAGTATACAGAACCAGTATTATTTTTGGACAGGAAAGGGCCCTCAAATTACTATGAATGCTGATGTAAATCTGTTCACTTCTGCAAAATAAGAGAACTCTGAACCTCAGTGGTGTCAGCAAACTCATATTGCTATGTAGTCTAATCCTGAGCAGCACTGCCCTGAACCCATGAGATGGCATTCACCCTAACTGAAGGTAATCTGCTGGGGATTATGGAATAAACTAGAGTATCAAGGTGCTGTAAACCATTGGATTTAAATTGCCACTAACTTTCCACCCCCACACTATGTGCAACAGGCTGGTAAGTCAGTCCTGAAATAAAAACAGCAAGTATTGGAACTACAGAGCAGGTCAGCCAGTATCTGAAAGAGAAAGTGGATTAACATTTCAGCTAGGAGCTTTCATGAGAACTGCCCGACACATGAACAGCCTCATGGTAGATGAGAAATCACTTCCAAACACAAGGTCAAGGAAACCAGCAACCGTTCGAATATTTAGACCACAAGACAGGTTCAGATGGAGGCTCTTTGATCTCATTCTTCCAGAGTATAACCCCTACCATTTTCCCATTACAGCTTTTAATGTCCACCTGAGCAGGCAGATGGGACATCTCATTTGAAGGAAAGCAGCTCACAAGTACCAGCCTTGATTTCGTTTTGTAGGGTAACCCAGAGATGAGAGTGTTACTAACTGAGCCAAATTGAGTGTTCAACTCAAATGGACCTTCAGATCATTGAATTCCAACTCATATCTGAGCCACCTGAATCAGCTCAGTGAAAGTCAACAGAAACATCGATTAGCACCAAGCTCTTCATCCCCTGTGGGTTCAGGTTAGAGGTGCATCGCGGACTTCCACATGGCAGTGAGATGTGGGTTCAAGTCCACGACTCCCCACACTGTGAGTTCTCAATCTCAACCTGATCATTGAGATGATGACTTGAAGGTGAAAACCAGAGGGCACATCGACTCAGACCATCCTCTCACTCTTGTGACACTGTCACTAGCAGAGACTAAAAATGGAGAGTGGTGCAGTCATAACTTTAAAGACACCGAAGAAAATGATTTAAAATAAGGAAGAGGGAATTTATAAGTAAAGTATATGTTTACAACATAGAAGCATTTTTAGGAACAGGAAGAGGTTGTTTGGTCCAACAATCCCAATGCTTCCCTTCTCTTTTCAGAGATCAACTCCAACTAACTGACTTCTCCATTTATTCCTTGGTGAGTTCTCTACTCAAAAACACATTTAATTGTCTCTTCAACTCATTTTTACTGCCCACTTCTGTGGCCCTCCCTCACCCTACAACACTTTTACTCTTGAGGTTAAAACACAATCCAAAATTCCCTTCTTATTCCTAACTTCCTAAGTTGTGAATCGGGTCTCATGTTTAAACCCTTCACCACAGTGACAGTATAAGGGACTCAGTCTTGCCTTCATTCCAAGGAGACAGACTAGGTTCATTTTACACTACAGAAGAAATAAGTTTAGAAAACAACATGACTGAGCTGACTGAGGGAGTGCAGGCAGTAAATAAAATGAAGCCCTCGGTAAAGATCCCGGTGTACTTACGTGACAGCGCACTGTGCAAAAGATAAGTACTCCACCAGCACATCCAGACCCTTGTTCTCCTCATTCAAAAACTCCTGCACCCACCTATGAGGAAGGAAAAGTCAGCAGTTAAACAGACTCAAGTACATTGGGACAGTGCCTAAACAGGAAATTTCCCAAAATGACACTGGGATCAGCCAGATGGACCTCAGTGGTCTTATCCCACCTTGGACATTTCTAGGCTCTGAATCCCTAAAAAATGGAAACTATGCTCCTGCCGTTCCAATATTCCAGCCAGTCACACCTACTCTCAGGAGTAGCTGAGTTTACACTTCACAAACCTCATGCCATCTGACACACAGCACAGCAACAACAACTCATACGTGTACACTGCGTTTAACGTAGCGACATGTTCCAAAACACTTCATGAGGGTATCGTTGCTGAACAAGAGTCGGAAGAGGAGTAGGGAAAAGAGCTCGGGTCGGGGACTGCAGGCACGGTGGTAGAAGTTGGGCTTCGAGGAGATTTCCGAAGCTCTTGTTCCAAGCCTAACGCCCTCACATTTCTCCTGGTTCATAAACCATTTAGTTCTTTCAGGAGTATTTCTACCAACTCAGCCTTCACTGCACTAGATGACAAGTTACATCATAAAGAACAGAAAGTGCGTTTACAGAGTAGCTTATCACAACCTCGGGGCATCACAAAGTGTTTCATCAATCAGCCACCATTGTTATGTAGGCAAACACAGCAGTCTATTTGCACACAAATATCCCACAAACAATAAATGAGATGAGTGGCCTGTTTCTGCTGGTGTTGGTTATGGGACGAATATTAACCGGGACACTTAAAAAATCCCCTGCTCTTCTTCAAATGGTGTCATGATATCTTTAACATCCTCCTGTTAACCCTTTGGAAGAAAAAGTTTTTACTTAATCCTCAATTTGCCATTCAATTCCTCATTTTCAACCTGGGCCGACTTGAACATTTTGCCTATTAATAGCATCAGTTTTGTTTACTTGTTTCTTTCCCTTCCAGCCCCTTTTCTGATTTGCCTTTATCTTTTGCTTTGTTGTTTTTCTACCTTTCTCTCCTGAAGGAGCTGAGTCATATTGTGGTACATCTCCGCAGGTGCCGACTCTGCCAGTACCTCACTGAGGCAGCCATTCTCGACGTGCGAGCCTAGGCAGTGAAAGTCAGCAGACTATTGGACCATGGACGCTGAATCACATCTTGTCCTCGCCCAATATCCACACGCACATATCAACCCTGGTGAGAATGAGGGGCAGACCTCGGGTGTGGGCCCATGTGATCCAGTGACTGGATTGAAACAGCCCAGTTTAGGGTTCCATCTCACTCCCTCAGCCACAGTGAGTGAATGGCCTACGGGCCTAGGGAAACAGTTAATAAAAAAAGTAGAGGGAAATGATCTTCCAACTACAATGAACGACGATTGGGATCTTGCTCTCAGGTGTTGAGAGAGCTCCATTGCAATCCAAATCCCTGTGCACGTGTTCTTGGACTACCGCTGACTTCCAGATGCTTGTTGAACCTGACACTGAGAGATAACATCATGTTTCAAGTTAATTGACTTTCTTGGGCAAAAGGTCAAAGGTTATGATCACTGGTATCATAAAACCTGAAACTCCAGAGCCGACAGCACAAAGGTACTCACTGGCTTTCAGTTCTATCTGATGGTGACTGGTTCATAATCAGGAGGTTTTGAAAAACAGAGGCCCTGGACACTATTGTTCTGCAAATTTTATTTTAATACACTTCTCATCTTTAAAGTAATATACCACACAGCTTTTAAAATGCCAGCGGGTGTCACTCACCCGATGTGATTGGTCCGCAATGAAATTTCAAGCTCTCGCAGGACCTGGGTTGACTCTTGGACTCGTCTCTTGAACTACAGAAGTTGAAATGAAAAAGAAAAATGAGAAAGTTCTTTAGTGCTTGTTTCTGGAACAGAAAGTCATTCCTCAATCACACATGGGACACTCTGGACTGATAACCCCTCTTATATTATTGAAACACTTTAGTATTAGTATTGCTGTCATCGCCTATATTGCCAATATATTGTCTGAAGAACATGACTTCGTGGTTTGCAAGCCAGAATTCAGGGCAGTACGTGCGCTTCCAGAGAAGCCATTTTACGCAGCTGGAACATTTGCCAATTACCACCATGCTTCGCATCTCCTTACAGTTCAAGCAGTGGCTGTACTGACTGGTTCCAGATTTTTGCTTGAATTACTTAAACTGGTTCCTGGCATCTTACCTTCCTGACCCCACCCTGGTCCAGGAATCCCCTTAGTTTCTGGATGTAAGCAAACGGAGGATTCTTCACTTGGAACCGTTCCTGCAATGAATGAAATAACAGTCAGCAAAATCCTCAGCACAGTAGACAACTGAAGTAACGTTACTGTCTTGTACAATAACAGTGCACACTACCTGCTCAGTATGGGTTTCAATTGAAATATTAGTTTATACAGAGTCACCTTTGTAAAATCAACCAATATTAAAGATCTTGCATTTCTACACACTTTCTGTTTACAAAACCTTACTTCTTCTTGTTACGTTTCTATGTCAACTTTTTTCCCCATTATAAATCTTGGAGGTAATTTTCAACATTGCTGCCTGGTCGGTAACCTGTCGTAGCGGATTGCCCATCCGTTGTAGAACCTGACCGATATTCATTTCCATTGATTTCAATGGGGTGAAAATCGGACAGGTTCCACAACTGGTGGGCGATCCACTCTGCCCTTGTGGCAAAGTTGAACATCCCCTCCCATCAACATTTATAATGGAAACTGCCGATGTAAACTTGTCATCTTGTAATTACGTTCTACTAAGAGCAGTGACGCTGTAGTAACTCCTTGGCCTGGATGGCAAGAGAAGCTTTTAGGCTCCAAGATTATGGAGCCAAAGCAGGTCAATTGAGTTAGGGTACAGATCAGCCTTGATCTAACTGAATGGCGAACAGGCTCGAGGGGCTGTATGGTCTACTCCTTTTCCTGTGTTCATATGGCCCCACCAATTACTTCCCTGCTTCTCAAATTGCTCTATGTTTTGCTATCTAACCATAAATAGTAATCTAAAATCAAATGATTATATCATGATTGAAGAGAATGTATGACTTTCAAATGGGGAAAGAATGAAGCCTGGTGCCTGGCCCAATTATCCCCAACCCTCTAACCCACTGCATCTGAAGACTACACATGGTCTCGACTTCCCGCGTGCAGCATTAAGGGAGACTGATGGTTAGCGAACTTCACCTTCTTATGTTTCTCTCAGATGTTTTCTTAAAAACCATAGTTTTTTTTTCATTTTGAATGACATAATTAGGATTGGATTCCAGTAATTATTAAGCCCAACCAAAAGAGATATAAAGGCTGCTTTAAAAGGCACTCTAGAACAACGTAAAATAGACATCCATGAGCGGTAACAACTTGCTCAAGATGGGAAAGCACGGCGAGAAAACATCCACGAAGACCGCTCCTACTATAAGGCCCATCACGTCGCTGATGCTGAATGAAAACGCCAGTTGAGGAAGTCTCGCCTAAAGAATCAAGATCCCCAACCTGGTGTATCAGGGATCCATTGTTCAATCTGAGGACGCTCACTCACAGCATTAAATTGGTTTCATCAATCATCATAGATCTCACTGCAGAAAATGAGCTGATATTCTAGCTGTCCTCTTCGAAGTCGAATTACGACCTTATAAATAATAAGTCCAACCACAGGCAGAAGCCGATTAACAGGCATGGTCAAGGCTGAAGTGTACATCATCAGGCGCCGGCCTCATTCGAGTGGTTCCAGGGAGCTGCAGGTACCAACCGGGTGGTCTGCTCTAGCTCGCTAGTTGTGGGAGGGCAGGAAATCGGCCTGCCCTTTCACTGAGCTGGCTGGTAAGTCAGGCCTGGCGGAGAGGGTGCTGATCGTACAAAGTTGGGGGTGGGGGTGGGGGGAGGACGAGCCGGCAGTGGGCCGCAGCATTTTTGTGGAGCTATGAGGAACACTCCTATCTCCTGGCCCCACAGAAATAAATGGAAAATGAATTTGGGGCTCTTTGTTGGATTGGCCGCCAATGGTCCCTTTAAGGACCGCTGGTATGGCCGCTCACCGCGCAGTCCGTGAGCAGAGTGTTTGCGATGCACGCTCTACCCATCTGTACTTCAAAATCTGTACTCCTGTAATGGCGTAGTTCCCCAATTTGCATATTTAAACAGCCACCACCCCCCGAAACAGGCAACTATATTTTGGGTCCATTAACAGACCTGCCTGAAAATTGCATCAAGCGGACCTTGGGCATTCATGGTTCCTCCCGATTTTCCTCTGCCAGAAACGGGCTCTGGAATTTCAGGATACTTTGCAGGACACCTCATCCTACTGGAGCTTGAATAAAGCACCATGTGTTGTTTGAAATGACTGTGTCACCGTAAATCAGGAGTTAATGCACCACCACCTGAGGTGGGTTTGTACTTGGAGAGAATCCAAAGGAACTTAATTGACACAGTCCCCTTCGTTCTGGAATCAGATTAAGCTATCAATGCAAATTTGTACCCGATTAGAGATTCAGGTGTAAAAGAAACACTTATGACGCACAAGGGAGATTTCCTTCATGTGCTGTTGGCATCAAAATCATAACAGGTTCTGTGTCAATGGGTTCATAAAACGGAGAAAACCTTCTACTCCTCCACAGTATGTCACTTATGCCGGCACCATGGTCCCACCCTCTCAGGAATGTAACATATGAGGGGTTTTGATAGAGTAAATAGGGAGAAACTGGCAGATTTAAGATAATTGGCAAAAGAACCAGAGGGGAGATGAGGAGAATTTTTTTTTAACGCAGCGAGTTGTTCTGATCCGGAATGATAGGCAAACAGGTGTCTGTGGCTAAGGAGAAATTTCTTCAGCGACTGTCAAGGGGGCTTATGGTTGTATCCCCTCATTTGCCTCCAAATAAGGCATATCGCAAAAGAAGGCGGAGCAACAAGGTACTGAACGTAGCCTCCATCACTAAGTGTAAAAAACCAACAGAGTTCTGCCACCAGTCCAGCTGTCAAAAATAAAGATCTTTCTTTGCAATTACCAGCCTGTCCCTTAAGAGTCGAAATGGAAGCTCTAAAATTAGTAGCACGTACTTTTTTTAAGGTGCAGTTTACCCCTAAACACTATAGGGGAAATTTGAATGCAGATGTCTCTGACGTCATTTGTATTTAATTTACAGTGCAGCACTCTCTTCAGGCTCAGTAAGGTGCAGACACCAGAAAAGCCATGGAGGAAATTCAGGTGCAGTGCTATTCAGGAGTAAATTGGGAGTAGAGAATTAGCACCCATTTTTCCTTTGCATTGCACTCATTTTGTGGGCACTATCTAGGAGCAGGATTGAGGAAGTTTATCCCTGACAGTGCATGTCATAAAAATAACTGATACAATATACTAATATCAGAGCTACAGTCTTTTGGTTAATTATATCAGAGATTTTGCACCATTTAATTACTCGATTACTTTTTATTTATAGTGGTCAGGTAACTCGAAGTAATATGAGATGTCTCAAACTCTCCAAAATACATTGACAGACCTTATATCAGGTTGCAAATCACAAATCAAGTTTATTTAGGAATAAAATTATATGAAGGAAGAGCAAACACTAGGTTACGGCAAGAGAAAACTGACTTCGCAACAGTACTCAATAGTAAACGTCTCAAAATGTTGATCATTTTCATAATTTAGAATGCACATCAGTGAGGAAAAACCTGTATGTAAACTCGGATATTGACAGTGTTTCTACTAGCCTGGTGAAGCAGAGATTCACTCAAAGCCCTAGATATAGAGCAACAGTTATATCCGTTCTCTGCCTTGAACTTTGAACAGACAAAGGAATATTATAATTAAATACAATTGTCAAGCACAATAGGGCTTAAAGGCACAGAAATTGTCTGACAGTGATGTGATGTTTACACCCATTACATCTATGATTTGATCGATGACAACCTTCACCCCTTCCCTCCATGGTCAGCAGTCTCCAAGTGATTATCTCCCTCTCCTTCTCACAGCTCAGTAATCAGGTGTTTCTAACACCTAGCATCAGGTGTTTCTGGGCGCATTAGCAATCGTTAAGCAGCCCACCTAGACAGAGATGGATCATCCACCTTTGAAGTGGTAATCTGCATCCCAGCCAGCCCTCCAATACTGAGCAATAGACAGCAGAGAGATTCTCTCCTGTCGTAATCAGATCTTCAACTCCATAGAAGGTATTTGCAGATAATGGTTGACTTCAAAGTCCGAGTAGACTTTACTGCACCCATAAAAATCAAGAGTTAACCCAGCCATTACTTAATACTAAAAATAATTGCATGGTGAGAATGCTCCAATACATTTTTGAGAAAGAAGAAAGACTTGCATTTATATAGTGTCTTTCTATGTCCTATCCCAAAGTGCTTTACAACCAAGTACATAGAATACATAGAATTTTACAGCACAGGAACAGGCCATTAATACAAAAGAAACAGGAGTAGGAGTAGGCCACATGGCCCCGCGGGCCTGGTCCGCCATTCAATAAGATTATGGCTGATCTTCGACCTCAACTCCACTTTCCTGCCTGATCCCCATATTCCTCGATTCCCCAAGGGTCCAGAAATCTGTCTATCTCAGCCTTGAACATATTCAACGACTCAGTATTCACAGCCCTCTGAATGAAGAAATTCCTCCTCATCTCAGTCTTAAATGGCCAACCCCTTATCCTGTGACTATGCCCCCTAGTTCTAGACACTCCAGCCATGGGAAACAACCTTTCAGCATCTACCCTGTCAAACCCCCTCATAATCTTATATATCTCAATGAGATCACCTCTCATTCTTCTAAACTCCGGAGAGTATAGGCCCATTCTACTCAACCTCGCCTCATAGGACAACCCTCTCATCCCAGGAGTTAATCTAGTGAACCTTCGCTGCACCGCCTCTAAGGCAAGTATATCTTTCCTCAGATATGGAGACCAAAACTGTACACAGTACTCCAGGTGAGGTCTCACCAAAGCCCTGTACAATTATTTCTTACTTTTGTACTCCAAGCCCCTTGTAATAAAGGCCAACATTCCATTTGCTTTCCTGATTGCTTGCTGTACCTGCACGTTAACTTTTTGTGTTTCTTGTACAAGGACAACAGCTCTGTGCCGGTGTTTATGCTCCTCACAAGCCTCCTCCCACCTTGCTTCGTCTCACCCCATCAGCATAACCTTCCATTCCTTTCTCCCTCACGTGTTTATCTAGCTTCCCCTTAAATGCATCTATGCTAGTCGCCTCAGCCACTCCATGTGGTAGCGAGTTCCACATACTCACCATTCTCTGAGTAAAGAAGTTGCTACTGAATTCCTTATTGGATTTCTGGTGGTTTTGGGCAGAGGGATGAATTTTGGCCAGGACACCAGGAGAACTCCAAGCTCTTCTTCAAATTGTCCCACGGGATCTTTTCTGTCCACCTATGCAGGCAGATGGGGCCTTAACCTCTTAATCTCTTTCAACCTCTCATTCAAAATCAAACATTTTCGCAATGCAACACCCCTTTAGAACTCAAGTCCTGGAGTGAGGTTTTTGCCCACAATCTTCTGACCCAGAGGCGAGAGGACTACCCAAAGGTAGGGGAGTCTATAACGAGGGGGCACAGATTTAAGGTGAGAGGGGAGAGATACAAAAGGATCCAGAGGGGCAATTTTTTCACTCAAAGGGTGGTGAGTGTCTGGAACGAGCTGCCAGAGGCAGTAGTAGAGGCGGGTACAATTTTGTCTTTTAAAAAGCATTTGGACAGTTACATGGGGAAGATGGGTATCGAGGGATATGGGCCAAGTGCAGGCAATTGGGACTAGCTTAGTGGTATAAACTGGGCGACATGGACATGTTGGGCCGAAGGGCCTGTTTCCATGTTGTAACTTCTATGATTCTATGATTCTATGAAGCTGCCACTTCTCGAGGTCCAGATGACTTTTACAACCCCCTATAATTTTGCTGTTATGGTGCAAAACTTTCAACTCCTCCTTTCTTAATCCCAGTATTTATTTTACATGTTTTATTTAATGCACTGGCTGTATCAGAGTAAATGAAGGCTTTGTGACAACTCAAGGCTTCTGGGGGCTGCTGTACCCAACAAATGTAGCTACACCTCACGCCTTCAGAACTTGGCTGAATCTTCATGCTCATGAAATGTTCCTCACTTTGGCAGATCAAAAGGACCCATCTGTATCCACAATTGTGTCACTGATTTTTTATGTGCTCCAAACCAAAACATAAATCTACATGTACTGCCATTGTCAATAAACACAGATCTGAACCCTGCTTTCAGGCATGGGCTAGACTATGCTGCTTATCTCCCCACCCCCCTCTCCTTTATCAATGGCTAAATGATGGAAGATTACCAGATACCTCCACGAGCTTTAATTAACCGCCATTGATTGTTCATAATTAGTTATTATAATGAGGCAACATTTGCAGAGCAGCAAGCTGTTGCCGAGTCTAAAATTACTTGGTCATAGAATCTTAATCTTGTAATGCTGGTGCCTTCTATTTGGGATCAGATTACCTGTTCGCAGGTACTGTGAACTCAAATGGGAACGTTATGCCTTTGGCCTGTTGTCACTGTCCGTGTGCACTCATGCTGTCTAACTCGTTCCTGCAACAGCTGCAAGGCATCTCTCCACCTTAGGGACAGAGATAATCTGTTCTCTGCCCCAAACACAAGTCATTACTTAGAAGACAACTCCCTTAGAATGATTATATTTCATTTCAGCACAAGATCACAAGATAGATACGGGTGAAGGCTGCCATTCAATTCATTCTAGCTCATCCATCCAGAACAGTTCCCTGTCACAGTAGCCAACTGTTTCTAAAATGATTTCAGTTGTTTTTCTTCCATTACCCGATCCAGAAGTCCATTCCACATGTTGGTCACTTTGTGATCAGACTTGATTAATTCAATGTTCTCCTCAATGGACTCCCATCCTTCACGCTGTGTAAACTTCAGCTCATCCAAAACTCTACTGTCTGTATCCTATCCCACACCAAGTCACATTCACCCATCTCCTCTGTCCTCGCTGATCTACATTGGCTCCAATCCCCCAATGCCTCAAATTTAAAATTCTCATCTTTCTGTTTAAATCCCTCCATGGCCTTTTGCATCCTATCAGTGTAATCTCTTCCAGCCCTCAGCAACTCCCCCACCCCCTCCTACCATATTCTCCATTCTTGACTCTGGCCTTTTCTACATCCAACCCCACCCCCCCCCCCCCACCGCCCCCCAACTGTCGCCCCATTATTGGTGGCTATGCCTTCAGCCACCCAGGTCCAACACTGGAATTCTCCCGCTATGCCCTTCTACAACTCCAGCTCCCTCCTCTCCTCTATCGGCATTCATTAAATCCCATCTCTCTGACCCAGCTTTTGGACACCCGCTCCCCCTCCCCCTCCCCCTCCCCTTCCCCCCTCCCCTTCCCCCCCTCCCCTTCCCCCCTCTTCCTCTTTGGCTCAGTGTCCATTTCCCATACATCCCTGAGGTGCTATATAAATGTTGTTGTGTCAAGAATAACCTCCCGTTGCTAATTTGCGGCTTCTCACCAGCTGGAACCAAGGAATAGAATGATTGTGAGCTCACTTATAGCCAGTCGTCCTGGTTATTTTACAGCTTTTTGTTTTTTGGTGAGTTTTATTCCAATCAACATGAAGGATCTGATACACTTTCATCACCCAATGTTGGCAGTGAGCACTACCAGGTCAAGTACAGCACAGGTTATATGCACAGCAAAGCTGCCTCTGCTCTATCCCAAAACTTGCCTTTACTGCAGCATCAGAAGGGTAACTCAATTAAACCAGTGCAACTTTCCATTTCCCGCGCCAGCTGTACTATGGCCTCCTCCCGTAATGCTAACTCAGGCCGAACCGAGACTTTTGACTTCTACCCACAAGGATTTGGATAGATACTGCCCCAGCTGAAGTCTCTATGGCTGCCTGTCATCCCATCAGTTCAAGGTAGATTTGAACCCAGATCCCACAGCTAAAATGGCAGTGTCCTAACCAGTCGTGTCACGCAGAGTCCTGAGTTTTTTATACATCGATTAATTTATGGGCAGTGAAATGATCATTTATGTATATGCAGTTAATTATAGTCTGCAGTTATATGAAGCACAGCAAATCTGCTGAGAACACACAGCACTCTAAATGTCATGTTAGATCCCAGTATGTTTCCACTTCTAAACAGTGGGGCTGACAATATAATGGAGAGGGCACGGGTGGCATTTGATGCACTGAAGCCAAGCCAAGACTCATTAAGACCCCAGAAAATATTTATATTAGGGAATCACACCAGAATGTGACTCAGCACCTGAGTAGCACATGAATACGCTAAGCGCCTGTTTGGAATGGGTAGCAGATGGGGAGAGGAATTTTGATCCAGGTTGGCCCTCTCCTTTACACCATCTTACCCCCACCGTGTTTCTGGCCTCCATTGGACTATTCTTCAATGGGAACTTTGTGACCCCACCAGTTAAAAAAAAAACACAACTCTATGCTGCAAGGGGAGATAGTAGCTCTCAATGGTTGCTGCCACTCGATGTTCCTTCCCCATCAACCCTCCCACCAGACGCATGCTGCTGATCCAGGTCTGCATTATCGGCCCCTGCGTGATCTGCAGTCACAGGCGAAACACAGTCCTTCCTATTGATGGCAGTGATAAAAGAGGCAAAGTCTACTGGACAACATTCACTAAGAAAAGAAACAGTGAAATGTACTCATCACGGTATGTAAATAAAAGTTGGCTGGGAGTTCCTCACTCTAACACAGTAACAGAGTTCTTCACAGAGTAGTTTAGAATTGGATTGGTGAGTAAATTCTCCTTCCACTGTGATACTAAACTCTGGAATTCTCTCCCTAAACCTCTCTCTCCTCCTTTGAGACACTCCTTAAAACCTACCTCTTTGACCAAGCTTTTGGTCACACGTCCTAATATCTCCTTGTGTGGCTCGGTGTCAAATTTTGTCTGATTACGCTCCTATGAAGCGCCTTGGGACGTTTTACTCCGTTAAAGGCGCTACATAAATGCAAGCTGTTGGTGATACTGGGCCAAAACTGAGTTCCATCTCTAGTCTGGGTTGAATGAGCTGATCTCAGCCTGAGAAGTAGTAGTTTACAACTGGCCTCAGTATCCCTGTGCTGGAGCTGGGGGTGGTGGTGGGGTGGGGGGGGCGGGGGGGGGGGAGACAGGGGAAAGAGAGGGAGGGACAAATCCACTA
Source organism: Heptranchias perlo (assembly GCF_035084215.1). NCBI lineage: Eukaryota > Metazoa > Chordata > Chondrichthyes > Hexanchiformes > Hexanchidae > Heptranchias > Heptranchias perlo. The sequence goes on from NC_090354.1 coordinate 25,404,945, forward strand.
ACTTTACCACCACCTTCTCAAGGGCAATTAGGGATGGGCAATAAATGCCGGCCTCGCCAGCGACGCCCACATCCCACGAATGAATAAAAAAAAGTAGAGGTTCTGCATCTAGTCTCGGCGCCCATGAGCTCAGGATGGGAAAATCATCCAAGGTTCCCACTCCTGATCACCATCCAGTGAGAGTGTGTTTGTGTGTCTGTGGGGGACAGGATCAGACCTAGCCTTGTAGCACTCCCCCCGCCACCCGACCCTCACCCTCTTGGTTAAATATCCTGCTGGCACTCACTACCTGGGCTTACACTTGAAGACTAGCCCATTGGGTGAGGTATGAGAAGACGGCCAATAGCCAATGCCTTCCAGGAGAGGGGCGGAGAAAATTTGGGAAATTGAAGAACTTCTGGGTTTTGTCCTTTTAAAACTAATCGTTTTTCTACCATTCAATGCATGATGAGGAAGCGTCATTTTATATCCCACTTATATATCCATTTTATATCCCACTCACGGAGCTTGGTGTAACTCATTCACTCGCCTGCTGCTGGGATATAAACCGTACTCCTGACTCTTCATGAAATATGTTCTATAACAAGGACATGTGTATTAGGGGAGAATTTTCTCAAGAACCACAGACTATAAATCACAAGTAAGTAAAGCAGGCCTCCCATGCGGGTGAAAGATCAGTCAGCCACTGACGATTACACAATATTCTACATGTTCTGGAGTGTGTCACCTTGTTCAGCCTGTTAACTGATAATTAACTTCAGTAACTTGCATTTTGTCATTTATTGCAATGAGTGATTATGCTCAGTGTAAAACAAGATGCTTCTGTGAACATTGATCACATTGTGATAGACTCCATGCAGCCAGGGACTGTAAAGGAGAGAACAAACAGCACATTTCTCCTTAGGCTTATGTCACCTTGCAACTAAATATTCATAATTGCCTCACGAGGAGTCACCATACAAAGTCAGCTGGCCAGGATCTGAACATATGGAGTTGATTGGTCGGCAATTTTGTGTAAGAAGGACATCAATCGCTGGCCTTGATGTGTTGGAAGTGCAGTACGCTGTTTATTCCTCTGTTTGTCACACCAGTGATCTCCGCTCGAACATACATGTGTGGGAATCAGGTGACTCAAGCCGCCCAAGCTCACAAACGCAGGACGGCCACCTGGGCAAGGTATCAAGACCACTGTCGGTGCCAGTGCAACCACCCACAGAGTGGGTCACCATTTCACTTAGCCTCAGCGTCTTTTATACAACAGAACTGCTGCTGTGACATGAAGAGAATTAGTGCTTGGATAATAATTCTTTTTATGTCCCGCCAGCAGCTTCATTGTAGGGCTATGAAAGGTCCTGAGGCCAAGTGAAACGGTGCCCACGTCGGGGCAAGTTCAGTTGCTTGTGCAGGTTTTACCGCGAATGCCTCTCTGCACCCATCCACCAGTTCATTTCTACATTATCTTAAAAACTTTTAGACCACATTTTTCTTGATCAGCTTTTTTCTAATGAAAATAAATGGTGGGAAGGGATGTGCGAAGAGTAAGATATGTGAGAGTTTTAAGGATATAGTGCTATCCATAAAAGGAAGCAGCTGATGCCACTATTAAAGAGGAGGCCGCACCTCCTGTTTAAATTAATTAAACCTCTCACAGGTTGCGAGGTATTTTCTGACCCAAAAAGGAATAATCAGATTTGCTAAATTTACAGTTATTTTTGTCAATTATTTAAGTTTCTAATGTGTTTGTTACAAATTTTTATTTTTAAGGTGTAGATTGTCAACAGGCTGGAGAAACAAAAATGGCCACTCAACAAAAGAGGAAAAATGTCTTTTCACTTTTTGACGGTTGCTGGCTCTTGGGAGCGTTGAAAAAAACTTGGGAGTTGATTGGCTGGTTTTGTGTGTGTCGCTGGCTTGTGAATTGGAAGCTTTTCTTTCCTGTCCACATTTGAATGAAAACAGGTAGTGGTTATTTGAGAGTGATTAATGATTATTTAATTTGCCTTAATTTAACTTATGACACATTCCATACACAAGACTTCTAGTTGGAAAGAGAGATCAGAAGCAACTTTAGCAGCAATATGTATTTATAAAGCACTCCTCATGTCTCAGGTTACTTTTCAATAAGGAGGGAAAGGATACAATGGACACTTAGCTTGGAGAAAAGGGGAAACATTGAAGGGGCCAGTTTGCGGATGGAAAGCACAGTCAAAGAGAAGGGTTTCGAGGAGATTTCTGAAAGCAGGGAGGGAGGTGGAAGGGTGGAGGGAACCGGAAAGAGAATTCCAGAGGGCAGGAGCATAGTGACTGATGAACAGCTGCCACTGGTAGAATGGAGAGAGTGAGGGATGAGGAGAAGTCATTACATAGAATTCAAAGCACAGAAAGAGGCCATTCGGCCCAACAGGTCTATGCTGGTGCTTATGCTCCACACGAGCCTCCTCCCACCTTACTTCATCTCACCCTATCAACATATCCTTCTATTCCTTTCTCCCTCATGTACTTATCAAGATTCCCTTTAAATGCATCCAGCGTTAAGCAGAGAGCGGGGAGCAGCGTGCATTTGGAGAATCTTTACCATTCTTGGCGTCAAATGAGCTCCTCTGATCATAAGAACATAAGAAATTGGAGCAGGAGTAGGCCAATCGGCCCCTCGAGCCTGCTCCGCCATTCAATAAGATCATGGCTGATCTGATCCCAACCACAAATCTAAAGAACACAAGAAGTAGGAGCAGGACCTGGCCACATAGCCCCTGGGCCCTCTCCGCCACCCACAGGGCATTGACCGATCCGAACTCAGCTTCATGTCCAATTTCCTGCCCGCTCCCCATAACCCCTAATTCCCTTTACTTCCAGGAATACTCCAAGCAGCAGCCAGAATAAAATGACTGAAAGACATTGGAGAGCTCTCCTCTCCAACAAGAGGGTACTTAATGAAACAAGGCCCAGGAGTATTGTACTCCTCAGCCAGACAGCAATTACTCAGACAAGGCCACAGAAGAATATCTAATCTCTCCCTCATTATTATACTTTCAGTGCTGAATTGTGCCTATTTTGCAAAGTGTAAGAGTGAGATTCATATTGGATTCCTGCAGCATCCTGTCTTCATGAAAAACATTTGTGTGGGTGTGCTTGTGTGGTGGGGGGGGGAATGACATTTCAGCGTGGGTCTGCATCACTGAAAACAAAGAAAACAAATTGCCAAAAACTTTTTCATGAAGTCAGTCGTCTCTTAAATAGGCAAAGTAAACACCCGCGTTAACAACTTCAAAGCTGTTGGTAATCGGTTGGGAGGTTGGAGACAGAGAGTAGGCACTCTGATTGGTGGAATCTGACAAGTGGTGTTCCCCAGTACTGGGGCCTCAGCTTTTCACCATATAGATCAATTTCTCGGATAAAAGAATAGAAACATTGGAGGCCATTTAGCCCCTCGAACCTGTTCCGCATTTCAATTAGATCATGGCTGATCTGTACCTCAAACTCCATTGTTCCACATACCTCGATACCCTTTACCTAACAAAGATCTATGAGTCTTGAAAATTTGAATTGACCCAGCCTTTTTGGGGAGAGAGTTCCAGATTTCCACTACCCTTTGTGTGAGCAAGTGTTTCCTGCTTTCACTCCTAAATCGCCTGGCCTGTAATTCTAAGATTATGCCCTCCTGCTCTGGATTCCCTCAATAAGTTTTTCAGGATCTACCCTATTGAATCCCTTTTTAAAATCAAATCTTTGCAACATTGAGGGTGTGGCAGGTACTGAGAATGGGCTTTTCTTTTGTTCCTGAAGCATAACTTTCATAAAAAACCAACAGATCCAAAGAGGTTTTGAATTGTTTCTGGAAGATTCTATTAACCGCAGAGGTGAGTGGGTGGGTGGGCGATGGACCCCCGCCCCCTAATTGGAAAAACCCAAAGCATTGTAAGTCCCAATATAATCACACAAAGCCTGTACGCTGAAGATGCATTTATAACTGGAGACTGGGAACCTCCGATAACCTAGTAGAAAGTGAAATGTGATTGATGAGATATTTGTAACCATGCCTGATATGTGCACCCTGTTTGAATGCAACAGTTTAAATTCATGGCAGGCTTAACACAGCAACAGTACCTGGAATCCCAGATAAGAAGGACTAAGGAAAGCCCTCCATTTGGTTTCTTATCTTAGTATTGTGCTTAAATATTATTAATGACTCTCTGGGGAGTTCAAACATCTGGCTTGTACAACAGATTTGATTTCCAGACATGTCCTAACACTGTGTTGCTAAACGTTTGGCTTCCTCCTTCCTCCCTGAGATATGGCAATTGTCGTCAGTGGTATCGGAGTACCAGGACCATTGCCTGCACTGGGCAGATCTAGATAACTCGGAACAACACAAATGGCATAAAATCTCTGCCTTTTTGCTGTTTTAAAGCAAGTATTCCTGCAGCGCAGCTCTGATTTAAGAAGTTTCTTCAATCACTATAAATAAGTAAATGATTTTACTTTTTAACAGAAGCTTGCAGGGTTCTTTGTGATAAGCTGAGTCTTATCCAGGCATTGGGCTAGTTGAAGAGGGAGTCTTGTTGTCCCCAATGGCTCAGTAAGTGAATGTGCCAGGAGGTGTGGTACTACACCATGCAGACCAAGATAAAGTGGTGTGTGTGAGAGAGAGAGAGAGAGAGAGAGAGAGATAACACTCTTGTGAAGCACTTTGAGACGTTTTATAACATTAAAGGCACTATAAAAATGCAAGTCATTTTTGTGAGTGTGTAAATGCATCTCCCATGGCATTGCTCATAGTAGGCTGCAGGATACGGGGGTAATTTTAACCTTACCTGCTCAGCGGGAAACTGACGGGATCGGATCGGCCATCCGCTTTATATTGTAAAATAAACGAAAGCATGACAGAAATAGCAAGTACAGGAAGTGCGTGCTCCAAGTTAAACATTACATACGAGAGTCAAGGTGAAGTATAGTCTTTAGGTTAAGTGGGGTTAGAGGGTGTGGAATAAATGAATTTGCCTGGACATAATAACAGACCCCATTTTAAAGTCATACATTTGGTCCTCATTTTTAAATTTGTTTCGATATTATTTTTAGATAAATCGCAAAACTTGCAGCAATTTGCGAAGTGGAGAAGTCGAGTTGGTTGGAGCCTCTGCAGTACAGGCTGAAGAGCTGAGAGGCGCAAAACTGAGGTGCTACTACACTACTACTGGCAGGAAGCTGTAATTACAAGTGTGACATGTTTACATAGGCAGCTTCCATTTTTAATGTGGTCAAAGCAATTTATAATGGAATACGTGCTGACGCAAGATTTTTTAATAGATCATAGATGTGTGTGCATGAATGCATTGATCTCCGAATGCTTGGAGGGAAACACCAGCCAGGTTCCCTACACTTGATTATTCTCATCTGTAGAGGTCTGGACCATATTGAGGAAGGGTTTAGTCATTAAGGAAGTTGCATGGAAACCTTTGCTGGCATCAGTCACACGTCCTACTGCCTGCTTTTAGAGCAGTAGGCTAATAAAAATGAACCAGAGCACCACAGTAATTTACAGAACAGAAAGGAGGCCATTCGGCTCATTGTGTCTGTGCTGGCTTTTCTGCTAGACCAATCCAAAATTAATCCTACTGCCTTGCTCAATCCTCATATCCCTGTATCTGCTCTAAGTCTTTATCTACTTTTCCTTTAAAAAATGCAGCGGCCAATGCCTTATCTATTCCCTGTGGCAAAGCATTTCATGCTCCAGTGACTCTCGGCATAAAGACATTTCTCCAACCTCTCCACTCATTCTCTTTGTTACAATTTTAGTTTGATGACCCCTCAACACTGACTCTCCAACCAGAGGAAATAGTTGGTTAAAATTCTTCATAATTTTAATTACCTCTAAGAAATAAGAACATAAGAAATAGGAGCAGGAGTAGGCCATACGGCCCCTCAAGTCTGCTCCACCATTCAATCAGATCATGGCTGATCTTCGACCTCAACTCCACTTTCCCGCCCGATGCCCATATCCCTTGATTCCCTAAGAGTCCAAAAATCTATCTCTCTCAGTCTTGAATATACTCAATGGCTCAGCATCCACAGCTCTCTGGGGTACAGCATTCCAAAGATTCACAACCCTCTGAGTGAAGAAATTCCTCCTCATCTCAGTCTTAAATGGCCGACCCCTTATTCTGCGACTATGTCCCCCAGTTCCAGACTTGCCAACCAGGGGAAATAACCTCTCAATATCTACCCTGTCAAGCCCCCTCAGAATCTTATATGTTTCAATGAGATCACCTCTCATTCTTCTAAACTCCAGTGAGTATAGGCCCATTCTACTCAATCTCTCCTCATAGGACAACCCTCTCATCCCAGGAATCAATCTAATGAACCTTCATTGTACCGCCTCTAAGGCAAATGTAACCTTCCTTAGATAAGGAGACCAAAACTGTACTCAGTACTACAGGTGTGGTCTTACCAAAGCCCTGTACAATTGTAGCAAGACTTCCTTACTCTTGTGCTCCAATCCCCATGCAATAAAGGCCAACATACCATTTGCCTTCCCAATTGCTTGCTGTACCTGCACGCTAACTTTCTGTGTTTTTTGTATGAGGATACCCAGCTCTCTCTGAACACCAACATTTAATAGTTTCTCACCATTTAAAAAATATTCTGCTTTTCTATTCTTCCAAAGTGAATAACCTTACATTTCCCCACATTATACTCCATCTGCCACCTTCTTGCCCACTCCTCCTAGTTTTGTCTGTTCCAGTATTTCAAGTTTCTCCTCATACTTATAGTTTCTCACCCTTGATATAATCCCAGTAAGTCTACACTGCATGCACTCTATGGCTTTAATGTTCCTTCTACAATGGGTCATTCAAAACGGCACACATTGAGCTAACTGTGATCTAATCATTGCCTTGTGCAAATTTATTACTACTTTTTCTCCCTTGTACTTTATGCCCCTATTTATAAAACCCCAAATGTTGTTGATTTGTTTAATAGCTTTATCTATCTGCACTCGCACTTTCAGGGAATGATGTATTGGAACGCCTAGGTCTCACCATTCACCCACACCTATTAGCCTCTTTCCATTGTGTGTATACTCGTAATCCTTGTTTTTCCTCCTAAGATGCATTACCTCACACTTCTCCACATTCATTTGCAGCTGTCACCTGCCTGCCCACTAATCTGCCTACGCCTCCCTGAGGTCTTGTACAGTGCTCGTGTTGTTTGCCAAGCCCACTACTTTTGAGTCATCAGCAAATTTCAATATTGTGCTCCCTGTGCCCAAGTACATATTTTCTATATATAGAGAACACAAGCGCACCCAGTAGTCAGTTAGCACACAGCAAAATACCACAAAGAACAAGTGAATGAACGACCACATCATCTGTTTTTGGTGGTGTTGGTTGTGGGAGAAACGTTGGCCAGGGCTGGAAGAGCTCTCTGCTCGTTTCAAATAATGCCACGACCTCTTTCACATCTATCAAAAGGACCAAAACAAATGGAACCTCTGATGAAGGAGCACTGGAGTGTCAGCGTGGATTATGTGCTTAGTCTACAGTGAGAACGTGGAACTCACTGCCACGTGGAGTAGTCGAAGCAGAGAGCATTTATGCATTTAAGGGGAGGTTTGATGCATTAATGAGAGTGCAGGGAATAGAGGGATACAGGGACAGTGGCTGAAGAGGTAATTAGAGTGGGAGGAGGCTCGTGTGGAGTATAAACACCGGAATAGACCATTTGGGCCGAATGGCCTGTTTCTATGCTGTGGATTCTAATATAATGGGTATGGACACCAGGTCAGCATGTGAATTAAGTGTTTTATACACAATGGCGTGCAGTGCCCAAAATAATTAGATCATCTACTATACTGACCATGGACCTACAGGTGGCCTAGAAATTGTAACCTTTCTTTTTGAAGACCAGTTGCTTTGAACGATGATCGGAAAGCTGAGCCAGACCATTTCATCAACATCCTTCCGTCGTGACACTATTTTGTGCCGTGATGCACAGAACTGCCTCAGAATATTTACCAGAACATAAGGTGAAGCCGTAGTTCTGATGGCCGATGGGGAGTCCCACAATGAAGAGTGAGTCTAAACAATTGGTCATTTACACTTGGGTTTAACATCAACTGCACAAGATTCATGCCAGTGATCAATGGAAGAGTAGCATTATTAACGTTCCCATCAAAGTGAAATCTTCCGAGATTCCTGGTTGAGAGTTCCAAGTTTTGGCCATGCCATCAGGGGAAGACTCTGTGCAGAGGGCAGTGTGATCTTCATAGGAAGGAAGCAAAATCAGTGCTAACCACACAGACTGCTCTTGTCCCCTGTAGAAGAAGATCCGGAGAGTTCTCCCTGGCGTCCTGGCCAATATTTATCCCTCGCCCAACATCATTAAAACAGATTATCTGGTCATTATGTCATTGTTGCTTGTGGGGCCTTGCTGTGCGCAAATTGGCTGCTGCGTTTCTTGCAGTACAAGAGTGACTACACTTCAAAAGTATTTTACTGGCTGTAAGGCGCTTTGGGATGTCCTGAGGTTGTGAAAGGCCCTGTATAAATGCAAGTCTTTCTTTCTTTTAGAAGCTAATTCAAGATTAGTGTTGGTAGGACAGACTGCCTGGCTTCCAGAGAAGAGTATGTGGTTTAGGGGGTATAAGTTGCAAGTCTTCTCATCCATACAGGATGATCTTGGATCATCTGTGCGAGTCCCAACTCCCAGTGTTGCCGATCAACCTCCCAATCAGACTATTTCATTGACCTCTCTGGAGCAATACAATTAGGTGTACTTGCAATAGCAGGATTCAGGAATCAGTATAATGATCTGGGATCCTCCCCGATGAATTGTACGGTATAAAACAGGGGAGAAAATGACATTCAAAGACCCTGAAGGGTAGGAGTGAGATCAGGAAATAAGAGAAAGCATTTAGAAACAAAGTCAGCAGAGTTCACAAGGGGAAAAGCTGGACAATTACAGTACAACTCATCCTGCACATCCTAGTGGCCAGTTGTAGAAATGCAGATGGAGTTTCCCAGTTGTACTTTAAGAGTGGCTTTGGAACTCAATCAGGTAGGCCCAAACCAAAATGGAGACCTCTAACTTGGCTAGCCTTCTCATCTAATGTTGCACTAGAAATAGCCACAAGTTGACTGCAACAGGAAGTAGTCAATCATAAGCAAGATTGAATTCCTCTTTATTCAAACACTAATTTTCCCCCTTCCTGCCTCTTGAAACCACTGACTCCTTTTTTTGTTATTATTTATTCTCGGGATGTGGGCGTCACAGGCAAGGCCTGTACTTATTGCCCATCCCTAGTTGCTCTGAAAAGGTGGTTGTGGACCTTCTAGCAGTTGGATACAACCGAGGGGCTAGCTAGGCCACTTCATGTTAAGCTTCATGGTCACTTTTACAGATTTTTAAAATTCAATTGAAATTCTCAAACTGCTGTGGTGGGATTTAAACTCATGTTCTCTGGATTACCAGTCCAGTAACATAAGCACTACACAAATGCACCGATCACTCTTTGGTACCTCACCCAGGTGGGTAGAATTCATGTGTGAGCCATGACAGCAAATGTTGGCATTAAAGTTCTACTTTACTATTGAAAAGAAGCAGGGTGCAATTGGCTAACTTTACAATGAACTGTTTCCTTACAAACCTATATCTAGCATTTAACAAAGGACAAACACAATGGCAGTCATAACTGGCACTCGTATTAGCTTAAGGGCACCTTTCCCCTGAGGGTTAAGTACATATTGACGATGTCATTGGCTGTCTTTCATATAGCTGTACAGCAATGCTTAGATAGGATGGGCAGACTATGCTACACAGTTCCCCCATTAGTAAATTAGTCATTTGCAATTACGGTAAATTACAGTCATTTGTGCCAACCAATTAGTACATTTCACTGCTTTATAAAAACAGGATTGACATGTTTCTGAAGTAGATGTTGCATGAGGCTCCATCCTTAGGTAAAAAAAAATAATTCCCTTCGTTCACAATGTTCTCAACTCCTGGCTGAATTACAGACTGTGAACCTCAAAGCTCGTGCTGTAAGAATGACTGGAACAGATCACAGAAGGTCGTGTTGTGTTAGTTTTGACATCACTGGTTGCCCCTCTTCCATAGTGTTTCCAACTGCTCCAGAAATTATTAATCCATAATTAGAGCAATATATTATTAAACTGCATTGTTGCGAGAGCCACTTCTGGGCATGGTTTTAGCTCAGAGCCTGGCATGTGTAGATATTCGTGTGGGGAACCCGGAAATTCATTGAGTGCGTCGCAATCTTCTGCGATCGCAACTCAACTGAAGGTAAGTATTTTGCTTCTGGGTTTCCCGTGCGCCAGGCAGCCAGATTGATAGGCCAGCTGCCTTTCGGAAGGGAAAGGAACTGCAAATCGGAGAGGGTGGAGGGAGGGAGAGAGAGATCGTAGGCCGTGAAAGAAGAAATTGGAGTTTGCTGGGGGGGGGGGGGGGGGGGGTGGGGGTGGTGAGGGGAGATGAGGAAACATGGACGACATCAGGTGGGCCTTGGAGAAGATCGGGGTGGGGGGGTCAGTATCAGGGGCAGGAGGGATCCTGCATTGGCGGGGGGGGGGGGGGGGTCGACTGATCGCAGGGGTCCTAGGCCAGATGAGCCGGTTGGGCCTGGAAGAAGTATTCCTGCTCCTCCGGGCCCACAGGCAGTGCAATAAAGGCACTCACCTCATGGATCCGGCCCTTCTTGCCTGCTTTCACCAGATGTGAATGGGAAGCGATGGGAAACCCGAACAGGTAAGGTTAAATTTGTTTTACATTTGTAATTCACAAAAAATTAAGTGCCTCAACTATTGCAATGAGGTACATTGCCCCTTTAAATATCGGCCTGCCGGCTTTACGTGGAGACGGGACTTCTGGGTTTCTGTTGCGCGCGCATCCTAACGTGCCTGGGTTAAAGCCAGAAATGGGCGCGTTGGAGCCGGGACTCCAAAAATAAACAATTTTTATTGCCCGCTCACCCACCCGTTCTTGGGGGTTAATATGACCCTTTGGTCACCAGCCAATCTCAAAGGGTCAAAGGTCAGCAATGGCAGGACACAAGCTGCACTGAGATCAACAGGGAAAAATGTTTTTCACTGCCTGCACCTGGCGCTAACGGGGTGGTAACGGCCGCGGCTTCGTTTTGAAAGGGGCCTCCTGCCGAGTGTCCAAAGCGCCCACTTGTTTCAGGCTCCTCCGGGGCCCACAAAAATAATCTGGGCCACTGCCACCCCAGGTCCCCCACCCTCCACGATCATGTCCACTACCTCCCCACTCCATAACTTACCCGGCTGGCGGTCATCCCGGCCCTGACACGTGCTGCACTGTGACGTCTGTTTGGCTCCCCGCAGTTCGCCAGCCAGATTTAAATAAGGCAGAGGCCTCAAAATCGCGAGGGTCTCTTCGTCGCTGGATTGCGTGACCGACCATTGCACTCTCCAGTCGGTCGCCCAGAAGTCAAAATAGACCCCCGAGTTTAACTATGAGTCTTTCCAGCGTCAATACCTGCCTTGTCGATGATCATCTCCTTCAGTGTTTCCCCCACCACCTCCATTTTCTCTCCTCCTCTACAGGCAATGAATTACTTTTGTAGTCACAGTTATGGAGACAAAGAACACAGCATGGCCCTACAAACAACCATGAGACAAATCGCCAGTGGTTGTATTGACTAGAATACCAGGAAAACATCCCTGCTTTTCTTCGAATAGTTTCATGGGAAACATGGGAGCAAGCAGACAGGTTCAACATCTCATCCGAGAGACAGCACCTCCAACAAGTGCCAGCATTCCCTCAGCGTGGCACTGAAGTGCCAGCTCAGATTGGCATGCTCAAATCTTGCAGGGGGGCTTGAACGCAGCACTCTCTGAGGTAGAGGCAAGAGTGGTACCACTGAGCCAAACTGACACTCTGTCCTGAAGGCACTGACTCATGCTGGCCTACGGTTCCAAGGTGACTGGCAGTCATCCACTATCTCACTAAGTGTTGGCACCATATTCGACCGGGGGGGGGGGGGGGGAGGGGGAGGGTATCACAGCCGAGCTACTCTGTTCTCACTTGACATCTACATGTATGCCCTTCTGAGCAGAAGTTGCTGGACAACAATCAGGAACAGGAACTTTCAGCATTTAATTCCCCTCCCAGTCTCAGGGGACACAGAAATCAATTGCAGTGCGGCACCATTATTCAACTGACTTTAGCTAACTCAGCACCGATTGTGGGTCAGACCTGGAATCTTCCTGTCCAATTCAATATAATGTGGCGCAGTTACCCAATCAGCCATTGAGGGAGCCCTTTCTCTGTTTAATATGGAGTTTAAAAGACAGACAGCACAGTGCCATACTATTGGAGCTCTGCTGAACTGTGCCACACTGTGACACAATTAGAGGTGATGCCTGCAATCCCTGACACAGCAAATCCTCAAATTCAACACTTTTCCACAGGGAGAACATTACAAATGAGCAGATGAGTCACTCCAGGCTGCTTGAAAACTTCTGAGCAACCAGCTCGCGTATAGTGCTGGCAGGGGCCCAGAGTCAGGTCGACTACATAGTCTAAAAATGGCGCATACCATGGGGAGGCGGAGAACTCAAATGAACAATGAAATACATTTTTTGGTGATTTTTTTTTCGTGCTCATTAAAGTGAGGGTTGTTATTGGAGGCAGATTGAACAGCTTCCCATTTCAGGCGCCCAATATCAGCATCAAGCACTCCAGAGTCGAGCTACAGTTAGGTAGCTGAGATGAGGAGAAACTTCTTCACTCAGAGGGTAGTAGGTCTGTGGAATTTGCTGCCCCAGGAAGCGACATCATTAAATAAATTTAAAACAGAAATAGACAGTTTCCTAGAAGTAAAGGGAATTAGGGGTTATGGGGAGCGGGCAGGAAATTGGACATAAAGCTGAGTTCGGATCGGTCAAGGCCCTGTGGGTGGCGGAGCGGGCCCAGGGGCTGAGTGGCCGGGTCCTGCTCCTACTTCTTGTGTTCTTTAGATTTGAGGTTAGGATCAGATCAGCCATGATCTGATTGAATGGCGGAGCAGGCTCGAGGGGCCGATTGGCCTACTCCTGCTCCTATTTCTTATGTTCTTATGTTCTTAAAGCTCACAATAAACTGAGGCCCTGGCTGCCTGTTGGTCTTTCCTCAACCAGCACCACCAAACACAGATTATCTGATCATTCATTCATTTACTATTTATGGGACTTTGCTGTGTATAAATTGGCTGCTGTGTTTTTCTACATTTATATAGCACCTTTCACAACCTCCGGACGTCCCAAAGTGCTTTACCGACAATGAAGTGTCGTCACTGTTGTAATACAGGAAAAGCATCATCCAATTTCCATACAGCAAGGTCACACAAACAGCAATGAGATAAATGATCAAGTCATCTGTTTTAGTGATGTTGGTTGAGGGATAAATATTGGCCAGGATACCGGGGACAACTCTCCTGCTCATGGGATCTTTTACGTCCACCTAAGAGGGCAGCTTTAATGTCTCCCCCGAAAGACAGTGCAGCACTCCCTCAATGATGCACTGGAATGTCAGCCTATATTTTGTGCTCAAGTCTCTGGAGTGGGACTTGAACCCACAACCTTCTGACTCAGAGGTGAGGGCACCACCACTGAGCAGTTTGCGATGCCCTGAGGTACCCTATAAACCCCTAACATGTCTGAGGTCCAACTACAGAAGAGTGCCCCCTACTGCACCACCAAAGTTTTTCACCTCTTCAGCCTCTTGTGAGATTGCCAATTTGGAGCCAGAAAGGGATTGGATTGAGACTTCACTTTACATAAGTCCTTATGTGAGCACACAGAGGAGAATTTCATCCCGTCGGCCTAGCCTAGATTTGAATGGAAATCCCAGAGGCGACCTTTTTTCTTTGCCTAGAATCTTCCCTCGTAATTACACTGCAGTCAGCGTCCTTGACATTTTGGATGGATTTACAATGTCTCTATTTTCTAAATTACGTTAGCCAGCCCACTGGGCACACGCAGGAGACAACACAAAGTCAGCAAATAAATGACATTTGGGCTAATCTGCAATGAAACAACCAGCTGTGTGAGTTATCTGCCCTTTTCTCCAGGTTAACCACTCTCCCTCAGCTGGTCTCAGTCAGTGCCTGTGAAAGAGGCCTGCGGGGTCTGTGTGTTTGTCTGATCCTTTACGAAGTAAATGCACTAAACTCCTGAGGCGTTTGCAGCTCATCGCGGAGCAAACGACAATAAGGAAACTCCAAAGGGAAATCTCGTAAGTACTTATTTAAGCTGCTGAAAAAATATACATTAATCCCCACACTTCATTTTCAAAGGATTTATCTTTGTTCTTTCTAATTCCTTCACTGACATATTCATCTTTTCCACATGACATCTTGCCAGTCTGTGATAATGCAGCACACAATCTGCCAGGTGGGAGGTGTGGTGTGTGGGGTGGGGGGAGAGAATTAAAACATCACATTGAACATCGTGGCTTAAAAACTAGATGGATCCCAGTTATACTCCTGAGGGTGCCAGAGACAGCTGCTTCATCCACTGTCAGTTGGCGGTGAAGATGCTGGGGTATTACTCCACAGGGGCCCATAACACTCCACTACCTCCCCTTTTCTTCATACATGAGCCCAGACAGTCAGGCTGGAAGGATGTTCAGCCGTGGAGAGCATCACAGCCAATCTCCATCTTGCCTTCATCCGCCATCCACGTAGGAGCACTTAAGCAGCGGGCCAGGGGCTGAACCCATGACCCTCTTAACCATATAACAGCCCCACAGTGCACTTACCCACTAAATGACTAAACCAAGTTCAATTTTGGACAAATGGTTTTTTCTGTCTCCATATTAAACATCCATATGGACGTCGAAGATCCCATGAGCAGGGGAGTTCTTCCTGGTGTCTTGGCCAATATTTATCCCTCAACCAACAGAATCAAAACTATGGCTTAGCCCTTTGGCTCTGTGATGTAATCGGTTCCATTTGGTAAGGTCACCACGTTGAATTTAATTTTTCATCCCTGCTAGGTAAATGCTGAAGATATCGACTTACGATGACAGAAAGAGGAGATTTAGCTCACACAACCTAATGAGGACTGTTAGGGCCCATTTATATTGCAGCACTGCCTCCTGAACTCCCAGCACAGCCAAGAGGTGTGCTGGACCCTAAACAGGTATTTGGAATCCATATAATAGTCTGCCTGTAAGATCATCAACTACATTTCATCCGACACAAATGAATTGATATTTTTATTGACTGAGTTCACCAGGTATAACATGTGGGACTTTAAGGTGTGCAAATATCTCAGATTTAGCTGTGTTTGTGCTTTCTATGCACTGGGAGGCCCACAATAAAACAGTTAGTATCTGAGAGCTAGGCAATCAAGATTTATCATCAGGCAGTTGCATCCATTTGTCCAGCATCCCAGACAGGAACAGGAATTGTACAAATGGGATTTGGCAACCTAGGCCCCATGCTGTGGAATTCCCTCCCTAATCCCCTTCACCTCCATCCTCTCCTTAAAACCCACTCTTTGGCAAAGCTTTTGGTCACCCCTCCTAATATCGCCGTCTCCAGTTTGGCGTTCATTTTTTTAATTACACCTCTGTGAAGTGTCTTGGGTCATGTTTTCAATGTTAAAGACACAATATAAATGCAAATTGTTGTTTATTTTTCTCCCATCTACTTGGGTTTCCCTGCAATAAAACCATTCGGACAGCACTGTGCCCACGCTCTTGCCAATGCTGTTCTTGACCAACCCTCCCTGTGACCTCTGCTCAGCACCATGTCCAATGGCAAGGCAAAGAATAGCAACTTCTCTCATGTGTAATGGTGTCAATGGACCTACTCCACAATGAGGTATCTCTCAAAGAGGTACTGAACAACTGGCTCATTTTCTTTGGCATTCCCTCCCCTCCAATTTCCACCCCAATTCTCCTCTTGGCACCAACTCCTTGCTGTGGGACAGTTCCACGATCAGCCAGTTGTCCTCCATTACCTCACTCAAGTGGCCATTCATCACATGTGTGCCTCTGTAGGTGAGTGAGGGGACATCAGAACCAACCCCGTTCCTGTCCATGCACTGCAACAGTATCCAAAGACCAAACCAAGTCAGATCGTCCAGCAATCAAACTTGACGCCTTCCTGGTCTGTTCAGCTTAATTCCAGGACATTTTACCAACGGACCCTTCAGGGGACCGCCCAGGTTCCTTTTCTTATGTTTGAGTGATCTCAACAACAATAAAAATCTGCATATATATAGCAACTTTAACATAGTAAAACGTCCCAAGGCACTTCACAGGAGAGTTATTAAAGAAAATTTGACACCGAGCCACATAAGGAGGTATAAGGACAGGTAACTTGGTCAAAGAGGTAGGTTTTAAGGAGTGTCTTAAAGGAGGAGAGAAAGGCAGAGAGGTGGAGAGGTTTTTAGGGAGGGAATTCCAGAGCTTAGAACCTAGGCAGCTGAAGGCACGGCCGCCAATGGTGGAGCGATGAAAATCTGGGATGCGCAAAAGTCCAGAATTGGAGGAGCGCAGAGATCTCGGAGGGTTGTAGGACTGAGAGGGGGTTGCAGTTCTGCACTACACAAATAGCACCGTAGTAGTTTTCTAACCTGTTTACTTTCTTCACAGAAAGGTACACGACACGCAGAAAAGAGTTGCCTCATGTGACAGGTGGTGCATTAGGAAAACTAGCATCACTTCCGGGTACAGCAATAGCAACAGTCAGGAAACGGCAAAACATCTTGAAACCACCGCCAGGAAATGCCCCTTGAAGTGATGTGTCAAATCCACACCTACTCAACCAGGCCCACATGCTGATTCGAACAAAATAATCCATTCCATGTCAGGCACGTTAATAGTTTGGTTTTAAAATGACAGGATGGTGGCCAAAGCAAAGGGAGAATCAACCTCACATTCACATTGATTGCCGCATGTCCCAGTCCCCGAGGGATTGCTGTGGTGTGAAATATTTAATCACATAATAATTTAGAAACGGGAGTACTGAGTCAGGAACCTGGTGCTTTATGATAAGTGCAGTGTTTGACGTTAATGCTTTGTTGATATATTAATAAAGGCTGCTTATTAATCTTGGGTAGGAAAGGATTATTTTGAAATATTGCCTCAACACTTCACAAATATTAATCCCTCCCATGACGGGCGGGAGAGGGGCTTAAAAATTTTTAAACGGGGAACCGTGTCCCCAACCCACCACGTAGAATCAAAGAAAGGTTACAGCATGGAAGGAGGCCATTCGGCCCATTGAGTCCGTGCCGGCTCTATGCAACAGCAATCCAGCTAGTCCCACTCCCCTGCCCTTTCCCCGTAGCCCTGCAAATTTTTTCCTTTCAAGTACTTATCCAGTTCCCTTTTGAAGGCCATGATTGAATCTGCCTCCACCGCCCCCTATATTCAAATTCTCAAACTGCCATGGTGGGATTTGAACTCACATTATCAGGATTATTAACCCAGGCCGTACGCGCCTGTCGCTGTTTTTACGGCGGTGGGTTTCATGGCGTCCGAGTGTCCCACCATGGAGAGATGGGACACTTCATTAAAATGTTTAAATCGAGCTCCCGCAGTGTATTTGGGAGCCTGATTTAAATTCAACAGTTGCCGCCCGGGTTTCCGAGGGCTCAGGAAACCGGGCAGGGAAATGGAGACAGGAGCTGCCGGCTGCAGAAGGTAAATGCTCTTTACAGCATTCCTTGTGAGCCAGGAGGAGCAGGAATGCTCCCCCCCCCCCCAGGCCTTCGGCCTCCCCTCTGCGATCGTGGCCCCTCTCTCCACCCTGCCGCGATCACAGACCTCCCTCCCCTCCAGCCCCAATCTCTCGCTCCCTCCCCCCAACCCCCGATCTCTCGTTCCCTTCCCCCTCCCATTTGCCGGGGACCATCCCCAAGGGTTTCCGGATGCGGCCTCCTGTCTCCAGTCTTCCCCCCCACCCCCCTCCCACCTCACTGTGTTCCCGGCCTTGCCGGGTTTTCCACCTCCCCCCCCGGCTCCTCGTAAATATCAGGGCCAAAGACATTGACAATGTCTACCCTAATGGCTCAGATGGTCAATTCATTGTCCCGTACACAACAGCAAACCCTAAGTTTGATCTCTGGTCTATGCTGCATTCACTGCAATAGGTCACAGTGTCCTTTAGGCGAAGGGTATAAAATCAGTTGGGGTTTCCACTCCTGATCATTATCCAATGAGCCCTGCTGAAAAGACGGCAGACATGGGTGCCAGGTGAGGACAAGGAGTCACCCCCAGCTGTGACACCCACCACAATCGAATAGCCCGCTGACACTCAAGGTCTCGGCTCACATACGGACAAGAGCAACTTGAGTGAGGGTTCTGGAGGCTGCTGGTATCTGTCCAACTGCACCCAGCATGAGTCAGCAACTTTATGAGAGGGAGGGTGAAAAGTGCAACAATGAATATTTATTTGAACCCAAAGATCGTAAATTAGTGCAACAATAACAAACAGACACGCACACTCTGTGGTAAGGTTACTGTGGTCTCGTACGGCACACAGTGACGCCATTTCCTGCCTCTCCATGGTTTCCAAATGCCAGGCTTTGTGCCTCCAGTGTCCCTTTCTCAAAGGTTCACAAACCAACTGCACTACCTTTGGAGTGATTACAATTCTACATACTGGGGTAACCAAAAACTGAACCCAGCTGACCATTGAACAAGCTTGTTAACTAGCAGAATGTGTGGGCACATTAAGCTGAAGATCATGGCAGTCCAACTCTGTCAAATTCCACTACTGAGCAGGAGAGGAGAAGCTCTCTTCTGTGTCACCATGGACCCAGAAAGATACTCTCTACATTATTTCTAACCTGTACCATTCGCGACAAGTTAAACCACCAAAGGGTTTGCCTAGCCTATGGATAATGGGTCAAAGTGCCACCATTCATCCAGGCCAACCAATCTCCTGCAGTCAGGGGGGGGATATACTTCAATTTGGATTGTCAACAGACCAACCAAACCATCACTTCCCCCCAAATATTGTCTCAACTGTTAACGTTCCACATCCTCGACTCTAAATGCTAAATGTCAGCATGAGATGCAATCAGTGGGCAGGTATAGTGGTAAACCACACCTTCAGCAATCATCTGGCCAACGGCCAAAGTAAACAAAAGAGCTGTTTTCATTACTTTGCTCTGCACGATATGTAAATAGAACCTCAATGACACCTCATTGGAATGCTAAAAACGAATTGGCATAAAGATTTTTGCAGCTGTTGATTGACATCCTCATGGTAACCACAGCCAAAGTAGTGCAGAGTTGTCACAACAGATTCAATTCCAAGGAGTTGGGGGAAACTAAGCAGTCTAATCCAATCAAATCCACACGTCTGCAAGACTTGCTATCATCAAAGATCTCTAATTTCCTAATATCATAGAATCGTAGAATGACACATCACAGAAGGAGCCCATTCGGCCCATCGTGCCTGTGCTGGCTCTTTGAACGAACTATCCAATCAGTCCCACTCCCCCCACTCTTTCCACATAGCCCTGCAAATTTTTCCCCTTCAAGTATTTATCCGATTTCCTTTTGAAAGTTACTGTTGAATCTGCTTCCACCACCCTTTCACTTGTATGTTAGATATACAATATATATATATATATATATATATATATATACAGGCTACTATCTACACAGACTTGGCAATGACATAGTGAGTCCTGGCCCATTGAACATCCATTAGTCAAAGAGGTAGTCAGGTTGCTATAATTGGACTCAGTGCCCCAAGCTAGAAAAGAAAAAATAAAATCAGCCATGGCTCCCAATCCTGATTGCCATCCAGTCACTCTTGCTGAAAAGTCCATTGCGTCAACATCTGGTGATAGAAGCAGGCTTTGCTGTGATACCTGTCGCAGTTAAATTGCTCTCTGATCACTCTGCCTAGGCCCACACTTCAGGAAAGGCCACTTGGGCAAGGATAGTGGAGAACTGCTATGGAACTGAACCCCAGGATAATTCACATGTCCTTCAGGAAGAGGAGATCATTGCAAATTAAATGGAGCTGCTCCCAGTCCTCTGCCAATGCCTCTCCATTTAATAGCTTAAGTTGGAGACTTACCCCGCCTCTCCCTTCTCTTCCTGATACTTTGGTGCACCTCGGCGATGAACCCAGCTGTAATTAGGAACTCAATATGTGGAGAATCACAGATATGACCCTGGATCCTAACTATTCTCATTGATTAACCTGAATGAATTCTGTTTGCTATAGCTGGGTATGAACATGTGAATTATCATTTGCATTTTCAAATATTAGTCAGGCAGCTACTAAGCCCAGAGAGCTGCAGCTGAATAGCAATAATAGGCTGATTTTCAAAACAGGGTTATGAGGAGAATACATTAATTCTACCAGTGGGCTCGATGGAATTCTGAAAATGGTAAATATGCAAAAGGGCCGACTGATTTTCTTTTGCAACAAGCAGTGTATAAAAAGAGCTTTATTAAAGGATAATAAATTTCCAAGGGGCTCTGACATTAAGTCAGGCAGAACAAAGAAAATGTGACTCACTAAAGGGTTTGTTTTTTCTGTCTCCTATTGCAGAAAGTCCCCTGTAATGTAAACATGGCCACCTCGCTAACATGAGGACTCTCCGTTGCACCCAGGTGGGTGGTTCCAAGCACCATCGGCAACGTGAAATCCCCGTGACCACTTGACCTATTCTTAGGCTTCCCAAGGGGAGTTGGACCAACATGAACGAGGCCAACTTGCAGACCTGACATCATTATCCAATCCTTATTATAAACAACAGTATTTTCCCTTTTATTGGCTTTATACTTTGAATTTCCATAAGCATTTTCAGGCACACTCCTGCATTAATGATTTAGCATCACTTTTCAAATCTTATTTTCTATTCGGTTTTCTACCCTTTTCCTGAAGGTGTCGACTCCTTGTTGGGGTATCGTTCCATGGATGCCAGTGCCTCACCCAGCCGGCCATTATTGACCTGTAAGCCTTGTTGGTGGGATACATCACAGAGGGGCCAGTGCTGTGTTCATCCAATGCCCACACACTTGGACTTCCAGCAGAGGCCACTTGGATAGTGATCGGGATGGGGGTGGATCTCCAGTTGATTTCTCGCTCCCTAACCCAAGGACTCTGAGGACAACTGTAATGCCCACGATGGGCTGAGGTCAGCTAACAGCACAGACCAGGGACTGAACTTCCAGATCTGCTATGTCTCAGCTACTCATTTAGAGGAGGGCAACCACAAGCAAAATCACAGCACTGTGGAGCAAGTGGTTTTTAAAGAGAGAGATGTGAAACACATAAAGCCACTCGTAAAGGAGGGATTCCATAGTCAGGGAAGTAAAGAGGTGGTTCTGCAGCCACAACCAAGAGTCCTGAATGTTGCCTCTCATCTGTCAGGATAAAGTTGCGATTCACGTTGGAACCAGTGACACAGGAAAGTATAGAATTGCAGTCCTGCAAAAGGAGTTTCAGGAATTAAGGGATAGAGGACTTTGAGGGTAATAATCTCAGGATACGCCCGATGCCATGCACCACTCAGTACAGATATAACAAGATGAAGGCGGTAACTGCATGGCAAGAGAAATGGTGTAGGAAGGGATTAGATTCCTGGGACCATTTCTAGGGCACGTGTGGCCTGTAGAGGATGGATGGGCTTGGTTTGAACGAAGCTGGGACCGATGACCTTGATAGGAGAATAACTAGTGCTGTGGGAAAGGGTTCAAACAAATATAGTGGAGACAAGGAAAGAAAAAGATGAGGCAGCGGAAAGCAAAAGAAAAGGGTTTAGGAGAGGAAAAACAGGAAAGTAATTACAAACAGATCTGAAGGAGGAGGTATCAAAAAAAGGCTCTGACCATGATTTTTCAATCTTCCTGAAGTATGAAATTGTGCTGTGGGATTGAGGAGCAGACAATCTAATACAGGAACAGGAGTAGGCCATTTACACCCTCAAGCTTGTTCCGCCATTCAATGAGATCATGACTGATATATGTTCTAACTCCATATACCCGTCTTAGCCCCATATCCCTTAATACCTTTGGCTAACAAAAATCTATCAATCTCAGATTTAAAATTAACAATTGAGCTAGCATCAACTGCCATTTGCGGGAGAGAGTTCCAAACTTCTAACAGTGTAGAAGTGTTTCCTAACTTCACTCCTTAATGTTCTGGCTCTAATTTTTAGACTATGTTCCCTAGTCCTAGACTCCCCAACCAGCGGAAATAGTTTCTCTCTTTCTACCCTGTCAGTTCCCCTTAACATCTTGAAAATTTCGATCAAATCATCCCTTAATCTTCTAAATTCCAGGGAATACAACCCTAGTTTGTGTAATCTCGCCTCGTAATTTAACCCTTGGAGTCCAGGTATCGTTCCAGTAAATCTACTCCCTCCAAGGCCATTATATCCTTCCTAAGATGTGGTGCCCAGAACTGAACACAGTACTCCAGCTGTGATCTAACCAGGGCTTTGTATAACTGTAGCAATTCCTCTGTTCAAGATGGGTGAGGTTAAACAGGATAACTGTCGATCAGTTAGTCTATCATCTAATGGGCAGACCCTGAGGATCCATAATTCGAGATCAAATTTGTGAGCATTTAAAAATGCATGAGGCAATCAAGAACTGCCACTGTGGATTTGCTAAAAGCGAGGCGTGTTTGACAAAAACAAGAGCTTTTTGAAGAAGTGATTGATCGTATAGATAAATTCAGTGGACGTAGCGAATATGGGTTTTCAGAAGATATTCAATAAGGTATCTCACACAAAGCTTGTTACCAAGAATTCATGTGTTTGGTGTAAGAAATGAAACAGCATGAATTGAAGGACAGACAGGAAATAAAGCGTTAGGGTTAACGGGTGTTTTTTTAAACTCGTTCATGGGATGTGTCAAGACCAGCATTTATTGCCCATCCTTAATTGCCCTCGAGAAGGTGGTGGTGAGCCGCCTTCTTGAACTGCTGCAGTCTGTGTGGTGAAGGTTCTCCCACAATGCTGTTAGGAAGGGAGTTCCAGAATTTTGACCCAGCGACGATGAAGGAACGGCGATATATTTCCAAGTCGGGATGGTGTGTGACTTGGAGGGGAACGTGCAGGTGGTGTTGTTCCCATGTGCCTGCTGTCCTTGTCCTTCTAGGTGGTAGAGGTCGCGGGTTTGGGAGGTGCTATCGTAGAAGCCTTGGCGAGTTGCTGCAGTGTATCCTGTGGATGGTACACACTGCAGCCACGGTGCACCGGTGGTAAAGGGAGTGAATGTTTAGGGTGGTGGATGGGGTGCCAATCAAACGGCTGCTTTGTCCTGGATGGTGTCGAGCTCCTTGAGTGTTGTTGGAGCTGCACTCATCCAGGCAAGTGGAGAGTATTCCATCACACTCCTGACTTATGCCTTGTAATTGGTGGAAAGGCTTTGGGGAGTCAGGAGGTGAGTCACTCGTCGCAGAATACCCAGCCTCTGACCTGCTCTTGTTGCCACAGTATTTATGTGGCTGGTCCAGTTAAGTTTCGGTCAATGGTGGTCCCCAGGATGTTGATAGTGGGGGATTCGGCGATGGTAATGCCGTTGAATGTCAAGGGGAGGTGGTTAGACTCTCTCTTGTTGGAGATGGTCATTGTCTGGCACTGTCTGGCACAAATGTTACTTGCCACTTATCAGCCCAAGCCTGGATGTTGTCCAGGTCTTGCTGCATGCAGGCACTGACTGCTTCATTATTTGAGGGGTTGCGAATGGAACTGAACACTGTGCAATCATCAGCGAACATCCCCATTTCTGACCTTATGATGGAGGGAACATTATTGATGAAGCAGCTGAAGATGGTTGGGCCAAGGACGCTGCTCTGAGGAACTCCTGCAGCAATGTCTTGGGGCTGAGATGATTGGCCTCCAACAACCACTACCATCTTCCTTTGTGCCAGGTATGACTCCAGCCACTGGAGAGTTTTCCCCCTGATTCCCACTGACTTCAATTTTACTAGGGCTCCTTGGTGCCACGCTCGGTCAAATGCTGCCTTAATGTCAAGGGCAGTCACTCTCACCTCACCTCTGGAATTCAGCTCTTTTGTCCATGTATGGACAAGGCTGTAATGAGGTCTGGAGCCGAGTGGTCCTGGCAGAACCCAAACTGAGCATCAGTGAGCAGGTTATTGGTGAGTAAGTGCCGTTTGATAACACTGTCGACGACACCGTCCATCACTTTGCTGATGATTGAGAGTAGACTGATGGGGTGGTAATTGGCCGGATTGGATTTGTCCTGCTTTTTGTTGACAGGACATACCTGGGCAGTTTTCCACATTGTCGGGTAGATGCCAATGTTGTAGCTGTACTGGAACAGTTTGGCTACAGGCGCGGCTAGTTCTGGAACACAAGTCTTCAGCACTACAGCCGGGATGTTGTTGGGGCCCACAGCCTTTGCTGTATCCAGTGCACTCAGCCGTTTCTTGATATCACATGGAGTGAATCGAATTGGCTAAATTCTGTGGTGGTGGGGATATCGGGGGAAGGCAGAGATGGATCATCCACTCGGCACTTCTGGCTGAAGATGGTTGCAAACGCTTAAGCCTTGCCTTTTGCACTCACGTGATGGACTCTGCCATCATTGAGGATGGGTATTTTTACAGGGCCTCCTCCTCCCGTTAGTTGTTTAATTGTCCACCACCATTCACGACTGGATGTGGCAGGTCTGCAGAGCTTTGATCTGATCTGTTGGTTGTGGAATCGCTTAGCTCTGTCTATAGCATGTTGCTTCTGCTGTTTAGCATGCATGTAGTCCTGTGTTGTAGCTTCACCAGGTTGGCACCTCATTTTTAGGTATACCTGATGCTGCTCCGGGCATGCTCTTCTACACTCCTCATTGAATGAGGGTTGATCCCCTGGCTTGTTGGTAATGGAGAAATATGCCGGGCCATGAAGTTACAGATTGTGCTGGAATACAATTCTTGGTGTTATTCCGATTGCAGTAGTGTTAAATGTGGAGTACTCCAGGAGTCAGTGCTTTTGTTCTGCATCTTTGCTTTGTACTTGGGCAAAGGGGGCATAACACTGAAATGTTCTGACATCATGAAAATACCGGGTTTAGCAAAAAAAGGACTTCCAAAGGACATAGACAGGGTAGTGGAATGGGCAGACACGCAGCAGGTACTGTTTAATGCAGAGGAATGTGAGATACTGTGCTTTGGGAGGAAAAAAATCAGGAATTGGAGTGTACACTCATGGAAAGATGCTTGAAGGGTATGGATGGATTAAAAGATCTGGCGGTTCAAATCCATATTTCCGTGAAAGTACAAATTCTGATAGAAAAACCTTAAAATCCAACATCATTTTGGGTTTTATAAGTGAAGGGATAAAGTACAAAAGGAAAGAGATAAATATTTCTACCAGCCAATGGTTTGGCCCTGGTTAAAGTACAGTGTCTAGTTTGGACACCCCGTTATAGAAAGGACCTTGAAGCTATAGTGAGCATACAGCATAAATTCACCAGGAATGAGAAACGAGGCGAGACATGAGATAGTGGGACTATTTCTACTGGAGCAGAGAAGGCTCAGAGGAGATTTAATAGAGTTTTTTTAAATTTATGAATGGTTTTGACAGGGTAAATCAGGAAAGACAATTTCCTCCAGTTGGGGAGTCATTTACGAAGGATCACTAATTAAAATTGTGCAAAAGTGAGGAGAAAGGTTAGGAGAAAGGTATTTAGACAGAAAGATATTAGAGCATGGAATACTTTGCGGTAGGGAATAGTTGAGGCTGAGACCAGTGTATCTTATAAGGAAAGAGTCTATAAACATTTGAAGCAGAGGAAGATATAGGGTTATTGGAAGACAGCAGTGCGGTGGGATTAGTTTTGGAATTCTCCAGTACTGGCATGAAGGGCCGAATGACCCCCTTCTTGCTGTAACGTTTTATAGTTCTATAAACTTTCTGAGCTATCAGGGGAGCAAACCTCTTGTTAATTTAGGCTCCTTTAATAAATAAACTAAATCCGTGATGCTGGATTCTTAGTCCAATTTTTAAGTTTGTCTGAGGGAAAAGTGCTGATATGAAATTTAAATGACCTTTTGAAGAACTGGAAACTTGTGGAAAATTGCAAAGAAAAGACGACCTTTTGAAATTCATCTAAATCAAGTCCAAATTGATAAAACTGTCAGACTCAACTAATAATCTAATTCTTCAATTACTCTGTCTATCGTAATGCTGCCCCAGCCATATAGACATGGTTTCATTATTGCTCAGTTGATGTAGTAAGAGATTGTAGATAGACCAATGAAATGTGAGTGCCAAACAAACCCTAGTTACCTGATCGCAGATAAGTTCCCATTTCTTCTCGTTGTCGTACTGGCTCAGTAACTTCGCCTTATCCGGAGGCAGGTTCATGCAGTTCTGCAGAGAAGGAGGGGGGAGAAAAGTTACAATCATCATTTAATCAGTCATGGAAGAAGAGAGCTTCTTCTTCTGAACTGCAGCACCTATAATAAAAAGTGAAGTAAGAAGGGACTCTCTGTACAATATGGTGCATTATCCATAGGCACTCTATAGCTGGAAATGTACACTCAACAGCAGTTTTAACATCTATAGGTGCTTTGCAGAGCTTTACTAGCTGTAGGGGTTGTGATATATGCAGACGTTCTGTAGTTGAAAGCCCGTGCAAGATGCCCTCTTGGTTTTGTCCCTCATGTGAAAGGACATTTTAGATGATATTGCACAAATGCAATGTTATTACTATATGGCTAACATTTCAAAGGCTCCGCCCTTTACAAGATCCTAAAACAGGGGTGTCCAAACTGCAGCCTGAGGCCCATGGGTAGCTAAGGACCCCTGCCAATCTGACCCTCAAAGCCCAGCACCTCAGTCCGATTTCTTATTCACTGGTTCATCCAGTTTGAATTTTGAGAGGCTGGAATTTTGGAGAGGGCTATTTTTACCACAGTTATCGCATTGGTCAATGAATCCAAATTCAGAACTTCAAGATCGGGTCAGTGTCAGCAACATTGAGATACATGCAGGGATTTAAAGTTTATATGTGGCCTATGAGACCTCATGGTACACACCTAAACAGCTCACAAAGCCAAAAAGCTCAGTCAGCTCTGTACTGATAGCTATGGCTGAGATGAACTGCATTGAAAACTAAGTCTCCAACAATTCAACATAAAACCTTCTGGAAAATAGTGATGACAGTTATAGCCACCTGTAGAGACATCGTGAAGAGATTACTGAGCTGTCATCGCCTTACTTAGACATCCACAGACATAACAGTCCCATCCGGTCTGCTGCATCAGGACAACAGGACTTCCTAATTAAGCAATGTAAACTTTTGATTTCGGAGACATAATTAAGGGCGATATTAACAGAGTTCTTTCCAAAGCTTCGTTTTACGTTCCTTTGCTTCTTGGTGCTTTCTCCACCCCCCAAGACTGTTTTAAAATTCTTCAATAAAAAATTTTTTAAAACTCTACTTCTAGTCAGTGTCGAGTGATCTGGGCCCAGAAAATGAAGGGAATCCAAATAAGGACCTGTTCAGCCTGATCAGGCCACCTTTCATTACACTAAAAAAAAATCTCCAAACCTCCAGAGTCCTGTAGTCTCGTTCATGAGATCAGGTAACAGACTCCAGAGAAAGGAGGAACATGTGCAGTTGAGAAGAGCATACAGGGGATCCTTGCAGGTGGAGTTGGTCGAAGCGGCTAAGCCTCACCAGGAAAGGCCTTTTCAAGTTACTTTACTTGTATGAGTTTGGGTGCCCATAACTAGAAAGCACACCCAAAAAATAATTGGTCATTGACCAACAGTTCTCACAAAAAAAAATTTACTAAAATCAGAGGATGAAAATTGAGCCATTTTGTGTATAGTGTTGGAGTGTTTTAGAAGGCTAATGTTGTTCTTTTTAAAATTAATTCTCTGGAAGTGGGTGTTGCTGGCAAGGCCGGTATTTATTGCCCATCTCTAGTTGCCCCGAGATGGTGGTGGTGGGCCCTTTTTCTTGAGCCGCTGCAATTATTCTTTGATATAACTGAGTGACTTGTTAGGCCACTTCAGAGCGAAGTTAAAAGTCAATCACGTTGGTGTGGGACTGGAGTCACATATAGGCCAGACCGGGTAAGGACGGCAGGTTTCCTTCCCTAAAGGACATTAGTGAATCATTTGGATATTCACGACAGTCCAGCAGCTTCATGGTCACTTTTGCTGATACCAGTTTCTTTTTAATGAAAAATAATCTATGTATGTTATAATGTAGCTCAGTGGTATCTCAGCAACACGTTGAGTTACGTAGCTCTGTCTATCCAAGTCTCATATCCAACTGCTCTTCCCAGAACACACGCCACAGATGGAACTGTTTGCACAATATCAATGTCAGTGTTCTTACACTATCTACTTTGGATATTTTTACAAACACACATCCTAGTAAGTCTTTGAAGAATCTTCTTCAAACAATTCTCTTTGAAGAAGAAGGGCTGCAGGGGAGTCTGGTCTCCAGGGGAGTCTGGTCTCCAGGGGAGTCAGGTCTCCAGGGGAGTCTGGTCTTCAGAAATCTCTATTGGACATAGTAGAATTCTTTACACCATTGAAGTGAACAAGTCAACAAAACTTCAGGACCTTCAGTGTTATTTTCATTTAAGGGCTTTATATTGAGGATTTCAGTCTTGCGCCTCATTAGTTGGGCTCGTGTAGTTCAGCATTCCATTTCCAAATCCTGCAAACTGCTACACTTTCAATGTGTACCGAGTACAGCAACTTGGCACGGAAAGTTGCGATGACAGTGAAAATGCAGATTTATGAGTCAACCTTAGTGGTAACAAACCACTTCTGCAGTAAGTCACTTGCCCTGTTCATTAGTAACTGGGTGCCTCAGGCTCCATAGTGAGAGATGGGGCAGACTACGTCTTCCTCCCCTCTCCTACTGCTCCCCCCAACAGTCAGTCACTCTCAAGTCCTCTTGTAGCAGTTTCCAGTTATATTGTTGCACCAGTTGTTCATATTTACAGTGATAGAATTTTACGGAAAAAAAATTACAAGTCAGTAAAACTTAAATTAGTTAAGTAAAAGCAGAAACAAAAATGTTCTACTGTCTGTCCAGGGTTGGCAGCCCTGTAAACTGGCACTGTGCAGAATTCCAACATAAAAGTGCCAACTATGAAGTGTCAGCCATGGCTCAGTGGGTAGTTTTCTCGCCTCTGAGTCAGAAAATCATAGGTTCAAGTCCCACTCCAGAGACTTGAGCATATAATCCAGGCTGACATTTTAGTGCAGTACTGAGGGAGTGCTGCACTGTTGGAGGTGTCGACTTTCAGATGAGATGTTAAACCAAGGCCCTGTCTGCCCTCTCAGGTGAATGTGAAAGATCCCATGGAACTATTTTTGAAGAAGATCAGAGGAATTCTCCCGTGTCCTAGCCAAAATATATCCCTGGGCCAACACCAAAAACTGATTATTTGGTCATTTATTTCATTGCTGTTTGTGGGAGCTTGCTGAGCGCAAATTGGCTATCGCATTTCCTACATTACAATAGTGACTACATTGGCTGTAAAGCGCTTTGGGAGGTCCTGAAGTCATGAAAGGCGCTATATGAATGTAAGTCTTTCTTTCATCTCTGTTCATCCACATTCTGTTTATTTATAAGAAGCACCTTCCTTGTCCGAGGTAAAACCATTCTGTAAGTGAACACACTGCACTGTGATAATGAAATAATGCAGAGACTGCAGGCAGCTTCTGAATCTGTATATCTCCCTGTGGGAAGCACTGTGCAGGAGGAAAGAGAGCATCGTGAGAACCTCCACCTGACTCCCTCCATCTCCCTTCGCCAAGCAACATGTACAAATAGCTGAAAGTAGGGATGATACCATCTGCCATATCACAAACACAGTGTTTTAAAAATCACCTTCAGAGCCTTTCAGGATTGAATCTGTTCTTTCAATTTAAAAATAGCAACCGGTAGGAATGGAGTCGATTCTGACTCTTTGTCCATTGGTGTCTCTCTGTGCTTTGCACAATACAAGCATTTCCTTTCATCTAATGCTAAACACAGATATCCTGTAAATAGCAAATGTACTGCAAGGGTGCATTGATGTGAAAAAAATCCAGAAAGAGACCTGCTTTGTAATTGGTGTGAGATTAAATCTGCAGAGGCGAGGCTGGTCCAATTCTCACTAAATATTTGTAATAATTCTTTGCATATTATAAATTGTTTGAATGCTTATTTATTTAAAATATTTCTTTGTTGCTTAGTATACGGGGGAGGGGGGTGTAGCTTTGAACACACATTCTAATGAGCATCACTTGATTGGGCATAAAAGGAACATTCTGGAAATGTAATTTGAGTGATGATGAGGCTACAGTGACAAACAAAGAAAAGCGTCTCAGAAAAATAGGAAGAATATAGCACAGGGTCAAGGGTCATGGACCGAGCAGAGGGGAGAATCAGTGAGGGACCGGGCAGAGGGGAGAAGGAGTGAGGGACCGGGCAGAGGGGAGAAGGAGTGAGGGACCGGGCAGAGGGGAGAAGGAGTGAGGGACCGGGCAGAGGGGAGAAGGAGTGAGGGACCGGGCAGAGGGGAGAAGGAGTGAGGGACCGGGCAGAGGGGAGAAGGAGTGAGGGACCGGGCAGAGGGAGAATCAGTGAGGCCACTTAGGAGTGAAATCAGGAAGCAATTTTTCACACAAAGAGTAGTGGAAATGTGGAACTCTCTCCCCCAAAATCTGAGGATGTTGGCTCAATTGAAATTTTCAAGTCTGAGATCGATAGATGTTTTGTTAAGTATGGGTATCAAGAGACATGGAGCAAAGGTGGGTTGAGGTACCAATCAGCTGTGATCTAACTGAATGGTGGAACAGGATCGCAGAGTTGAATGGCCTACTAATGTTTTATATATATATATATATATATATATATATATACACACACAAACAACAGCTCATTCCCCCACTTTTTTTGCACCCACCCTCCCACTGTCTGTCATCCCCAGGTTCAGCACTGCTGCTGCCTTTCATTTTCAGAGACTCTGGAACTGTGCGGTATAACTTGGAGGCCAGAACCACTTCAGTTCGGATCGATATTAAACATCCCAGAGCACTATTCAAAGAGCAGGGACTTTTCCTGGTTTCTGGCCAACATTCCCCCTCCACCTCAACTAACACCACCAAAAAAAGACTGACTGCTCATTCATTTCATTGCCATTTGTGAGACATTGCCGATAGAAAATGCCTGCCACATTTACCTACAAAACACTGCTCTGCAAGAATAATTCATGGTGTGAAGTGCTTTGGATGATAAATGTTATTGAAATGTTTATTTTTCTTCCAGTGCTTTGTCAAACTCATAAGGAGTTCGTGTGAAATTCTCTAGGACAATTTGGACATACAAGAAACTGCAGTAGGCTGACAGAGCACCCTGCAACTGTACATAACCCAACAGGCTGCCATGCTGGGTGCTATCAGGCCCCTCATTAAAGGCCAACATACTGAAGATGGCAGACAGTGCTCCACATGTAAAATTCGGAAAGCAATGTTAAGTTTTATTGAATTGTTTCTCTTCTGTCTCTATCTTAAAGAAGGTACCAAATAGGAAATGCAACTGACAATACCAAACAGTGGAACAACTGAAGACCATCCATAGATGGAGTTTTACACAGCCTTGGAAGTTACTCTGTTGAAACATTGCAACAGGCTGTGACACTGAAGGGTTAACTGGCTTCATCATGAACGAGGGGCTCAGTTAGTAATGACTGTTACACAAGTTCCCCTTACCAATCAAGCAGCTCATCACTGCCTTTTTCTTTATATTTGAAGGTTCATTCCTTCTAGCCCCACGTATCATTTAGCAGAAGCACATCTGCCGAATCTGGGCGTATTTTAAGCAGAACCTCTTGGGGCCAGGAAGCTGTACAAATGGCCGTTCTGCTTTCTGTTTCCTGTCTTCAGCTCCAGAACACTTCCCCCCCCCCCTCCCCCTCCACTCCGTTTCCCCCCACACACACACACACATACCCACCCCCAAGCCTGTTCTAACAGTTACTGCAGTGACTTGATTGCTGTGAGGAAATGTCAGTTTATCGGTTTCGAGCAGATGTTATCGCGCCTCAGAAAGTCTCCATCACTTCCTGTTTGCCACATAGAATGACGACATCACCACCATCCCTCCTCCCCCCCCCCCCCTCTCCCCCAACTCCCACCTGCTTGTATCTGTCTCGAAACTCATCTTCCAACCACATCCCCAGTCTTTAGGCTTTGGCAGAAATAGGATGACATTTAAATCAATTTGCCTAACAGATGAATAAATATAAATTCATCGCTTGGGCCAGGAATAGCGTTCACACCAATTGACACACATGTTACCCAGGCAGGTTCTTCACGCAGAGCAGTCACAGGTGACTGTATCGTGGCTGTACAGCATCTCCTTGACTGAGAGCCTGAGCTGGGATCAAATACGGCTGCTGGCAGCTCAGCTTGAACTCCGATGGGATTACCGGCACCACAGAGAGAAAGAAAGAAAAAACCTCAGGACTTCCCAAAGTGCTTTACAGCCAATTAGGTACTTTTTGAAGTGCAGTCACAATTGTAATGTAGGAAACACAGCAGCCAATTTGCACACAGCAAGGTCCCACAAACAGAAATGTGATAAATGGCCAGGACATCTGCTTTTAGGTGTTGGTTGAGGGATAAATACTAGCCAGGACGCCCCTGATTTTTATAAAAGTGCTATGGGATCACTTATGTCCACCTGAAAAGTAGTTTAACATCTCATTGGAAAGATAGCATCTTTTGACAGTGCAGCACTCCCTCAGTACTGCACTGGAGTGTCAGCCTAGATTTTATGCTCAAAGTCTCTGGAATGGGACTTGAACCCACAACCTTCTGACTCAGAGGTGAGAGTGCTACCAACTGAGCCACGACTTACACTGAGAGAAAAAAGAGAGTTGGTCAGTCAGGTGAAATGAGTCCTGGTTCACAGCCCTTTGTGAAGCAGGCTGCCAGTACTCCCCTGCATTATTAATTAAAAGAATATTGTTGGGCTGAAGTGTCTGGTGAGGATATCTAATACATTTGTTAACCCTTGTGAAGAGGTTATTTAGCATTCACTGGCAAATAAGGAGAACTATATTCACCTGAATCACCACTGAATCTCAAGCTGCCCTTGTACTACGTGCTATGCCAGTGCCAACTCCGGAGGTTGCCCTGACTGTGGATAGCATCACAGCTGCACCTGATTCGGTCTTCACCCGATTCGGTCTTCACCCGGTCCACAAACATGTCCATTGCAGTAGAGAACACTTGATGGTGAACTCTGGTTGATTTTCCCCCTCCCTGGGGCATTGAGACCAATTTTAGTGCCCTCAACAGTTGTTCCTTGCCACTATCCAATAACTCATCTGTGTGTTATTTTGGAGAAGATTGGACTTAGCTGCAATGGCCTGCAATAGCCTGTCAACATAGACCACACTTGGAGTACTGTGCACAATTCTGGTCTCCATATTAAAAAAATGGATATAGAGGCATTGGAGAAAGTGCAAAAAAGATTCACAAGGATACCAGAATGAGGGGATACGCTTATCAGGACAGGCTGGACAGGCTGGGACTCTTTTCTCTAGAAAAGGGAAGGCTGAGGGGTGACCTGATACAGGTCTTTAAAAAAGGGTTTGATCGGGTAAACATAGAGAAAATGTTTCCAATTGTGGGCGAGACCAAACCTAGAGGTCATAAATATAAGATAGTCACTAATAAATCCAAAAGGGAATTCAGGAGAAACTTCTTTACCCAGCGAGTAATAAGAATGTGGAACTCACTACCACAAGGAGTAGTTGAGGCGAATGGCATAGATGCATTTAAGGGGAAGTTAGATAAGTACATGAGGGAGAAAGAAATAGAAGGATATGCTGATAGGGTGGAAGGAGGCTCTTGTGGAGCATAAATGCTGGTATAGTCCAGTTGGGCCGAATAGCCTGTTTCTGTGCCGCAGACTCGATGTAACTCGATGTAACATTGGCAATCTGGCCTCAAACATGAAGATTGGGGACTTCAGTGAGGTACTGAAGGACTATGGTGTCCTTGCAAATGTACTTCAGTGTGAGTCTCTGAGGAGACAGAAAGAAGGAGAGAAAACTGGGGAAAAAATGTGAAGCTTCTCATTACCTAATACTTATGTGTCTATGACTGAAAGAGCCACATCACCTTTCATATCAGATCCACTGTACAACTCCTCACTTCCCTTGGCAAATCAATTTCGGGTCAATATCTTGAATTTCAATAACCGGCCAGCAATCTCTGTGCATTCCAGCCAGCTTTAGAATGAAATTGATAAGATCAGGTCAGCAAAACAACATTTTCATCTTTGGTGGTTACCCAAGTCTCCACAACAGATACGAGGGGAGCCTTTTCCTGTCCTGGTTCATTGCAACAAGTGCCATCAACGATAAGTGGCCCCCATGGACTCTGGTGCTGGAACACAGCACACCGTCTGAGATTTGATTTATTCTAACTGTATTCATCATTTAATCGCCTTTACTTTTATTGTCCCTACACGTCATGCACTATCCGAAGCCAAGAGAGCAATCAGACAACTGGGGCTCTGCCAATATTCTATCATCGGCTTCCAGGAAAAGTTTAAGAGGGCCTGTGATGCTGCAGACAGTTAGGAACAGGAGCAGGCCATTCAGCCCCTTGGGCTTGCTCCACCATTCAATTAGATCATGGCTGATCCGCACTTCAATTCCATCTTGGCTCCATATCCCTTGATATCCTTACCAAACAGAAATCTATTGATCTCAGTCTTGAAAGCTCCAATTGTGCCAGTATTCACAGCCCTTTGGAGGAAGAGAGTTCCAAGTTTCCACTACCCTCTGTGTGAATATCAGAACCATCCCACTTTAATTAGAGTGTGCCAGCATTAAACACCACCACTGACAAACGTGGGGTGCAAGAGAACCAACCAGCAATCAATTAATCTGCCTGTTCTACAGAAAACCGCACCCCCTCCCCACCCCGGCCAGGTCCTACCCTTTCAACTGAGACATTTGCCGAGTCCTCATCCCATTTCATTTGCCTCCTTCTGGAAGGGGATTTGTAGCTTTGCTTGGTTTTCCATTGAGTTTCCTGGAATTTTCTTCTAGCACCGCATGCCAGGCCAGATTTGTTGGCCTTCCTTATGGTGCAAACGCACTGGGTCCGAGCTGGCAGGAAATGGTAAGAAGCCAGAGTCATGGATGGATGCAGCCTGGTGTGATGAAGAGCCATGGAGATCAGGAAAGTCCCAGGTTTGATCCCTGGTCTGATTTTAGCTGGGTGGTGACAAGTGGTCTCAGGGCACTTAGGTGACAGAAGGGAAATCAGCCAAGATTTCTGCTTCTGATCACTATCCAGTGCCTTGGATTGGAATGTCCACTTGTGTGATAGTAGGTGAAGATAGTGTAAATCTCAGCCATGACAGGTGTCAGCCTTGGCTCAGTGGGGAGCACTCTCGCCTCAGTCAGAAGGTATTGTTTCGAGCCCCATTCCACATAAGTAGGCACATGAACTAGGCTGGCATTTCCGTGCAGTACTGAGGGAGCGCTGCAATGTCGGAGCTGCTGTCTTTTGGATGCAATGTTAAACTGAGGCCCCACCTGCCCTCTCAGGAGGCACTATTCGAAGAAGTCGCTCCGGAGTCCTGGCCAATATTTATCCCTCGACCGGCATCACTAAAACAGATTATCTGGCCATTATCTCATTGCTGTTTGTGGGACCTTACTGTGAGCAAATTAGCTGCTCCGTTTCCCACATTACAATAGTAACTACACTTCAAAAATATTTAATTGGCTGTAAAGCGTTTTGGGACGTCCTGAGGTTGCGAAATGCACCATATAAATGCAAGTTCTGTGTTTCTTTTATGACCAGCATGGTCAAACAGGCTGTACGCGAAGATTGGCAACTTAGACACTGAGGTACTGGGACTGCCAGTGGCCGTGGAACTAAACAAAAGCAAGAAGCTACTGTCTTTAGAAGAGAAGAGAACACTAAAAAAAACCTCTGAAGAGGTCTAATGTGTGAGGAACAGCCAAAGTGGGTTTCATTGGGTGGTGTGCCTACATTATGTCTCCTGTGATGCAGGCTACAGTTAGTCAGTTGATATACTATTTTATAAGGACAGGAACATTGTATCATGCAGTGTACAATGTATTATTCTGCTGCTAAGGTGAAGCTGTGTCACTTTAAGGCAACAAGGTCTAACTGCTGTTAAATAAACAGCCAGTGAGGACAATCAAAGTTTAATTGCAGATTGTGAAGTGCTTGTTAATTCAAGCTCCAGGAGAAGACTGGATGACTATTCTCAACTAATAAGTAAGTAAGAGAGAGCAAACAAGAGGCACAAGCAAGCCAGTGGCTTGGTGGTTATCAATCCCACCTCTGAGTCAGTAGGTGTAGTGATCGAGCCCCCACTCCAGGCACTCCCGGAGAGTGGAGACGGGATCTCGAGCTCTAAATTCTGGGTTGATATCCAACAGGGTACTCGTGTCCAATGGGTGCTGGTGGATACCCCCCCACCATAGACGGGTTATGGAATCTCTGAACCCCTTCCTCTGCATACAGCTTAAACACCCAATTGGCTGGTATAATCTGGTTATGGAAATTACCAGTTTGAAAGCTGGTAGCAACAACATTTCCTCTAATCAGGATAAGCCCCCCCACCCCAAAGAAAGAGAGATTCTGAGGTGACAGATCAATCCCACTAGTGTCGTGATTACCACATTAAGCTGTTCTTAAAAGACTTTTTGCTAAGATTGAAGATCACCATTTCAGTGGCAGTCAGTACACTATGCCAACAAATCACATTTCTAATTAAACAATTGGCATTTTGTCAGGACAAGGACGTGCATCTCTTGCTCAGAAACTTGACCTGCTGTGTGTATGTCCCTCCCCTAACGTTACCAGTTCTCATGACATTTCTTATCACTTGAAACACACCCACGGAGGTACAACCATTACTTCAGTTTGTACGTAACAAATAATCAAGGAGTTTCTGAAAATGCAATCTCTGGTAGCTACACATAGAAAAGGCTAAATATAAATAGGAGCCCTTACATCTCTCAGACAGAATGCCATAGTACAGTCTAAACAGCTACCTCATCACTTAAAGAGGAACAATCAGACTCCATGATTTCTGAGTGTTGTGTGTGTTAAACCGTTTATTCTGGAGTAACTTGCCCAGCCAGAACATAGACTTGGTAAAATATCCTTGAGTTTCCAGATGTGAAGTTA
Source organism: Heptranchias perlo (assembly GCF_035084215.1). Taxonomy (NCBI): domain Eukaryota; kingdom Metazoa; phylum Chordata; class Chondrichthyes; order Hexanchiformes; family Hexanchidae; genus Heptranchias; species Heptranchias perlo. The sequence goes on from NC_090354.1 coordinate 25,442,126, forward strand.
GGTCTCCCCTTAGATAGAGCCTGTAGTCTTTGTTATACAGACTGGTCCTGTGTGATGAAGCCTGGAATCTCCAGACCAACTACTTAACTGGACACTGTGGATTGAGCCTGCAGCACTTCTAACTTTTATTCCTGTAAGGAATCTTACAACACCAGGTTATAGTCCAACTGTTTTATTTGAAAATCACAAGCTTTCGGAGGCTTTCTCCTTCGTCAGGTGAGCAAGTGCTCACCTGCTCACACTTGCTCACCTGACGAAGGAGAAAGCCTCCGAAAGCTTGTGATTTTCAAATAAAACAGTTGGACTATAACCTGGTGTTGTAAGATTCCTTACATTTGTCAACCCCAGTCCATCACCGGCATCTCCACAGCACAACTTTTATTCCGAATTTCCTGTTATCAAGGTGAGAGGTGTTTTCAGTCATGCATCTAAAATCAGCGTCAAGCACGGTCCAGTTGAGTACAGCACAAGCTCAGTCCAGTTGAGTACAGCACAAGCTCAGTCCAGTTGAGTATGGCACTGTTACATGCTCCATCTACTCTGCCCCAACAGTGAACTTCAGCCTCATCCTCTGAAGAGAACCCTTTTCTGCACCTGTGTGACAACTTTTGATTTCTCATGTTAGCCATCCTTTGGCCTTTCTGAGATTGCCAACTTAATGCCAATTACTGCTGAATTCAGGGCAGCATGGCCTCAGCTGCCCCACCTCCACCGGTTTGAAACTTCCTAAGCTTATTTAATTTGAAGATCTGGCTGGGAATTTTCTCGGAGCTGTTCCCACTCTGCCCCCCCTAACTCCGCTGGAAGGGCGGCAGAGACCTCTTTTACGCCCGCAAGTGGGATTTCCACCAAAGTTACACTGGTGGATCAGGAGCAGAAGCAGCACCGAGGAAATTCCCGGCCAATGACAGTTAGCAGGCAAGGAAAACCATCATCGCACCAGTCTGGAATGAATCTGAACGCGGGTCCCAGAGACGACAGGCCAGTATTGAACTCACTGCAATGCCTAGTTGTCTAGAGTGGAGTTTAATTGAAGGAAATGGTGGTGCTGTGATTTGGAACATTGCCCTTTCACCTTTGGGCTCTGGATTTGTACTGTAGGCCCCATGACCACTAAGAACTAGGTTGAGACTGCCCAGAGCAGACTCATGTCACATAGGACCTTTATTGCAGGTAGAACGAGAAGACCTTCAACCCAGATACCTTCAATTTGAACCCAGGTCCCAAGGTTCAGTGTCCAACCCATCCAATCCTCTAGTTCTCTCATCAGCACCACGAGCCCCAAAATATGCCGTTTACATCAAGATAGGGTGATGGCACTGTAAAAATGTGTGCCAGCGAAGTGCCAACGCGTCACAATAGGCGACATGGTGACACAACAAATGGCTTTTTCTGGACTGGCTGTTCTAGGAGTTCCTACCGAAAGGATAGCAAACAAACACCGAGAGGAATGTTCTGCTTTGTGTTGCATTTTGAATGATGCAGTTTTTCTTTCTGGCCCACGACATACATTACACAGGAGTTGCCATCACCCAGCCTACACACAGTAGCAACTATCATCTAGCAAGAACATAGTGTCGGCACATGACGTACATTGGCTCTCTTCTATATTTATCTTCATCTGACTTTTGTACATAGCCATTAATAAGCTTTACCGGGTTTCTCAGATGGTTTTGTGGGGTGAAGGGGCCGCCCATTAGATTAGCGACCCCAACAGGGCACTGGGCCCTATGTCACTCTGCTGGGATGACTGTAAGGGTGACTACAGTTGGGCTCAGTGCCCCAGGGTGGAGAGACAAAAGGAGGAAGAAAAACTATCCAGCGTTCCCATTCCTAATCGCTGTGCACGATTCCCTGCTGGGAAGTATAGGGTGGGAGGGATTTGGCTGTGATTCCCCCACAGGCAAAGAGCCTGCCAACACTCGTGTGAAGCCAGGGTGAGATATTGGATAGCTGTTCTGCCTGAGGAAGCATACCCCAGATTGAGTCAGCACCTTCAGAAGAGATACAAATACATTTACAAAATAGATGTAAGATGAGAGAGGCCAATCAGCCCTTCCTAGTTCATCCATCCATAACCTTACATTTTCTCCAGTGCATCCAGTGTTTCTTAACTGATTCCAGGGTTTTTGCCTCCAATCTACCATACTCTGACGCCCAGTGTGTTGATCACTTTTAGTGTGAAGAACACGCTGACATCAGTCCTAAATTTGTCTTTTGGCAGCTCTCCCCCCAACTCCGTCAGCCCTTGTCTAACCATCAAAGTTTAATTTGAAGTAGTTTTCGGGATTCACCTTTCACTATCTTATACATCCCTGATGGTCCTCTCTCTTTGGTTGCTTTCTCTCAAGGTTGAAGAGCCCAGTCTGTCCTCAGAACGCAGTCCTCTGATGCTTGGGCCTCGTCTTCTTTCTCTTTTCACCTCTCTGATTAGTTGATCAGAAAGTAATGCCTCACCTTTCCTTTCCCACTTGCAGCTTGTTAATACTCAGTCAAGAATTTATCTGCCGTTACTGTTATTTTAAGAATCTAGAAAGGCTGAATATTTAATGATGTTTAAACTGACCTAGATAGTCAAAGATGTACCACGGTTTTCATGCCCGAGGCTATATTTCCCAAAATAAATTCTTCCCATCTGACCTGCCTATTATTAGACGCATAGGTCAATGCGATCTACAACCTGTGAATACAGTACAATTTGAAAGTCATGGATGGTTTTGTATATTCTGTTACTTGTTTTCAAGCTTAGATACTCAAACAGACTACTGTGAGAGGCACTGCAAATCATCCCTCACACACGGAGATATCACAATCCTTGCAAGATGCCATTAGAGTATTCCAAACCTTTACGGGGTCAGTACAAGGTTACTGCAGCCCACTTTGATGGTTATAAAGAGAGTAGGGAGTGTCTGAATCCGTAAAGTGGCAAAATAAGAAATGCAGAACTGTATTTTACATCTAATTTTGTATAGAGTCAAAATTTCGCCCTAGCTCCATCATTCCATGGTAGAATACTTGTGATTCTGGATCAAGATGTTGGGGCTTTTCTGAATTAAATGCCGACGCTAGGGAAGGTGGTGCCATACGCTGTTATGGAGACCTGATGGGAGTGGAGCAGCTCATGTAATTGGATTCTTTTGCAAATGGAGGTAGAATAAATAGGGTCGAGGGATCAGTATGCATATTCTTCAGGATCTGTGGTACCAGTTTAAACTAGAGATCCACATTTAAAACCGTCCCGAGCCAATCTTTGGAAGAGACTCATTTCCGCACTGCTGGGATTGTAAGATCCCGAAAGCAGGTCAATACTGCAGTGAAACTTCAAATCAATAATCCAATTCTCTCAGGGAATAAAGATTCACTTAATGCAGGATCAGTATTACCAAGGAAGCAAGAGAAAATGACAAGGTGGTGGGAAATCAGGCTTTTGTGTGTGTCAATCACTTGAAGGGCAGAGGTTTGGTATCTACAAAGAAATGAGAAGAAAAAGAACTTGCATTTATATAACACCTTTCACATCCTCAACGAGTCACAAAGTACTTAGAAGCCAATTAATTACTTTCTTTATTAAAAACGTGCAGTCACTATTGTTTTGTAGGCAAATAGTGCAACCAATTTGCACAGCAAGGTCCTATGAACAGCAAACAAGATCAATGACCAGAAAAATGTGATTTTTAGTGGTGTTGGTTGAGGGAGGAATGCTGACCAGGAGAACTCCTTGCTCTTCTTTGAAAAAGTGCCATGGGATCTTTTATGTCCACCTGAACAGGCAAACTGGGCCTTGGTTTAATGTCTCATTGAAAAGACGGCAGCTCTTGCAATCCAAAACTCCCTCAGGATTGCACTGAAGTCTCACCCTAGATGTTGTGCTCAAGTCTTGGAGTGCAGCCAGAACCCTCAACCTCCTGACTCAGGTGAGAGTGCTACCAACTGTGCCAAGCTGGCACGGGTGAGAAAAAGACTAACAATCCCACCAACACTCGCCATTAAATGGTGTAACTTCACCATCCCCGATAGAAAGTAATTGAGTACATACCTGGGATTGAACCCCTCACCTTCTGGCTCCTTGCACACCAATACAAGCCCAGTCACCGACTGGGCTACAACAAGAACATTTGAATGGAACATTTTTTCTACTGTCTGCATCTAGATTGTTTCCAACACAATTGGCACAAGCCACGTGCAACAGAGAATAATTGGCACCATCAACCTAGCAACAGGGAACATTCCTCACTGTCATTATTCTGCAGTGCACCATAATCTAAACTTTTAATGAGCAGCAATTCTGTTCCGACATCAATTAAAGATCTCTATCAACGTGTTAACCTGTCTTTTCTCTTTCAGACATGGACTAATCTGTTGTGAATTACCAGCATTTTCTGTTTTGATTTCAGATTTCCAACACTCACTTCTGTTTTTGTCCCTCTCCATCACCACAATTAACCAGACAATATGTCACAAGTGTGAATTAATTCTACCATGACTTGGGATAAGCATGTAGATGAATTCTATAACTGTGAAACTTGAGATATCCCAGTGTGCATGGATAATGCTATCCAAGGCACAACCAAATCTAAACTGGTCCAAGTTTGGTCAAAATGGGATTCTTCTAAAAAGATCTGAATCGGCACAGTTCAAACTGGTTTGGACAAGTGCTTTAGGTTTTACTGCTCCACCCCTACTGCAGTGGTTTCGTTATCTGCACTCTGGACCTTTGGGCAGAGGACAGAGCCTTTAAGGCTGGTTGACATTATGCTAGCCAGTTGGGTTGTTGCCCAGTTTGGTATCCAACGATGTTGTGCAAATGGAGCACCCGCACAAATAAGGAGTGCCTGGGCACATGGTGAGGGATGGCGCTTAAGGTGGCACACCAACATGCCGCGCCACCTAAGAACATAAGAAGCCCTGGTGGAAGAATATAGATCCATTCCTCCCTTCCCAATAAGTGTGAAAAGGGCAGAGCAGAGGCCAGGTGACTCGCCATGAAGGAGGAAGAAATCAACAGAAGGATGATCGCTGGAAAGAGATGATTTTAAAAATTGCAGTAAAGCCCAAAGATTTTACATCCTCAAAAAAAATACTAAATGTTGACAGATAGCAATTATTTGGTTAGACCATTTATGAATGTATAATTTTTACTTGCAAATAAGAAAGTAGAGAATGTTTTGCGCGTTAATGCTGTGGACTCATTTCCATGGAATGGTTTAAGATGCCCAGGATCTCTGCACTATTGTATTTTTTTTCCCCAATTTATTGTGCTCCAATGTTCTCCCCATCTCTCCTGAAGATGCTGCATTTTTCTCGGGTATTTTTCCTTGGGTGTCTTCTGCCATTCAGGGCTATGGTTCTATTGCTGCCAGCTGCCTTCCATTAGCTCATCAAAGTGTGCGACCGGATAATGAGTGCTGGCGGGCTATTCCACCGTAGGAGTCATCACAGCCGCACTGGATCGCAATCGGGAGTTGATTTTCCTTCCTCCTTAGCCCCAGGGTGCTGAGGTCCATTAAAGCACCCTCAGGCCAGGGAGAAGACTTGGGACTTTCCTGGGTTATGTGGCTCGGTTCCACACTGGGCAGCGCATTTACCAAGGAAGTGATTAGGGGGCTCACACCTGTTCAATTTTAACAGCCACCAAACCGAAGATACACTCATCACTGAAGGAGAGTTTGGCCGGATGAAATGGGGCCTGTTTTCAACGGCCAAGCCCTCACTCACCTTCCCCAATGATAGCAGTGTACAATCAATAACCACTTACAAGTGGCAAATTGAAAATGTCTATCAGCCTTGACCCTCAGAAGAGCCAGGTATTTCTTGGTTCAAAAAAATATCAGGTTCACACAAGTTCAAAGCAACACACACCAGTGCTTCCTGAACATTCTTTCTTCCTGTAGAATCCTGGAGGCAATAGTTAAACAGCTCACGGTGAAGCATACAGCTGTGTGTTTGTCATGAAGACACAGTATAATGGAAGTTTCAATGCGTTATATCTAACTCTAAATGCAAATATTACTATGGGGGAACAAACTTTTGACAGATTTTTCAATGATTTATTATAGGAAAAGAGTTTATCAAAATAAAGTGCATTTCAGGCTACTGGTGGCTGTATGTACATTGCCATCAGGTGCACATCAGTCAATGCTCCTATATATGTTTTGTCAGCAAACTATACAACTCCTCCAACATGAACTGGTGGAAAATTCTGAAAAAAGTTTAAAAACAAGCTTTCTATACCAGCAAGGGAGGAAAACACTTGTATTATCAAGAAATTTGTGTCAGAAAATTGAAAATATGAGCCTAGAAGTTAGTAGAGGTATTGGTGGCAGATGATTAATGAGTTCATTTGATAGTCCTCCATCCGCTATTTACGAACATAGCAACAAGAGTAGGCCATTCAGCCCCTTGAGCCTGATCTGCCGTTATATTAGATTGGGGCAGATCTGTACCTCAACTCCATTTACCCACCTTTGCTCCATACCTTGTGAACCCCTTATCTAGCAAAAATCCATCGAACTCAGTCTTGGAATTTTCAATTGACCCAGCATCCACAGCCTTCTGGGGGACAGAGTTTCAGAATTTCACTACCCTTTGTGTGAAAAAATGCTTCCTGATTTCACTCCTAGATGGCCTAGCTCTAGTTAAGATTATACGTCCTTGTTCTGGATTTCCCCAGAAGAGGGAATAATTTTTCAGTATCTACCCTATCAAATCCATTTATCATTTTAATCACCCCTCAGCCTTCTAAACTCAAAGCAATACAAACCAAGTTTATGCAACCTGTCCTCATAATTTGACCCTTTAAGTCCTGGTATCATTCTGGTGAATCTGCTCTGTACCCCCTCCAAGGCCAATATATCTTTCGTCAAGTGTGGTGCCCAAAACTCCAGGTGGGGTCTGACTTCAGATAGTGGTCTGACCAAGGCTCTATACAACCGAAATATCACTTCCACATTTTTGCATTCCAACCCCATGAGATAAAGGCCAACATTCCATTAGCCCTTTTGATTACATTTTGTGCCTGTTCACTAGCTTTTAGTGATTTGTGTAAATGGACACCCAAATCCATTTGCTACTTCACAGCCCCTAGTCTCTCACCATTAAGAAAATATTCCGATTTGTCGTTCTTGGATCCAAAGTGGATGACTTTCACACTTAACCACACTGAACTCCATTTACCACAGTTTTGCCCACTCACTTAGTCTGCCTATTTCCCTGTGTAACTTCCTGCTCCCATTACACAACTTACTGTGCCTCCTAACTTAGTGTCATCTGTAAACTTGGATATACAACTCTTTATTGCTTCATCCAAGTCATTGATATATATGGTGAAAGCTGAGGTCCCAGTACAGATCCAAGGGGGGGCACCACTTGTCACATCCCAACAAGTAGAGAACATTCCTTTTATCCCTACTCTATACCTCCTACCTCCCATCTCCCAAACAATTGGAAGTCCACATAGACAACATCCATAGACACTTCCCTATCCACCATGCTGGTGACCTCCTCACAAAATTCAACTAGATTAGTCAGACATGACTAATCCTTCACAAATCCATGCTGACTCTTTTTGATCAGCTCATACATGTCCAAGTGCTCAGTCATTCTATCTCTGATGATAGATTTCAATAACCTCCCCACAAGTGATGTTAAACTGATGGATCTGTAGTTAACTGGTTTTTCCCTCCCTCATTTCTTAAATAATGGGGTGACATTTGCAATTTTCCAATCCAAAGACATAATTCCTGAATCTAGAGAACTTTGGAACATTATGACTAACGCATCTGCAATTGCCTCAATTTCTTTTAATACTCTGGATGGAGACCATCAGGTCCTGGATATTAAGTTCCATTATTTTCTCCATTACCACTTTGTTGCTTATATTAAATGCACTAACTCCCCCCACCCCCTTGACTTATTTTTAGGTTCCCTTGGACCATTGGTCTTTTGTCCTCGTCCTTCAATGTGAAAATGGATACAAAGTATTAATTTAACAAATCTGCCATTTTCTTATTATCCATTATAGTCTCACCTGTATCTGTCTTTAATGGGCCCACATCCCCCCTCTTTCTCTTATTTATAAAAACATTTGCTGTTAGCTTTGATATCCCTTTGCAAGTTTGTGCTTCTAACTCACCTGTTTTATTTTTTATGCTGCAAGTATTCGCGTATAGAACTTTTATCCGGGTAATAGTCCCCACCCTGCCCAAATGTCCTTTTTCTCACACTTTTTAACGTACTGCGTGGATTTTAATAAAGGTGTTAGTCCATTTAAAATAAACCATCATCATCATCAACAGTAATTTCTCGGCTATATTTGCCTGACAGGGTGGAGCCCTCACAACTGTCTCTTAAATAATAAGTCACTGAACTGGGGAAAGGTTGGCCGTTTGACATCACTCATTATTTTCAAAGTGTAACGTAAGTTGCTGCTGTCATTTTTCTAGATGATTCTGTGGTCGAGGGCGACCTTGTTTCGCGCTCACGCCCTCCCTGCTGCGCCGTGCGGTTTCCTGTGCCATTCCTCAGAAACTGTCGCAGAATGGCTGCCTGCTTCCTGCAACAAACACTCAAACCTTTACCAGCAGTCGGCTGAAGCGACTTCATCTTCCTGCACTCGAACCACCTCCCATTGCTCCAAAGCCAATGGCACCATTTACTCGCTCTGTTCTGCCGCACTTACACTGCCGTTCATCACCAACTCTGCAGATCTCCAAGCGTGCCCTCGTTTCCAAGGAGACACCTGCATTTCTGAACAGTCAACCACTCACCCACAAACTGTTGAATGCCACCCACATTTGTTTTATTTCTACACATACATATTGCTTAGTTTGGTGGTAAATTTATTGTCAGTGACTGCTTTCAGCTTCTTTAGTGTTGCTAAAGTCAACACAACACATGGCCCACTTCCATGTTATGAGCCACAAGCACAAGTCTTCCCTTCCCATATCAACCATCCAACCAACCAATCAAGGACAGCATTCCACTGTGATAGACAGACAAACTCACCAATCACAACAGTACAGAGGCGGGTGCAGAGAGTCAGTTTACCAGTCAGCATGTAAGCATGGCTGTGGTGGGCTGCTGCACAAAGTACTAATGCAAAGAGAAATAAAAAATAGAGGGATGCATTTCAGAGTCATAAATGTGTCTCAGTGGTGGTATCTAAGGTGGCTCAGAATCTCATCTTCTGAAGGACCTAAACAGCCCCTGATCCCATAGCTGATGTGGCTACACTGCAAGCCCTCAGCACTTGGGTGACTCTTTACCCTCAAACCTTCTTTCCCTCATGTTGAGAGGTCTCACTTCAACAAAATGAGCCTTCAATTACCGTACAAAATTCCACTTAACTCTTATCTAACACTTAGCAAAAGCACACAAGGTAGGAAGATTTCTCTTAGTGCTGTGTAGAACAAACCATAAACCTGTTCTTCA